>NC_081858.1:3049013-3349013 GCF_963259705.1 Myotis daubentonii | reverse complement strand
ATTTCTATATGTGACACGGCACCAGAGTTGTTAGGGTTTTTCAAAATGTTGACACGCCGAGCTCAAAAGGTTCGCCATCACTGGTGTAGATGGTTAGTAAAACTTGGAGATGGCAAACTTGATAGCAGTTTTCATTTAGGAATGGATATTACTGAAATCCCCTGTGAAATGATTTGTAATGGATCTATTATTGAAGCTACCTTTGGAAATACTATATCTATAGATAATATTAAAAATATATCTAAATGTGCAATTCTTTGTCCAAAAAATGAGCACGTTCAAAAATTAAATGAAGAAATTTTGGATATACTCGATGGAGATTTTCACACATATTTGAGTGATGATTCCATTGATTCCACAGATGATACTGAAAAGGAAAATTTTCCCATCGAATTTCTTAATAGTATTACTCCTTTGGGAATGCTGTGTCATAAATTAAAATTGAAAGTGAGTGCAATCATCATGCTATTGAGAAATCTTAATAGCAATGGGGTCTTTGTAATGGTACCAGATTTATTATCAAAAGATTACAACCTAACATTATTGATGCTGAGGTATTAACAGGATCTGCAGAGGGAGAGGTTGTTCTGATTCCAAGAATTGATTTGTCCCCATCTGACACTGGCCTCCCATTTAAACTGATTCGACGACAGTTCCCGTGATGCCAGCATTTGTGATGACTATTAATAAATCACAAGGACAAACTCTAGACAGAGTAGGCATGTTCCTACCTGGACCCATTTTTGCACATGGTCAGTTATATGTTGCTTTCTCTTGAGTTCGAAGACCATGTGACATTAAAGTTAAAGTTCTAAATACTTCAGCACAAGGGAAATTAGTCAAGCACTCTGAAAATGTTTTCACTCTTAATGTGGTGTACAGGGAGCTATTAGAATAAGTTTAATCACTTTATCCGTCATTGTTTGCATCACTGTTGTTTTTATATCATGTTTTCGTTGTTTTTATATCATGTTTTTGTTGTTTTCATATCATGTTTTTGTCGTTTTTATATCATGCCTCTATTGTTATATCCTTTTGTTACTGTTTATTAATAATTATTTTTTATTGCTTAAAGTATTACAAAGAGTATTACATATGTCTCCTTTCCCGCGCCCTTGACACAAATTTAAAAATAACTGTCAGTACAGATAAAAATTCAAACTCACTAAAACCTATTATTTACAATGCCCTGTTTCTATAAGCAACAATAGAAAATGTATAAAACATGGAAAGAACAGGGAAGTATGCCCCAGACTTAAGGAAAATGGGAATACAAGGTGTGCAGGACACAATCCTTAGTTTGGGAGCTGATGAGTTAGTCACAGGGCAGATAAGCCAAGCCCTGTGAAATCATGTGCTCTAAGACCAGAGTGTGCGTTCACTAAGTGCTCTGAGCCTGTGAGTAGAGAGTTTTATCTTCTCCTCAGTCAGGGAAAATATGACATTTGAGGTAGATCTTGAAGATTTAGTTAGTGTTATCAAGTGAAGGGCAAGGTCAACAGGAAGACATTCTCAGTAGAGGGAATAGTGTGTGCAGCAGCGCAAAAGTGTAATTGACTGTGGGGCACTCAGAAAAGGAAGCTACTGGGTCTGGCTAAATTGTGGTGTGAGTGTGTGCCCGCACACAAGTGGGTGGTAGATGAAGCTGGAGAGGTAGTTTGGAGAAAGACTAAAAAACCTTAGGATGCTAAGGGTCTTAGGAACTTCTAGGGGCACTGCTTTTGGTATGTATTTAATATTTATAGGCAGCGACCTGAATCAGGGTAGGTAGGGTGTGTGAAACCTGCTGATAGGCCTAAAGGACAAGAGAGAGGAACCACTTGGTAAAGATGCTCAAGACTCAAAAATAATGTCAATTAATTCACCATACTGTTGCACATTGGCAAGATATTGCATTGTGTGGTACTATAGCTATGGGGTGTCTAGCATGGGTTGTAAGCCTTAAAAGGGAAGAGTCAGGAAGTCTGTTGTTTACCACTCTGCTGTGTTCTTATCTATAATAATAAAAGCGTAATATGCAAATTGACTGAATGGCTGAACAACGGAATGACTGTTTGGATGACCTTCCGGACGAAGCCGGGGCTGCGAAGGCCTACTCTTGCACGAATTTTGTGCATCAGGCCTCTATCCTATATAATAAAAGGCTAATATGCAAATCGACCAAATGGTGGAATGGCCGGTTGCTATGATGCACACTGACCACCAGGGGGCAGATGCTCAATGCAGGAGCTGTCCCCTGGTGGTCAGTGTGCTCCCACAGGGGGAGTGCCGCTCAGCCAGAAGCCAGGCTTATGGCTGGCAAGTGCAGCGGCAGTGGTGGGAACTTCTCCCACCTTCTGCAGCAGCGCTAAGGATGTCTGACTGCCGGCTTACATCCCCTGAGGGCTCCTGACTGCGAGAGGGCACAGGCTGGGCTGAGGGACCCCCTCCAGTGCACAAATTTTGTGCACCAGGGCTCTAGTTTATTTATAATGAGCTACTCGATAATGAGATCAGCAGAGTAGCCGGAGCACTACCTGAGGGGATTGGCCAATGGGGAGAGAGCGTAAGGACATATTAAAAGGCAGCAAGTACAGATTCACCTCCATGTTCAGATTCCTTCAGGATAAGCCCTGCTATTATAGTGGGAATGGAACGAAGGCCCAAAGATCACCAGTATTAAAGCACTGGGGTGCCATTCTGGTCACTGGCTGCCAGTCATGGCTGGGTGGCCCCCCGAGTCTCCCTGAGTTTGTCCTTTTGGGAACATTGACCTCCTATAGCCATGCTGCATGCAGGACATAAGAAAATATTCCACGACTCCAGACTTCACTGCTGGGGTCCAACCTCATTAGGTTACCACAGTGGAAGCACGTTAAGAGAAGAATCTAGTTCAGAGTTGGAGAATCATAGATGGATTCTTGGAGGAAGTGTTCTTTCTGCCAAAGCATTCTGCTTCATTTGTTATCTCCTTTTCTTGGGCCTTCTAGTTAAATATCTTTTCACCTTTCTCCTCCCCGTTTTGCCACATCTGCTTCTGGTCCCTGTAGAGTTGCTGGGTTCCCTTGCTGTTTATTTTGCTGACGTTTTCCCTACAGAGATACAATAAACAGCTAAACAATGCGAACAAAACAATTCCCAACAGCAACAAGTGTTACGAAGGAGTTAGGAAGAAGGGTAAGTATAAACTCTCTTTTTTTAGGCTGAGTGTACGGCTTCTTCAGGAAAAGTTTCAGAAGAGATGAGAATGGGAATTCATTTCACCTGGCCCAAATCCTCAGTCGGGGGGTATTTTGTGGGACTGGTTGAGGCTGTGTGGGGTCTTCATGGAATCCCTCTGTTCCCAGGGCTCCTCTGGGTTCCTGAGGACTGGTGCTGGCTCCTCCTGTTGCTTTCCTGTCCTGGGATTCTCTCGTGCCCACCCCTGCACACACGGAGACAGACCTGCCAGCGTGGTGGCAGGTGTGATATGAAGCAGGGGATTTTGAGCAAGGAACCCTGCAGTGCCACTCGGCCACTTGCGGATTTCCTCACCTGCCATAGTGCACAGCGTTAATGGTGATCGTGAGGATGGGAGTACCTTAGTGAGTTATACAGCGAGAATGAATGCTAGATAAATTGCCCCTATTTCTAGGGCTTAGAAATTCTTAGTCTCTGAGATCAGAGAAGTGAGGCTTGATGACTTAGAAATGTTCTCAGTGATGCCAAGCTCATACCCATACATTGGGCTCCACCACTTGGCTAAAGGTACGGTGCCTCGGATTTGCAAAACCTGTGGGGATGGACTCAACGCAGGGTGTAGAGGTGGAAGCAGTCACCACCAGACCTGGGTTAAGGTGCATACTTTGCACTTTAGTGGGCGTTTCCAGAACAGGCTGCAGGACGCTTCTCAGTGGGGGTCAGGAAAGCAGAGCCCAGGGATGGGGAAGGGCAGTTTTTAGGAAGAAGCTGAGAATCGGAACTTTGTGCCTGTGGATGGACTCGTGCCCAGACGGTGTGTCATCAGCCCAGCCAGACAAACCTCCAGTGATTGTCCAGGAGCTTCTCATTCCCAAGTTTCCCTGAACTGATCTTAGGAATCTGGGCATTTGGCTTTGAAATGTTATTACACATTATTGGTAAAGTATTGATCCCAACTATAATCCCTTATATCTGCAGCATCCTTTAAAGTCACCCGACACTTGGACATGCTTTGTCTGCATGACCACACAGCACTGTGAGGCAGTCAGAGCAGGCGCAGGTAATCATCTACAGCAGAGCCTTTGTCTGACAGAGGAAGCCACTGGAAGCCAGGCACTGCACCAGGCTCTTACCAGACGTTGTTATTTAAGCCTCTCTGCTTCTTGAGAGAGGAAATTAAACATGATTTGACATTTGAGAAACCAAAATTGCAGAGAGATTAAGGTAACCAAATACAACCACACAGTGGTCTAAGGCAAGTGTCTAAGCAGGGGTTGGAATGGAGGCTAGTCTCTGACTCCAAGTCCTGTGTTATTTCCACCTTCCTCCTAAAAAAAGAAGAAGAAAAAGACAGAAACCCTGTCTTAACTTCCAATGGTTTCCAAATGGAAGCATACGTTTGGGCTGCTGGGAGCCTGAAGTCAATAGCTCATTTTAGATTGTTGAGACAGGCAAATACTTTCAAGATGCTTCGGAGGTCAGTGACTGGGTCTGAATAGAAGCCAGATGCCCCGGATTCCAGAGCTGGCTCTGCTGTGCACCCCTGGACCCCGCCCTCCATTAAAGAGGAAGAAGGAGGGGGGCCCAGAAGGATTGATTCTGCATTCTACAGATTTCCCTTTGGATGAAGAGGGTGAGGGGATGGTTGATTGATAGTTGGACTGGAACAGGCTGTGGGCTTGTGGAGCAGGCTGTGGGCTTGGGGAAGAGAGGGCAGGCTGTGAACTGGGAGGGGGGAGCAGGCTGTGGGCTTGTGGGGTAGGCTGTGGGCTTGGGGAAGAGAGGGCAGGCTGTGAACTGGGAGGGGGGAGCAGGCTGTGGGCTTGTGGAAGAGAGGGCAGGCTGTGAACTGGGAGGGGGAAGAGGCTGTGAGCTGGGAGGGGGAAGAGGTTGTGGGCTGGGAGGGGGGAGCAGGCTGTGGGCTGGGAGGGGGAAGAGGCTGTGGGCTGGGAGGGGGAAGAGGTTGTGGGCTGGGAGGGGGGAGCAGGCTGTGGGCTGGGAGGGGGAAGAGGCTGTGGGCTGGGAGGGGGGAGCAGGCTGTGGGCTGGGAGGGGGGAGCAGGCTGTGGGCTGGGAGGGGGAAGAGGCTGTGGGCTGGGAGGGGGGAGCAGGCTGTGGGCTGGGAGGGGGAAGAGGCTGTGGGCTGGGAGGGGGGAGCAGGCTGTGGGCTGGGAGGGGGAAGAGGCTGTGGGCTGGGAGGGGGAAGAGGCTGTGAGCTGGGAGGGGGGAGCAGGCTGTGGGCTGGGAGGGGGAAGAGGCTGTGGGCTGGGAGGGGGAAGAGGCTGTGGGCTGGGAGGGGGGAGCAGGCTGTGGGCTGGGAGCGGGGAAGAGGTTGTGGGCTGGGAGGGGGAAGAGGCTGTGGGCTGGGAGGGGGGAACAGGCTGTGGGCTGGGAGGGGGGAAGAGGTTGTGGGCTGGGAGGGGGAAGAGGCTGTGGGCTGGGAGGGGGGAAGAGGTTGTGGGCTGGGAGGCAAGGGGCAGGCTAAAGAAGCATAGCCAGGAAGAGTGTGCCATCGCTTATCTGGGCCTGGGATGCCTCTGCAGTGACCTCTGGCTGCTCAGCTGGCAGCCTGGCCGCTTCCTGCAGGGTCCGGGCTGATGGCTTCCCCAGAGCCATCCTGAGGGTCTGCTCTGCTTCCTTCCTGCACTTCGGCAGATTCCCTCCTCCCCCCTCCCCCCTCCCCCTCCCCCCTCCCCCTTCCCTCACCCCCCAGTTTCTTGTTTTATTGCAGTTTGTCAGTGGGGGCCTTTGAAGTTCTTTGCAGATCTGACTTGTATCCGAGCCTGTGGGAGTGGGGCTGCCACCCATCAGAACCCAGTGTTCCGTTTTGCACTCAGCTGCCCGCCCCCCTGCCTTTGTCTAAGCAGGTTTTTGACGGGTGTTTCCCTATGCGTCCTCCTTCCCTGAGAAAGTGACATCTACTGTCCTAACAGAGGGAGGACATGATGATCACTTAATGACGACATGTCACCGGCTGTCACTTCTCTGTGTCCCTTTCACATACTTGCTGTCAGACACACAGCCTGACCTCCAATCCCGGCGGGGGCGGGGAGAGGAGCGCACAGGGGGTCCCCGGAGCCCCAGGGAGAGGAGCGCACAGGGGGTCCCGGAGCCTCAGGGAGAGGAGCGCACAGGGGGTCCCGGAGCTCCAGGGAGAGGAGCGCACAGGGGTTCCTGGAGCCTCAGGGAGAGGAGCGCACAGGGTGTCCCGGAGCCTCAGGGAGAGGAGCGCACAGGGGGTCCCGGAGCCTCAGGGAGAGGAGCGCACAGGGTGTCCCGGAGCCTCAGGGAGAGGAGCGCACAGGGTGTCCCGGAGCCTCAGGGAGAGGAGCGCACAGGGGTTCCCGGAGCCTCAGGGAGAGGAGCGCACAGGGGATCCCGGAGCCTCAGGGAGAGGAGCGCACAGGGGGTCCCGGAGCCTCAGGGAGAGGAGCGCACAGGGGGTCCCGGAGCCTCAGGGAGAGGAGCGCACAGGGGGTCCCGGAGCCTCAGGGAGAGGAGCGCACAGGGGGTCCCGGAGCCTCAGGGAGAGGAGCGCACAGGGGGTCCCGGAGCCTCAGGGAGAGGAGCGCACAGGGGTTCCTGGAGCCTCAGGGAGAGGAACACACATGGGTGGTCCCGGAGCCCCAGGGAGAGGAGCGCACAGGGGGGTGGGAGGCGGGGTTGCTGCTCCTCTGGTGCTGACGTGAAGGGGGGCTGCTCCTTGAGCGCAGGCCTCAGAAGCGCGTGGCTGCTTAAAGGTATCAACGCACCCCTAGTCCCTGAGTGGATGCTCCTGGTTTCGGGGTTCATAAGGAGTCCACAGACACTATTCAAGGAAACAGCAAGCGAAGGGGGAGCGCCAGCTTCGGCCGCACTGGAGCTGCCTGGCCCCGCGGCAGCAACCATCGTTTCAATCCTGTTTAATAATCGAATCTTGATTCCCTTTTGTTCAAACAACAAACTCAAAATATTCATTCCAACGCGCAGTGTCTTCCGTAACCTGGGCCAGAGGGACCGAACCCCCTCTCAGCCCTTCCGTCCTTCCTCCAGCCGGGCACCTTCCTTCGTTTTCTGAAAAAAATAAATTTTAATCATGGAATTTTCCCAACATAGGAAGACTCCAAAACTCATAGGCACTGTGTGTCCCCGGGGAATGTGGAAAACATGACGTCGAATGAAAAGACAGTTGAAACATACACAGGGAAGGGGTGTTGCTGAAACTCCCACAGCGTCCACTCCAGCCTCTGCTGGGAGCCCCTGCTGAGCCTGAGCCAGGCGCCCCCTCCCGCCCGGACCTGCTCAGGAGGCCGTCCTCCTCCTCCTCCTCCTCCTCCTCCTCCTCCTCCTCCTCCTCCTCAGGCCTCCAGGCCTCCAGCCGCAGTGAAGGTCTTGACTGCGTGTTCACACTCCCCACCTTGTGGTTCCCACTCCCATGGGGCCTTTCTCACCAACCTCGAGCTCCGCAAGGCAGCAGCTGGGCTGCATTCCGCCTCGTCCCCTCGGGCACAAGTTGCTGGCGACAGCCTTGTCGCAGCTCAGCGGGCCTCAAACGTCACCATAGGACACATGGGTCTGATCTCACTGCAGGCAGACGGAGAACAATGCAAAGTTGGGTTCCCTCGTGCACTGCTGGTGGGAATGCAGACTGGTTCAGTCACTATAAAAACAGTAGGAAGGTTCCTCAAAAAATTAAAAATAGAACTGCTCTATGACTCAGCAATCCCACTTTTGGGTATAAAGAAACCCCAAGCACTACTTGGAAAGTAAGCACCCCTATGTTCATTGCGGTGTACGTACAATAGCCAAGATATGGAAACAACCCCAGGGCCATCACTAGGTCAGTGGGTAAGAAGTGGTGGTGCACATGTCCACTGGAATATTACTTGATCATAAAAAGAATGGAATCTTCCATTTGCCACAGCATAGGGGAACCCTGAGGGGTATTACACTAAGTGAAATAAGTCAGACAAAGACAAATACCATATAATTTCACTTGTGAGTGAAATCAAAAGAGCAAAATAACTGAACAAAAATATAGAAACAGACTCATAGATACAGAGAACAGACTAATGGTTGCCAGAGGGAAGAGGGTTTGGGGGACTGGGTGCAAAAGGTGAAGAGATTAAGAACTACAAATTGGTAGTTACTAAATCATTTGGGGTATGTTATGTACAGCATAAGGAATATAGTGAAAAATGTGATAACTACGTATGGTGCCAGGTAGGAACTTAAATATCGGGGGGCCACTTTGTAAATTATATGATTATCCAGCCCTGGAAACTAATAAAATATTGGATGTAACTGTAATTGAAAAATAAAATAAAAACAAATAAAAAAATTTGATTTCCAATCTTAACAGCAACATCTATCTTTTACTGTTTACAAAATGCTTTCGAATTCATAAATTCATATTCAATATAACTTGTTAAAGTATGTGGTGCAGATGTTATTCCCATTAAGAGGAGAAGTGATGCTTCGGAGACATTAAGTAGCTTGTTTGTGGTCACAGCTGTGGGTGAGGGGCTGGAGCACTGGCTTTCAAGATGATGCTATTTTACCGTGACCTTTTGGAGTCACTCCACAAGTCCACCCTCCTTCTCTTCCTCCTTTCTTTCTCCTGCCTTCCTTCCTCTCTGTCTTTATTCAGTCATTCGTTCGTGTAACAAATATTAATGGTGCACCATCCATATGCACTGTGTCGTTCTCTGGGGATCAGGTGATAAAACTGGTCGTGGGAATGGCACCTGCGGAGATAACAGTCATTTGGAGAACTTGAAAATGTCCCGACAGCACACAGGCTGGTCGGTGTCGGTAGCTCCTTTAGACTGTGTTATGCTAGAGTGGCGACAGCAAGATAAAAGGCCACCTGGTGCCCTGGCAGAGTTCTGAACAGGCTGATATTTTTCTCTGAAGTTCACTGGGGGGAGGGTTAGTTCCCTTTGTTTACCCTTAGGAGCTCCTCCGCCTGCAGTGAATTGCTCAGTGGTGGCGGCTTTGCTGCCCGCAGGTGCTGTTAGTGGAAGATGCCGCTCTTTGCCTCACTTACAACCTGCACTGCTGGGTGGGCTGAAACCAATTAGACCTAAATTAATTAGTAAGAAAGTGACGGCCCCCTTGCCTAGCGGTTCACAGTGCCAGGCAGAGAGAGAAGCAGTGTTTGAAGGATGCAGTGTGTTTCTGCTCGACCCTAATGACTGAAGGATTTCCAAAGATGGAAGTAAATTCAAACCATTTCTGGGTTCAATGGTCCACTACTTTTAACCCATGGAAGTCTTTTATTAAATGGCAAGTTAGGAAAGTATAAAGAACTCCATATGGGTCCTAGGACCTTTGATAAGCTTTAGGATGAATTTAAAAGATATGTGGAACCACTAGGACTTCCTAAGGCCAAAAGAAGCTGAGAAATTGATGGCTAAATCATATATAATAACAGCCCAATATGCTAAGTGACTGGTCGTCTGATCATCTGTTCAATCAAAGAGTAACATGCTAATGATATGCTAAGGCCACTCAATTGCTCTCTATGATGTGCACTGACCACCAAGGGGCAGACGCTCCAACCGGTAGGTTAGCTTGCTGCTGGGGTCCAGCCAATCGGGGCTGAGCGAGATGGGCTGGATATGCCCTGGAGACCTCACGTGGTCTCTCCCAGCTGGCCAACCTCCTGTGTCCCTCCCCAGCCGCAATCGTGCACTGGTGGGGTCCCTCAGCCTGGCCTGCGCCCTCTCGCAATCTGGGACCCCTTGGGGGATGTTGGAAAGCTGGTTTTGGCCCGACGCAGAACGACCAGTTGCTATGACATGAACTGACCACCAGGGGACAGACACTCAATGCAGGAGCTTCCCCCTGGTGGTCAGTGTGCTCCCACAGGGGGAGTGCTGCTCAGCCAGAAGCTGGGCTCACAGCTGGCGAGCTGAGCTGCGGTGGCAGGAGCCTCTCCCACTTCTGTGGCAGCACTAAGGATATCTGACCGATGGCTTAGGCCCGCTGTCAGTCACACATCCCTGGAGGGCACAGGCTGGACTGAGAGAGGGCACAGGCCGGACTGAAGGAACCCCCCCCCCCAGTGCACAAATTTCGTGCACCAGCCTCTAGTAATTGTATAAGAATCCCATTGTGTAAAATGTACCACAGTTTTTTAACCCAGTCATCTACTAATAGGCACGTGGTCTGTTTCCAGATCTTAGTTATTGTAAATAGTGCTGCTGTGAGCATAGGGGTGATACTTTCATGCATTCCAGGAATAAATCCTACCTGATCATGGTGTATGATCTTTTTAACATATTGCTAAATTCGGTTTGCTAATATTTTGTTGAGGATATTTGCATCTATGTTCATTAGGAATATTGCTCTGTAATTTTTTTTTTTTTTGTATTGACTTTGTCTGGTTTTGAAATCCAGGTAATGTTTGTCTTGTAGAATGAACTTGGGAGCCTTTTTCACTTTTGTATTTTTTGGAATAGTTTGAGAAGGATAGGCATTAATTTCTTTGAATATTTGGTAAAATTCATGTGTGAAGCCATCTGGTCCAGCGATTATGTTTGTTGGGAGATTTTGATTACTGATTTGATTTCGTTAGTAGTTAATGGTCTGCTCAGTTTCTCTTTGCTTGATTCATTCTTGGAAGATTGTATGTGTCTAGGAATTTACTTATTTTTTTTCCAGGTTGTCTAATTTGTTGGCATATAACCATTCATAGTATTTTATTTTATTTATTTATTTAAAAATATATTTTTATTGATTTCAGAGAGGAAGGGAGAAGAAGAGAGAGGTAGAAACATCAATGATGGGAGGGAATCATTGATTGGCTTCTTCCTGCACATTAGACTGAGCCAGGAACCCAGGCATGTGCTCTTGACTGGAATCGAACCTGGGACCCTTTTGTCCACAGGCCGATGCTCTATCCACTGAGCCAAACTGGCTAGGGCAATAATATTTTATTTTCTTTGTATTTCTGTGGTGTTAGCTGTCATTGCTTTTATTTTTTTATTTTATTTATTTGGTCCTCTCTTTTTCTTCACGAGTCTGCTTATAGACTTGTCAATTTTGCTGATCTTTTCAAAGAACCAGGTCTTGGTTTCATTGATTTTTCTTGTCTCTTTTTTAGACTCTATTTTGTTTATTCCTCCTCTGATTTACTATTTCCTTCTTTCTACCCACTTTGTGCTTTTTATGTTATTCTTTTTCTAATTCCTTTATGTGTAGGTTGGATTGTTTATTTGAGATTATTTTTGTTTCTTTGGGTAAGCCTGAATTATTATGAATTTCTGCCTGAAGACTGCTTTTGCTGTGTCCCATAGACTTGAGGTTATGTTTTAATATTTATTTTTCTCAAGGTATCTTTTGATTTCTTTCTTGATCTCATTTCCAACCTTTTTGTTTTTTGTCATGTTATTTAGCCTCATGTGTTTGCGTTTTTCAGTTTTCTTTTTGTAATTCATTTACAGCTTTATATCAATGTGATCAGAGAAGATGCTTGATATGATTTCAATTTTCTTAAATTATCGAGATTTGTTTTGTGGCCTCACATATGGTTTATTCCAAAAAATGTTTTATGTGCACTAAAAATATAAATTCTATTGCTTTGGGATGAAACGCTCTAAGATTTATTAATTAAATCCATCTGATCTAGTGTGTCATTTAAGGCCACTATTTCCTTGTTGATTTCCTGCCTGAAAGATTTATCCATTAATGTCAATGGGGTGTTAAAGCCCCCTACTATTCTGTCTTACTGTAAATATCTATCTTTATGCCTATCATTATTTGCTTTATATATTTAGGTGTTCTTATGTTTGGTGTGTAAATGTTTACAAGGGTTCTATCCTTTTGTTGAATTGATTCCTTTATTATTTTGAAATGTTCTCTTTTGTCTGTTTTAGGCTTTTAAAATCATTTATTACTTAAAAAATTTTAAATTTATATATGCATATAAATTCTTTGGATACATAGAATAGTGTGGTGAAGGCCTGGAAAGGGGCAAGAGTGGGGAGAAAGAAGTCAATGGGGAAAATAGGGGGACATCACTAATACTTTCAACAATAAAAATATATAAAAATTTTTATTAAATTTATTGGGGTGATATCTACACTAATAAAAGAGAAACATGGTAATTGGCATATGACCGCTACCCCTTTCATTGGCTAATCAGCGAGATATGCAAATTAACTGTCAGCCAAGATAGCGGCCGGCAGCCAGGCAGCTTGAAACTAACATGAGGCTTGCTTGCCTCAGTGACGGAGGAAACCAACGTTCCCTGCCTGCGGCTGCAGGCCTCTGAGCCTGCAGATTCAAACATTGTAACAAATACTGCCAGACTTCAGCCAGCAGATTCGCAACATTGTATGCAAAGGCCAGAAACCTACTTTCAGCAGTGGAGGCCTAAGAGCTGGAGCCAAGCCTCAAGCTAAAGCTGGCCCAGAATAAAAAAAAAAAAAAGGAAAAAAGGAGCGTTTGTGAGTTCAGTCACCCCCAGCCTGAAAACAGCCCTCAGCCTCTCACCCAGACTGGCCAGGCACCCCAGTGGGGACCCCCACCCTGAAGGGTGTGTGATCAGCTGCAAACAGCCATCATCCCCTCACCCAGGCTGGCCAGGCACCCCAGTGGGGACCCCCACCCTGATCCAGGACACCCTTCAGGGCAAACGAGCTGGCACCCACCCATGCACCAGGCCTCTACCCGATATAGTAAAAGGGTAATATGCCTCCCAGCACCGGGATCAGCGGAGCCGAGAGGCCTCCCGGCACCGGGATCAGCATGACAGGGGGCAGCGTCCAAACACCCTGATCAGCCCTGCTCTGTGTGTGACAGGGTGTGGCACCCCAACCCCCTCCCCCCCCCCGGGCCCTGCTCTGTGTGTGACGGGTTAGAGCCATAACCTCCCCATCGGCCCTGCCCTGAGTGTGAGAGTGGTGGCGCCCCAACCCCCTGATTGGCCCTGCTCTGTGTGTGACAGGGGACGGTGCCCCAACTCCCCTATCGGACCTACTCTGTGAGTGACAGGGGGGAGCTCCTCAATCCCCTGATGGGCCCTGCTCTGTGCATGACAGGGGGTAGTGCCGCAACCTCCCCATCGACCCTGCCTTGAGTGTGACAGGGGGTGGTGCCCCAACCCCCCAATCGGCCCTCCTCTGAGCCCGACCAGGGGCTGCACCTAGGGATTGGGCCTGCCCTCTGCCACCCGGGAGCAGGCCTAAGCCAGCAGGTCATTATCTCCCGAGGGGTCCCAGACTGCTAGAGGGCACAGGCCGGGCTGAGGGACCCCCCCTTCCCCCCGAGTGCACAAATTTTTGTGAACTGGGCCTCTAGTTAATTAATAAAATTATATAGGTTTCAGGTGTACATTTCTATAATACATCCTATGTATATTGTATTGTGTGTTCACCACCCCACATCAAGTTCCCTCCATCACCATTTATCCTCCCTTTACCCTCTTCTACCTCCCACAACCCTTCTTTCCTCTGATAATTTCCATACTGTTGTCTGTGTCTATGGGTTTTATTTTTTTTTAGTTTAATTCCTTTAGTTTTTAGTTTAATCCCTTTAGTTTTTTTTATCCAGTCCTCATTCCTCTCCCTCCCCTCCTGACACCTATAAGTCTGTTTTCTGTATCTATGAGTCAATTTCTATTTTCTTTGTTGGTTTATTTTGTTCATTAGATTTCACATGTAAGTGAAATCATATGGTATTTGTGTTTCTCTGGCTGGCTTATTTCACTTAACATAATGCTCTCCAGGTCCATCCATGCTATCACAAAAAGTAGAATTTCCTTTTTAATGGCCAAGTAGTATTCCATGGTATAAATGTACCACAGCTTCTTGCCTACTCATCTACTGATGGGTACTGGGCTGCTTCCATGGCTATCTCTATATATAAAGAGCCAGGGGCCGTCACATCTGAAACAACCGAATGGACAACTGAACAGGCTGCGTGGGGAGACCAGGCCAGCAGAGGGGCAGTGAGGAGCAAACAGGCTGGGAGAGGGGGGCAGTAAGGGATGAGCAGGCTGGCAGGGGGGGCAGTTGGGGGTGACTAGGCCAGTAGGGGGCAGTTGGGGGTGACCAGGTCGGCAGGAGGTGCAATGAGGGGTGACCAGGCCGGTGGGAGGGGGACAGTTGGGGGCAGTAGTAGGTGGATAGCCACCCCAGGCCCCTATTACCTTGGTGGGAAGTTGTGTAGTGTCTTCCACACTGACAGATGGAGGTTCCTGGTAGGCACACACACCCGTTGCCTACAGTGGAAACTGGGTTACACTCGCTTTTTATTGCCTTCTTTCCTCACTCCTTTACTCATGTTTCCTTTGATAAATTCTCAAATAAACTTGCATTCAAATCCCAGTTTCAGGGTCTGGTTTTGTGATATCCAAAGGGAGACAATGGTGACAAGATGTATGAAATTCCTACCTCCATGGCTTTATATTCTATAGTGGGATGCAGACTATGGAGACAGAAATAAACAAGGTATTTCCAGCTAAAACTTATGTGGTGCAGAAAGTAGCACCAGGTAACAGAGAGTGACTAGCAAGGCTGGGAGGCAGGTAGCGAGGGGCTGCACATGCTGGGTGCCCAGGCAGGTCAGGCGGAGGCTCTGCACAGCAGCCACCTGTCGCCCTCCTTGTCTGCATGGTGGCTCCTGCCAGTTCTTCCTTCGTGGTTGCTGTCTCCTTTGGCTCCAGTGATATTTATCTCCTAAGGTTTTTCTTCCAATATTTCTGATGATTATACCTCAATGCCCTCCATGACCTTTGCTTTATTTTTATGAAAAATCCTAAATGTCAGATTTCCTCAGGGCCTTTCAGACTCCTCTGTAATTCTCCTTCAGACGGCTGCAGTCACTTCATGATGACTCACAAATGATGTGTATTGTGGACCTCTCTCCTTAATTCCAAGTCCAGATGCCCAATATCACTTCTTAGATGTTCCACAGATACTTGAAACTGAACTTTTCACCCCGATCTCATCTTCCCTCAAATTCCTTCTGTCAGGAAATGACACCGCCCACATCAGCGGTTTTATTGATTTCTTTGTAACATTTATCTCTTCACCTTCGGTTTCATGGCTGACCAATGTCCAGGGCCTGGATTACCGCAATAGCCTCTAAATAAAACTCCACCCCCCCCATCAGTCCTCCAGATGGCAGCCCAATAACACTTCGAAAATTCAAATTTTCCTACGTCACTGTTTTGCTTAAGGATATTCATGAGCTCCCATTATCTCCAGATAAGGTTCAAAATCTGTAACGTCACAACCAAGATGTCTGGCCTTCCTTTCAAGTCCCGTCCTCAGCTGCTTGTCTTTCTGGCTGTTTTTTCCTGTCTCCCTCCCACCCTGGACATCTGGGTCTCCTGAGCAGGATTCCGCTGGAGCAGCATCACTATGAGGTGCCATGCCTGGACCGTCCCCTGGAGGGGGCTCTTCCTGCCTGAGTCCCGCAGCTCCTGCATGCGGGGTCACCTCAGTGTGTATGGTGCCATGTTATGCTTCACTCTTTGCCTATTTTTGTCACTAACCTCTGAGCTTCATAAAAAACAGGTAATAGTTTTTTATGTCTGTACAAGTGCCCGATAGGGGTAGATATTAAGCCAACCCTTGTAAGTGAATTAATAATGTAGTGCACTCCATGTGTAGGTTTGGGATAACATATGACCCAAACTTGACTATTTCCTCAAAATCTTACTACAAACATTCTATTGGACATAAAAATGCAAATCCTATCTAATAAAATAGTAATATGCAAATTAACTGTCACTCGCTCACTCCATCACAAAGATGGTGGGGGCCACGAAGCTGGAGCGAGCAGGAGGCTTGGGTTGCCCCTGGCGATGGAGGAAGCCAAGCTTCCCACCTGCCCTGGCTGGCCCTCAGCTCTGCTCAAGGCTACAAAGTTTCAATTATAGAAGATAAATAAATCCCAGATACCTGCTTCCAGCCCTCGGCGTGGCCAGCCTGAAAATGGCCATCAGCCCCACACCCAGGCTGGTCAGGCACCCCAGTGGGGACCCCCACCCTGAAGGGGGTGTGGCCAGCCTGAAAATGGCCCTCAGTCCCTCACCCAGGCTGTCCAGGCATGCCAGCGGTCCCCCACTCTGATCTGGGACACTCTTCAGGGAAAACCAGCCAGCCTCCACCCATGCACCAGGCCTCTATCCTATATAGTAAAAGGGTAATATGTAAATTGACCCTAACAGCAGAACGATTGGGAATGACTGGTCACTATGACACACAGTGACCACCAGGGGGCAGACACTCAATGCAGGAGCTGCTCCCTGGTGGTCAGTGCGCTCCCACAGGGGGAGCTCTGCTCAGCCATAAGCCAGGCTGATGGCTGCCAGTACAGCAGTGGTGGTGGGAGCCTCTCCCGCCTCCTCAGCAGCACTAAGGATGTCTGACTGCAGCTTAGGCCTGCTCCCTGCTGGCAAGTGGACATCCCCTGAGAGCTCCCGGGCTGCCAGAAGGATGTCTGACTGCCAGTTTAGGCCCGATCCCCCTCAGCCCTCGCAGCCTTGGTGGCTTGCCTTGGACCTCACAGGCCCAACTTCATCTGGAAGGTTGTTTGGCTGCTCAGTCTAATTAGCATATTATGCTTTTATTATTATAGATTTGCCCTGTTTCCTAAACCGCCAACCTTCACTTGTTCCTGTGACAGAGCACTTCAAGGCCAACGTCCTTCACGTTTCCTGCACTTACTTAGTTGATAACAGAGGGAGCTGTGGGTCCCTCTTTGAATTCCTGTTACTCTGGGTCCATTTATATGCTTATAGTTTTAGACAATAGGATGGAGAGGATGATTTATTCAGTAATTCTTAGCTGTTTTGTTTTTGAAATATACTTTTGTTCTTCCTATGTCTACTCAAACCAGTCTTCAAAGGCAAGCCATGAAAAATAAATTTAAAAAAGAGGCAGATTTGATACATTTCTATTAAGTTTTCTATTTAATTTACTAGTTCAGATCTTTTTGGCAGTGTATTGTTCACTATTCTACAAAAACTTTGTCTCTTTCTGCTGTCAGCCCTTTGTTTAAGCACGTACTATGCTCAAAGGAAAATAGCAAGCACTTTACACCTGCGGTTTTATTTAATCTGTCCAACAATCCTTTAAAGGGTTTGTATCTGAAAACATCTGCAGCTGAGAGAAAGCATGATAAATGGAGAGCATTTCTGTCTCCTCACAGAGGCTGTGGGGTTGGGGGAGCAGGGGGATTGGTGGAAGCAGGCAGGTGGCACTGTGAGGCTCTTGCACCAGGTCCGAGTCTGGGTGTTACTTCCAAAGTGATGGTGTCACTGGTGGTAATGTACTGGGCTGCATATCGGGGCGCGCTGTACTGTCTGTTCCTGGAACAGACAGATAGGAAGGTACTGACATCAGGTCAGGCCTTGAGATATGGTCTCATGGTCCATCCTCAATAGACTGTGCTCTCTGTTCCTGGAGAACATAGATAGGAAGGTGATTATGCTATACTGTGTTGGGAACAAATTGCGTAAACAAGGCTTTGTAATTTTGTAGTTTTTGCAAATAAATAGGCTGTAATGCTTGCAGTCATTGCTGCAGTTCCACCTTTGCTTCGGCGGGGTGCTGGGACTGTAGACAGCTGGCCAGCTTAATAAAGGTTCCTAAATTTAAATTCTGAGTCTGTGGTCTATCTCGCTGAGTCAACCCATAACAGTAACTGATGGCTGTGTGCTCCATAGAGGTGGCTCTGGCAAGGAGTGGAGGGTGGGTTTGAAGGACCATGAAACTGGAGGAAGCCATCAGTTAGGGCAACCTACATTCTCAGTGAGTCCCAGGGTGTCCTGAGCAAAGGTGGTGGGACTACGGGTCGAGGGATATCTGGGAAGCAGATGCAGAGCAGTTAGTGGCCCAAACATCTCCGTGCAAAGCTCTACATGCACTACAGTGACCTGAAGGCGATTGTCAGCAACCTTGCTAAATCAGCTTCCTCATCTGTAGAAGCAGGACGACAAGGATACTCACCTCACAGAACCCTTGAGATTATGAGTAATGTCCATGCCATAATCCCCAGAATCTGTAAATGTTTTACCTTGTGTGGCAAAAGGAATTTTGTAGTTTTGGCGACAGCTAAGGACACTGAGATGGAGAGATTATCCCTTTTAAATTATTTTAATTTTTTTGAAAATATTAAAATATTTTTCAATTACAGTTTACATTCAATGTTATTTTGTGTTGGTTTCAAGTGTAAGCATAGTGGTAAGGCAGTCACATATTTTACAGAGTGTCCCCTGACATCCCCAGTGCCTCCAGCACCAGACCCAGTTACCACAGTATTAACATGGTTACTACAGTAATAACATAGTATTAACACAGCTATCACAGTGTTAACACAGCTATCACAGTGTTGACTTAGTTACCTCAGTATTAACATGGTTATCACAGTATTAACACAGTATTAACATAGCTATCACAGTATTAACACAGTTACCACAGTATTAACACGGGTACCACAGTATTGACATGGCTACCTTAGTATTAACACAGTAATAACACAGTTATCATAGTATTAACACAGTTACCATAGTATTAACACAGTTATCACAGTATTAACATGGCTACCACAGTATTAACATGGCTACCACAGTATTAACACAGTTATCACAGCATTTCTGTTGTATCAGCTGTTACTTGTCTTTCATTTCTGATTTTATTTATAAGAGTTAAAGAAATTCTCTCTCTCTGTTTATGAGTCTGATTAAAGGCCTGTCAATCTTGTTTATCTTTTCAAACTACCAGCTCTTAGTTTCATTGATCTTTTTTAAAAAATTAGTTTTTAGACTCTATTTTATTTATTTCTATTCTGATCTCTATTATTTCCTTTGTTCTACTCACTTTGGCTTTATGTTGTTTTGTGTTTAATTCATTTAAGTATAAAGTTAGATTGTTTATTTGAAAATTTTCTTGTTTCTTGAGGTAGTACTGTAATTTCCTTCCTAGGACTGCTTTTGCTATGTTCCATAAAGTTTGTGTTTTCATTTTTCTCAAGGCATCTTTTGATTTATTCCTTGATCTCATTGTTAAACCATTCACTGTTTAGTAACTTGTTATTTACTAGAGAGAGGGAGAGAGAGAGGGAGAGAAACATCAATTGGCCTCCTCCAGCATGCCCCCTACTGGGAATCAAGCCCACAACCTTGGCATGTGTCCTGACTGGGAATTGCACAGGTGACCTCTTGATACATGGGACAATGCTCAACTAACTGGGACACACTGGCCATTGCTAGCCTTTGTTTAAAGTCTGTTTTGTCTGTTATAGGTATTGTTACCTCAGCTTTACATTTAAAAAAAATTGCATGAAATATCCTTTCTATTCCTTTACTTTTAGTCTGTGTGTCTTTTGTTCTGAGGTGGGTCTCTTGTAGACAGCATATATATGAGTCTTGTTTCCTTATACATTTAATTACCCTATACCTTTTGATTGGTGCATTAAAGCCATTTATATTTACAGTGATTATTTATAGGTACATATTTATTTCCATTTTATTCTTTATTACTATGTTCTTTTATTTTCTTTGTTCTTAAATAAGGCCCTTTAAAATTTCTTGTAATTCTGGTTTTGTGGTAATGAACCCCCTTAACTTTTTCTTGTCTGGGAAGCTCTTTATTTTGTATTTAATTTTAAATGATACTCTTGCTAGGTAAAGTATTCAAAGTTGTAGGTCCTTGCTTTTCATCACTTTGAATATTCCTTGCCTTCCCTGTATAGTCTGTTGATAAATCAGCTGATAACTTTATGGGAGCTCCCTTGTAGGTAGCTAATTTTCTTTCCTTTGCTGTTTTTAAAATATATTTTTTGTATTAACCTTTGCCATTTTAATTATGATGTTTCTTGGTGTTGCTGTATTTGGGTTCTTCTTATTTGGGACTCTCTGTACTTACTGGACTTGTGTGACTTTTTCCTTCACCAGGTTATTTCTTCATATAGGTGCTCAATCCCTTGCTCTCTCTCTTTTAACTTTCTGGTAACCCTATGATGTAGATGCTGTTATGCTTCATGTTGTCCCAAAAGTCACTTAAACTATCCCCATTAAAAAAAATATTTTTTAACTTTTCTGATTGGATGTTCTCTGATATCTTGTCTTCTAAATCATGTTGCCCTCCTCTGCTTCATCTAATTGGTGTTAATTTTTTCTAATGTATTCTTTATTTCAGATAATTTTTTCCTTATGACTGGTTCTTTTTTAAGGTTTCTATGTCTTTTTTTCATGCTTTCTATCTCTTTGCTTGAGTTCTCAATGAGTTCATCCGTTCTTCTTCTAAGTCCGTAAGCATCCTTACAACTATTGTTTTGAAATCTGTATCTGGGAGAACCAAGATGGCGGCATAGGTTAACGCCGGCGTTTGCTGCCTCGAACAACCACTTCAAAAGTGAAACTAAAAGATGGAACGGACATCACCCAGAACCACAGGAACGCTGGCTGAGTGGAAGTCCTACAACTAGGAGGAAAGAGAAATGCATACCGACACTCAGAGGAGGTGCAGTGCTGAAGTCAAATACTGAGGTGCAGAGTGCATGCAGAGCCGGCTGGTGGCTGAGGGCGCGGTTGGCGTTTTCAATCAGGAGGGAGTCGCAGACTCTGAGCTCCAGATCCGGGTGAGTCTTTAGGGACCCTGACTCAAACGGGAGAAGCTGGACTGTCTGGCTTCGGTTGGAGCGAGTGCAGCTTTCTCTCCGAGGTTTGCAGTGGTTGCTGGGACTCAGAGAGGCAGAGCCTCTGGGGACAGGACTGAGAGCAGCCATAACTGCTCTCTCTGGCCCACCCTGTTGATCCCGTGCGACCCACCCGCCCCGCCCAAGCCCTGCACAAAGGCATTTGCTGGATAGCCTCAGGCAAATGCCAGATTAGCACCTCCCTAGAGGACAGAAGTTCTCTCACTGCAGACACAGCTGATTCTCACAGCCACTTGGCCTGGAGGTCAAATCCCCCCTAGTATTAGCTACAACAATCAAGGCTTAACTACAAGACTGCGCACAAAGACCACTAGGGGGTGCACCAAGGAAGCATAACAAAATGCGGAGACAAAGAAACAGGACAAAATTGTCAATGGAAGATATAGAGTTCAGAACCACACTTTTAAGGTCTCTCAAGAACTGTCTAGAAGCCGCTGATAAACTTAATGAGATCCTCAAGAAATCTAATGAGACCCTCGATGTTGTGATAAAGAACCAACTAGAAATTAAGCATACACCGACTGAAAGAAAGAATACTATACAGACTCCCAACAGCAGACCAGAGGAGCGCAAGAATCAAGTCAAAGATTTGAAATGCGAAGAAGCAAAAAACACCCAACCGGAAAAGCAAAATGAAAAAAGAATCCGAAAATACGAAGATAGTGTAAGGAGCCTCTGGGACAGCTTCAAGCGTACCAACATCAGAATTATAGGGGTGCCAGAAGATGAGAGAGAGCAAGATATTGAAAACCTATTTGAAGAAATAATGACAGAAAACTTCCCCCACCTGGTGAAAGAAATAGACTTACAGGTCCAGGAAGCACAGAGAACCCCAAACAAAAGGAATCCAAAGAGGACCACACCAAGACACATCATCATTAAAATGCCAAGAGCAAAAGACAAAGAGAGAATCTTAAAAGCAGCAAGAGAAAGAAACTCAGTTACCTACAAGGGAATACCCATACGACTGTCAGCTGATTTCTCAACAGAAACTTTGCAGGCCAGAAGGGAGTGGCAAGAAATATTCAAAGTGATGAATACCAAGAACCTACAACCAAGATTACTTTATCCAGCAAAGCTATCATTCAGAATTGAAGGTCAGATAAAGAGCTTCACAGATAAGGAAAAGCTAAAGGAGTTCATCACCACCAAACCAGTATTATATGAAATGCTGAAAGGTATCCTTTAAGAAGAGGAAGAAGAAGAAAAAGGTAAAGATACAAATTATGAACAACAAATATGCATCTATTAAGAAGTGAATCTAAGAATCAAGTGAATAAATAATCTGATGAACAGAATGAACTGGTGATTATAATAGAATCAGGGACATAGAAAGGGAATGGACTGACTATTCTTGGGGGGGAAAGGGGTGTGGGAGATGAGGGAAGAGACTGGACAAAAATCGTGCACCTATGGATGAGGACAGTGGGTGGGGAGTGAGGGCGGAGGGTGGGGCAGGAACTGGGAGGAGGGGAGTTATGGGGGGGAAAAAGAGGAACAAATGTAATAATCTGAACAATAAAGATTTAATTAAAAAGAAAAAAAAAGAAATCTGTATCTGGTAGATTGCTTGCCTCCATTTCATTTAGTTCTTTTTCTGAGGATTTCTGCTGTTCTTTCATTTGGAGCAAATTACTTCCTCTCCCCATTTTGGTTGCCTCTCTGTATATTTTTTCTCTGTGTTAAGTAGATCTGCTATGTCTCCCAATCTTGGTATGGTAGTCTTATGTGGTAGGTATTCTTTGGGGCCTAGTAATGCATTCCCCCTGATCACTAGAGCAAGGTGCTTCAGGAATGTTCCTCCTGTGAATTATGTGAGCCCTAGTTGAGTCTCGATTGCTGTTGGCTTTTTTGTGTGTGGGGTTTGACCTTCAACTGGATCACTGTGAGGATTGAACCCAACCACAGTGAATGAGCTACTGTGAGGGTGCTGATCACACAAAGCTGATTTCACCCCAGCAGGTTGAATGTGCTGCTTGTGGAGCTAATTGGGTTTTGTTCTGATGTTGTTTAAAGCTTGCCACAGGTGTATTGTTTTGGGTGCTTCTTGAGAGGGACTCTGATGTAGGCCAATGTTCTATGCTGCCTGTTACTGGCCCTGGACCACCTGTTTGGAGCTACAAAGCAAGGCAGTTTGTGATTGCCTCTTCTAGGCCTGGGTATGCATGAAAATAGAAATGGCAAAGCTGTGCATTAAGGCTAAATTCTAGTAACAATGAGCTGGGTGGCAGGTCAGCAAAAGACCCAAGAAACCCCAAGATCTGCCTCTGTCTGCTGGCTGCCCATTAGGCTCAGTCACTGAGAGAGCTTTTGGTGATATGCAGGTTGCATAGGGCAGGCCCTCAATGAGTCACCAGTGAGAGTAGTGTTCCTTATATTGATACAAATTTGAATTTGGTGCTAGTGCTGGCCCTGAGGCCACTCAGCAAAAGTTCCAGGGTGCACAAAGGACAGCCGCCACCACCAAGTGCGTACTCACAGACCTTTGTTGTGGAGCAGGGTCTCAGGGACTCATTAGGGTGGTGGCAGAAGAGTTTATCAGGCCCAAATAGACCAAGATTTGGCTGTGTTAAAGCGAGGGCTCTACACAGGTACCAGTCAGGCATGCGAGGGGAAAATGGCCCCTGCCCTAGAGCCACAAAACTCAGTTTCTCCTGTATTCTGCCTGGACCTCCTTGAGAGCCTTGGAGGGGCTGCTGGGAGCTGGGAGGGTGGAGCTAGTGTATCTCCCATGGGAGGGATGTGCCAGTAAGTCTCAAGAAATGGGGGGAAATGGCTCCTGCCCCCGAGCCACACAACTCAATCTCTGATACTTCCTGATCCGCTTGGGCCTCTAAACCATCAGCCCATGCCAGTGACTCCTCTGGACATGAGCTTGGCAGGCCAAGAAGCAGAGTGTTGGGGTGGCGAGGCTATTGCATTTCCTCAGTCTGATGTTTTATGGATAGTTGTGCTTTACCCAAGAAAGATGGCATCTGTGGGTAGCATGGGAGAGGAACGCAACACAGGGCCACTGGCCATTGGCCTTTTAATTCTCTCCCAGAGCCACAAAAACTCAGTCCCTCCTTACGTGACTTTAGTCTGATTCAATCCACCCTGCCTGTGCCAGAGCCCAGGGTGAGGGGTTGCAAATGAGATTTTGTGGTTTGGCCCTTACACAGGGCACTGGGGTTTCCAGCAGAAGCCCATCTCTGCCTGTGGACAGAATTCTCACTGATTTCACAGTCAGATGTTACATGGGTCCTCTTCCTGCATCTGGTGCTATGGGTTGGGGCACCTGGCTTGGGCTTGACACCATGGCATCCCTTCAGACTCTCAGCTGCCATATGTGCTGCCGGCAGCCCTTGTTGCATCTCCACCCTTCCCACCAGTCTTGCTATGTCTCCTGTAAGTCCCTGGTTATAAGGGTCTGCAACTGGTCTTCAGTTGGTTATTCAGGTTGATTGTTTTATATTTTATTTGTAATTCTAGTGTCTTCCTGAGAGGAGGTGGGTGTAGTGTCTGCCTATTCCACCACCATCTTGGATCCTTTCTGGGGAGATTCTTCTTTTATTTTTTAGTTTAAAAAAATTTATTTGTTGATTTGAGAGAGAATGCATGTGCACATGCTCAAGAGGGAACGAGAGAGGGAAGGAGGGAGGGGAGGAGGAAGAAAGAGAGAAAGCGAGACAATTTGTTGTTTCACTTATTTATGCATTCATTGGTTGCTTCTTGTATGTGCCCTGGCTAGGGATTGAATCTTGGCGTATCAGGATGACGCTCTATCCAACTGAGTAACTTGCCAGGGTTGGGGAGATTATTCTTGATCCAAATGAGCTCAACCTAATTAAGTAAGTCTCTATTATTTGAGAACTTTCCCTGGCTGTGATCAGAAAGAGGCATGAAGATGGTCCAGAGAGAGGTTATGTTGGTAGCTTTGATGGTGGAGGAAGGGGCCATGAGGCAAGGAAAATGTCAACAAATGGATTCTCCCCAAAACTTCCAGAAAGCAACACAACCTTGCCAACACTGTGATTGTACTCTAGTAAGACTTGTTTTGGATTTCTAACCTATAGAACTACAAGAAAATAAATTTGTGCTATATTAAGCCTTCAATTTTTTACTACTTTGTTACAACAGCCATAGAATTCTAATGCACATGTAGAGGGCTCAACCTAGTTCTGCGCGTAGCTGCCATTGAGGTAGCGACTCAACTGAACATAGAAACTGATTAGATCAAGGGGAGAGAAAGAACGAAGAATAAAAAAGAATGCTACAAAATCCACACTGTCACCATGGTTTAATGTGAGAAAAGTTGTTTTAGAAATCTGAGAGCTATTCAAGTGGACAAGTCTAGGTGGTTGGACATAGGGTCTGGACTTTAGAAGAGAGGTCTGGGATAGAGATTCACATGTTAGAGTTATCATTGCACGGTGAGTGAGATGGCTTCGTGCCATCATACCCAGAGGACAGTTGGGGGAAAATAATCCGTCCTTTGGTCTCTGGTCCCTCACACCGACTCCAGGGCCTTAGACCTGGACTGTCCGAGTCCACGGGGGCAGGCCTGTGTCCTGATCAGCCATTTGGCTGAAACCAATGAATCAGTGTGGCCCTTTGCCTCAGGGGATTCTGGACTTGGATGTAACTCCCCTTTCTGAAGCCACACACTGAACCGAGCAGAGTTACCGCGTGTGTGAGAAATGTGCCGCCGAGGGTTTCAGTGTCGCTACCTGATGGTGACTGGTCTGAGGTGGTCCCTCTGATCCTTCAGGTATTGAACTTCAAGCTACCTGAGCCTCCGCCGGGAAACGATGTCCCCCCACCCCCACGCCTCTCGCTCTCCTCTATAAGAACACTCTGAGAGCCAGATGGCAGGGCTTTGCTTTGTCTTGGATGTCAAAATACTGTGTGAGCCCCATAGCTGCTTCTCTGTCCTGAGGATTCACAGCTCAGCATCTCTGACTGCAGGGACAACAGACTGACAGCGTCGTAACTCCATACCGACATACTTCACCATCAAAAAGCCCGTTACTGTCAATCACACCTCGCAAAGCACACGTGTCCGTTCCAACCAAGAATCATGGACACAAGGGACACAAGCACCCGGACGTCTCCAGGCGTCTCCAGTGCACGAGTCCTGTGGCAGTTACTTGTTGGATAAGACTGTCCATGGCGTCTGGGCAGGTGATGGTGCACAGCCCCTCATGAGGACGCACCAGGCTGTGCTCACGGTGGCTGTCAGGTTCTGGAGGCTACTGCTTGCTTCACCATATGAGGATGGCAGGAGCAGTATTCTCTTTGAATTTTAGGTGGAGAAATTAAGTCTTAGACAATTTGAGTAAATTGCCAAGCAAATAAAGTGGCACAGCCTAAATTTAAAATCATTTTTATCTCTTTATGCCATATTCTTTCTAAGGTTCATGTGAGTAATGTTTGTAAAAAGATGAAGGACAAATGAGGAAATACAGGACCTGCTGGTGCTTCAGCCCTCCCCACAGAGGTCTGGGCCGTCCCCACCGATGCCCCACGCCGGGGCTGCCGGCTTAGCCTCTATTCCAGGCCGGCGCTCATCGGGCGCTGACTGCCCGGCCCTGTGCTCGCCGAGGAGGACGCGTCTGTTACCTCCAGGAGCTGAGTGATGGGCCATGAGGATAAGCGGCAGCAGGCCCTCCGTGCTGTGCTGTGTCAGGGAAGGAGGAGCTGGCTAGGGGGACCTGATGGAGGCTGTAGCCTCCTCCGTCTTCATCATGTCGACCGTCTTGCCCTGGAGAGGCCCTGCTCTGGACCAGCTGTGCGCCTTCATCTGCGAGGGAGCCGCCTCTCTGGGAATCACAGGTGTGAAGTGCACAGATGCGCAGTCCCTGGGCTCACTCTCTCCCATTCCAGCCCCAGTTGGTTGCTGCTCTGTCTGTCCAGGGGCAGCTATCTGCTCCCCTTGGTGATGAAGGGATCAGAAGGGACACCGGTTGCAGCGGTCAGTGTCAGCTGGAGGGAGGCGCAGGCCTCCGCCCGCCTGGCCTGGCTCGCACACATCTGAACCAGAAGTGGAGCCTCACTGCCCCTCAGGGTCTCAGAACTGACCTCTAAAGCAGCTTCCAGATCCTCCACCTGCCATTCAAGCCCAGCCCTGTCAAGCAAACAGAGTCAGCAAGCGCAGTTCCCCAGAGGAAGCCCCGTGGGCTTCCCCGTGGTTCCACGTGCACGTCCGGCTCCCCGTGGCCTTGACACCTGCTCCTATTCTGGGCTGCACTTCAGCCGACTGCCTGGTGTTTTAAAGTCTTCCCTTTGCTGTCTCGTGCCCCATCTGCCTGGATACCTACTCACTCAATGCCTTAGCCTCTCAGACTCAATTTGACTGACACACGCAGTGTCTCTGGTATCAATAATCAGCAAAACCCTGATTTTGATCTCCCGCTGCTTCTCCTGTACACTATGGCTAGCTTTTGTGTCAGTTTATTTATTTTTTCCAAATATTGCTTTCATTCAAGAACCTTCAATGAGCCCTGGCTGGTGTTGCTCAGTGATTAGAGCGTTGGCCTGTGCACCGAAGCATGGTGGGTGTGATTCCTGATCAAGGGCACATACAGGGTTGCTGTTTCGCTCCCCCAGCCCCCTGTGGGGGCCGCATGTGGGAGGCATCCAGTTCATGTGTCCCCCTCACATCGATGTTTCTCTCTGTCTCCCTCTCACCCTCCCTCCCCCACTCTCTGGAAAGTCAGGTGAGGATTATAAAAAAAATAATACAAAAAGAACCTTCAGTGACTCTCATTGCGACAGCAAATATTTAAAACCCTCATTTCTGTCTTCTGATTCCAGCCTGACTTTAGCCTTTCCATCTGCTGTGCGTTGCGGAACCCAGGCTCCCGTGTAAGTTACTTCCTGCCTCACATGCTTTAATCATTGATTTCCTTTTCAAATCCTCTCCTCTGCCTGGCTAACTCCTACTCTTGCTTCGAGACCCGCTCCAAGCCTTTCACCGTCAGGCGGGGTCTCTGGCCTCCGTTCGCAGGCGGAAGCAGGGACGTTCTTAAGCCCAGTGTGTAACGTGCACGCAGCGCCTGACCGCAGTCTGTGGCCCTTACTTCTGCTCCTGTGTGGGTGTTCCGAGGCCAGAACCTGCTTATCCCAAACCCCCATGCACAAGGGCTGGGCCGTGTCCTCGCATTGTTTCCCAGAGAGACAAAGAAGTCTGTGTTCGCTCCTATTTATGTTTTAAAAACATAATTTGCCAGTGGTTGGAAGACAGTACTGAAGGTGTCCCCAAGATGACAATTCACGATATGAAACCCTCCCAAAGAAAAAGGTTTTTATCAGGCAGACCCCTGACGAGGATGATTAAAGGAGAGGAAATAGCACAGGCCCCCAGGGCCTAGAAAGAAGCCTGGTGTGTGTGAAGGGATGGGGAAGCTGCAGGAAACGACAGGCCCTGAAGCCCCCCGGCTGAACGGCTCGCAGCTTGTCCTGTGGTCAATGGAGGTGCCATTGCCATAGGCCCATAAGCGGTAGTGACGTGGGACATGCGCCAGTACAATGTGCACAGCGCTGGGGCTCCTTTGCTGTTTTAGATGCCGTGCAGCTGCGTGTAGATTTTCTGGAAAGTGGTTCCAAGAGGAACCTGTTCTCCTGAATGCCAGCCTCCTGGAAGGGCAGGGTGTCCCGAGGGAGCCCTCTGCAGGCATTTTGTCCTCCTGGCTCAGCCCGAAAGGCGCCGCCGCTGGGGGTCACTGCTGCACCACACACACCATCCTTGCCAAGGTGGCTTATGCAAAGGGTGGATCCCACATCCACTGCCAGGTCAGAAATTCCCTAGTGCAGACACCTTTCTGTCCCCGTCGATGACTGTCCTGGTGGCTGACCAATGTGGCTGAGAAATAGCTGTGTCCGACGCGAGAGGGAGAGCGGCCGACACTCCTGGTGCCAGCAGTCTATGCAGTCATGGAGGCGGGAATTGTGTGTTTGTCATCTGGCTTCATCACTCTGTGTCCAGTGGGGAGACTGGCTTCCCCTTTGGGTCAGGCCGACTTTTCTCCGTGTGCTCTAGTTTGAGTCTGGTGGCGCTTCGGGAAGGTTTTACCGTCCTGTGGGTCCATGGAGGTCGGAGGACACTCCCGGAGTTGGGCATCTCAGCTCCATCCTGGCAGATGTCTGGAGACTGGAGCAGCCCAGCTATTCCTGCTGGGCTGTGACAGCAGAGCTGCCAGGTAAAGGAAGAAAGTGGAAACTGAGGCCTGTTCCCGAAACACACCCACACACCTCACACACCCATGGGCCCGCCCAGGGCCAGGTTTCAGCTGAGGTCTTGGAGAGGAGCAGCAAGAAGGGGAGGAGCTGGCATTTCCAGGGAGAAGCTCTGTCCCAGGCCTTTGTAGATATGTTTTCTCACTTGGTTCTCATAATATATGCTTGCAGTGGTATTATTTTGATCATTTATTATCTGAAAAGATTAAGCCAACATTTGTCTCTTGAAATACAAAGAGCAAAGATGGTAACACAACTGCCTGCGGGCACCTTCTGAGAATGTATCCAGGCTTGAGAACTTGAATCATGTAGGGAACAGAGTCTGTGGCTGTATAGTTTTGATAATAATTTATTTCAACTTTGGTTGAGAGTAATTTCTGGTAGAAGTTGAGTAACTTTCTAAAGAGTGATCATTTGTGTATAACTCCTCTAAGACTATAAGGATGGATTTGCCTAAGACCATATAGTTAGTGATACCAGGGGATTCAAACTTAGGTCTCTTTATTCCAAAGGCAGCCCTCTTTCCACACACTGTAATTATCTCCTGAAGTGACTTCTGTTGATGAGACAATGTCTTTCTATCACCTAAGACTTCCTAAAAAACTAAAAATGGAACTCCCATTTGACCCAGTGATCTCACTTCTAGGAATATATCCCAAGAAACTAGAAACACCTATCAGAAAGGATATATGCACACACCCCTATGTTTTTCAGAGATGAGAAATTCCAACCCAGAAATATTGTTTCTTTGCCCAGGTTGATACAGCTCAGGGGTGAAAATGTCTTGCTCAGTTAGGGCTCTCAGACTTAGCAAACAATCCCACTGGCATTAATGGGATATGTTTATCTACATAATAAAGAGGCAATATGCTAATTTGTCCATTATGGTGTCCCAGTCATGACCAGTCTGTGGGCAGGGCCAGGGCCAGGGACTTCCGCCCCCAATGGTAACGCCACGCTATCTGCGTGCGTCCCCAGTTCAGCACCGGTATGACTCTGCAGGGGGCGGGGACAGGCTGGGCTTGACTGGGGACCTAAGGCCCTGCTCCCTGCCCAGGCTCTGGGCCAGGAGACCTCAGACTGCGCTCCTCGCCCGCAGGGCTTGACGGGGGACCCCCACCCTGGCTCAGGGCTGGGAGACCTCAGGCCGTGCCCCCAGTGGGTCTTGACGGGGGATCTTAGGCTGCGCCCCTCACCCCAGCTCTGGGCTGGGAGACCTCAGACGTGTCCCCCGCCCCAGTTGGGCTTGATGGGGACCTCAGGCCATGCCCCTCGCCTGGCGGGGTTTGACGGGGGACCTCAGGCGGCACCCCCTGCCCTGGCGCTGGGCCGGGGGGACCTGAGGCTGTGCCCCCACCTGGAGGGGCTGACAGGGGTGGGGCCGGCCAGGTCTAGGTCTCACCCAATGGGGGTGGGCTGGCCGGGTCTGTGTCTCTTGCATTTTCGAAGCCCGTGAGGGTGGTGGGTGGGAACTTGACTCTAGGTCCTGTGGTGCACCCCAGACTCTGACAGGAAGGAGATTTTATATACATTTTACTAATTTTCTTTCTCTGACACTTCTATTATAGAGAAAGGGCAAATAGCAATATTAAAATATTTCTTCTCATTAATTCTCTTTTAATGTGCACGAATTTTGTGCACTGGGCCACTAGTCCTATATAATAAAGAGCTAATATGCTAATTAGACTTTACAACCAAACAGCAGAACGACCATCCAGATGCCCTTCCAGACGACCTTCCGGACGAAGCTGGGGCTGCGAGGGCCTACTCTTGCACGAATTTCGTGCACCAGGCCTCTAGTACTAACATAATTATTCCCTGTTTATCTGAAATTCAAATTTAACTTGACATCCTGTATTTTATCTGGCAACCCTATTCTAAGTCCAGATCAGCAAAGCCAAGCTTGCTGCTCTCTTAGACATCTTTGAATTTTGTTAATGAAATATTTTGAATAGAGCACCCTAAAAGCATAGACATACTTTCTATGGTGTTATCCCAGCTCTGCCAACCACAACCTCCTGCACTGGGCTTGCCCCACACAGCACCTCAAGGGTTCATTGTGAGGGGCTTTCTAAGAAAGAACAAGTGCAAAGCAGTTTGGAAATAAAAAAGGCTTTGGGACCATATGAAAGAAGCCAGCTCAGGTTTCACACCAGCTACTCAAGGGAAACCAAGTCATGGGAAGTACCCGTGAGGAGCACTGGGGGGCAGCTTTGTCAATACTCACAGGAGGGCACCCGTTCCTTGTGGACAATTGATGTAAGAAACTCAACTCTGCTTTGTACTCCAGACCAATTACTGGATTTGCTCTTGTTACTCAATTTATATCTAGGTACCTGGTATTATGTATTGATATTTTATTAAAAAACACACACAACAAAAATAAAGATGAATATTGATTTGCAAATATTGTACCAGCCTTGCATCCCTGGAATAAATCCCATATGGCAAGATTTCATTTTGTTTTCCTATGGCTGAATCATATTCCATTATACACACACACACACACACACACACACACACACACACACACATATACACATCACTTCCTTTTTATCTTTAATCTAGTGATGAACAGTTATGTTTCTTCCATATCTTCGCTATCCTATATACTAAAAGCCTAATATGCAAATTTTCCCTTCAGGTATTTGACTGGGGGTTCAACCACTTGTTATGATGTGCACTGACCACCAGGGGGTGGTGTGAAACATGGCAGGAGTTGATGATGTGGTACTGGCAGTGGGTGGCACTGGAGGTGCTGCTGGCCCCAGTGGGCCCCAATGAGAGTGGGACCGTGGTGGGATGGTGGAGCAGGTCTGCAGGCGGTGCCAGACCAAGGCAGGTGTGAGCAGGGGCCCGATTGACCTGCTGATCGCCCTGCAGATGGCAACCAGCAGTGGCAGCGGGGGATGGGGCTGCCACCCGGCTCCAAGGTGCTGAGGGAGCTGGGCAGGGGGCCCGGCCCTGATCAATCGCCCTGTAGGCGGGATGGTGGAGCAGGTGAGGGGGCAGTGCCAGGCCATGGCGGGGCGCGAGCTGGGGCCCGATCCCTGCAGACAACCCTGAGGGACCCCACCTGTGCACAAATTTGTGCACCGGGCCTCTAGTTATAAATAATGCCGGAATTCATATATGAATGTATAAATTTGATCAATTTATTGTTTTGTGTTTCTTCAGATAAACATCCAGAACTGGAATTCCTGGGTCCTTCTTTGTCTTTTGTTATAGCTTTTGTTTTAAAGTCTATTTTGTCACATATAAGTATTACTACCCCACTTTTTTCATTCCATTTTCATGAAGTATATATTTTTTATTACTTTACTTTTAGACTGCATGTGTCTTTCGTTCTGAGATGGATCTCTTGTAGACACCATATGTCATGGTCCTGTTTTTCATCTATTTAGTCACTATTCAGTTGACTAAACGGAATCTTTTGATTGAAACATTTAATTCATTTGCTTTTAAAATAATTGTTAATAAATATGCATTTATTACCATTTCATTATTCATATTTTTATTTTTTTTCTTACAGAAAACCCTATAACATTTCTTATAATACTGGTTTAATGGTGATGAACTCCTTTAGCTTTTTCTTGCCCAAGAAGCTCTTTATCTGTCCTTAAATTCTAAATGATCATTTTGCTGGGTAGAGTAATCTTGGTTGTAAGTCCTTGCTTTTCATCACTTTTAATGTATTGTGTTAATTCTTTCTGGCCAGCAACATTTCTGGTGAGGAATCAGCTGGTAGTTGTATGGGCACTCCCTTGTAGGTAACTAACTGCTTTTCTTTTGATGCTTTTAAGATTCTCTCTTTGTCTTTAACCCTTGACATTTCAGTTATAATGTGTCTTAGTGTGGGCCTTTTGGGGTTCATCTTGTTTGTGACTCTGTGCTTCCTGGACTTGTATGTCTATTTTCTTCACCAGGTTAGGAAAGTTTTCTGTCTTTTTGCCGGGGTCCAACCCCAGCGGGTCCAGGGGTCCCCAAAGGTGTGGACGGAGTCGGCGAAGAAGGAATGTCACGGAGACAGCGTTCAGTTGATCAGCAGCCTAGCCAGGATCTCCAGCCCGGATCTCCAGAGAGGTTCTGCTTCGGATCTCCAGCGAGGTTCTGTAGCCATGTTCCCTCGCTAGGTTCTCCAGCCAGGTTCTGTCCAGGCTCTCCAGTCAGGTTCAGTGTCCAGGTTCCAGTCAGGTTCTCCTGCCAATCTCTGTAGTCAGGTTCAGTCCAGGATCCCTTGCCATGTTCTCCCACTAGGCTCTGTCTCTAGGCTCCGAGGCCAGTCCCGGTCCAGGATCCTCTGGCATGCTCTCGCCAGCGAAGTTCTTCTGTCTCTAGGCTCCGTGTAGGTTCTGTCTTCTGAATTCTGTCTCCTGAGTTCTGAGTCTTTCTGTCTTGTTACAACTGTATTTATACCAGTTGATTCAATCCTATCAATCTCTATTACAAAGGTTAGGGCGTTTCTTATCTCCATTCCAGGGAGAAAAGATTATGTAGTTTAAGCATGATTGTTCGTAGTTAAAGGGATTAATTACCCGCCTGGCACTTAGTTGAGGGGTTTTATTCCCTCCCTAACTTCAGGGGAAAATCCCTACCTGGGGAAACAAGCTTTCTCAGAGGTGACCTTGGTTAAAACACATAGTGCCAAGAAGGTGAGCAAACATATTAAGAACAGTATGCCATATATGCCAGGTCCCTTGAAACAGCAAGCATGGACCGGCTCCCGGCATCTTTTGTTTTTCAATATGATTTCAATTTCTTGTTTTCTGTCCTCCTTGTGACACCTCCATGATGTGCATGTTGGTATGCTTGAAGCTGAGAATCCTAACAATGCTGAATTTATCCTCTGCTTCATCTACTCCCCACAATGTACTTTTAAAAAATCCTCCTCTGAGGATATGTTTCTTTTTTTAAAATAAAATGATTTTAAAGAGAGAAAAAAGAGAAGTAGAGAGACAGTGATGTGAAAGAGAAACATTAATTCATTGCCTCCTATACATGCCCTGATTGGGTATTGAACCCACAATGTAGGTATGTGCCCTGACTGGGAAACGAACCCATAACCTTTTGGTGCATGGAATGATGCTCCAAGCTACTGAGCCATAGAGGAAAATTGTAATGTGTTCAAACTGCCCTTCTTGTAAGGACACCAGTCACTGGACGTAGGGCTCACCCTAAGCTTGGGCAGCCTCATCTGAGCTCGATCACACCCGAAAAGACCCCATTTCCAAATGAGATCATGCTCCCAGGTACGGAACATATTTTTTAAGAGACACAATCCAACCCACAACACTGTATATCCTGAAATCTTACTAAATTTACTTATTAGTTCTACTATTTTTGGAGATTATTTTTCTGTTTTCTGTAGAGATGCTAAGACCGTTTCCTTTTGACAAAACACCAAACAAAATTCCATTGTGTTAACCATTGCTCTTGTGCCTCTGCCATGGGATTAAAGGGTTTTCCCCCTTTAAATTGTTTCAGTTGGTTCTAATGTTGACTGACATCCGTGAGGTTGACTTTCCTAAGTTTTTTCAAGATTTCCTTCACTCAGGGTGTCATTCAAATCCTCACGTGCTTTCCCGGCTGTTCAGCAGAATAGGGAACTAGAGTGAGGTGACTGTGGCCCCTGCCTGAGGTGCAAAGTGTAAGAAGTACCCAAATATCAGTGATCACGATAAAAACTATCTTGATATAATGTTTTAAAATAAATATTAACACAAATGTCAACAGTGAACAAAACACCCAGATTTTTAAATAAAAATAGGATAGGATCATTTACTTGCATGGCCTGCCTAACGCACTGAACCCTCGTCCTGGCCCTGCTGCTTAGCTCACAATTAGCGAGTCTTCCCAGGGTGAGCAGCTGCGGTGGACAGTTACGGGTACCGGCCGTGATTTCAGGGGCCAACTTTGCTGAATTTAATACATTGTTGTTTCTCTTTCTACTGTCAGCTGACTGAACCCTGTAGTCCTATTGTTTCTTAGTTTTCTGTTCTTAAAGGAAATGATGTCTGTCATGATAGGTTTCATGCACAAACCTGGCTTCAGGTCAAAGCCTCAAATACAGAGTCTTCTGGACTCTGAGGTTATATGTCCAGTTAATAAGCCATGCTCTGTCCCAGGTCTCCCTGCACGGGCCATGTCTCCCACCGGAGTGATGATGCCTCTGGTGGACAACTGACTCAGTGGTTCTGCACCATCTTCTCACCTTCTAATTTGGAATCTAGTTTAACAAACAATGTGTTCAAGACTGTGGAGCACATAGCCCAGTGTGTCGATTGCTGTGCACTCACATGCCTGAAAAGCAGATGAAGTTGGTTAGCCAAGGAAGAAGTCTGCAGCATACGGGCAGGAAACAGAGGAATAGAGACGTGACATCTAACTGAGTTCCTTAACAGGTTTCCAGTTCATATTTCCAATCCCTTCCTAAGGCCCAGCTCTGTCCCGTGTGTGTAATTCTGTTAATATCGCATCATTCATTTAACAAAGGCTGCTGACCCTACTTTTTCCTTAAGGTGCCTCCAATTTCTTTTCACTGGTTGCAATTGAAGAGCTTTGGCGAATATGTTTTTTCTAGTTTCCCAAATTGGATGCTGCTCTCCCCAGTTCTGTTATTGGTTTAGAAAACCCTTTCCCCCCGGTAATGTGGAGACTCCTTCCCCCTTTAGCTTTCTTCCCCTTCTTTTACGCATTTCCTCGATGTTCCCCACACCCACTGCATTCCACTGTTCCCAAGTTTGCTTTTCTATTATATTCATCTCAGCATATTTTTGGTCTATCCCAATACTAGTATTTAAGTAGCTATATTGCACAAAGGTACAGAAGTTGGATTTTTTCTGCTATTTTCCACTCTATTTATTATGCAAGGTCCAGGTTAAACCTCAGTTCCACTATGAACTGCTGTCACATCCATTTCTTTCCTTCTCCTCCAGAAAGAATATAGGCAGCTCTTGGTCTGTAAATCCATTATAACATTCCTCAAGGCAAGGGATCATACCTCATTCATTTGTACCTCACCCATAGTAAGCAGTCAGTAAGTGCCTGTTGAATGAATGACTGAATGAATAAGAGGGTGCCTATTTGCTACCTATGAAATTAGGAAAAGTTCCAAATGATCACAAATGTCTCTTAAACATAATGCTCACCAGAATTCTGTTTATCTAAGTCCCTTTCTTCTCACTTTACCCTGTTTCTCTGGATGATCTGGTTACCACCAGGTCTTCAGTTACCATCTGCCATATGTCAGTCACTCTCAAGTATATAGTTTTTAGTCTAGATTTGTCTACTTAGAGCAAAACCCTTAATTTCAACTACTTTACTAGGCTTTTCTGGTGGGTATTCCTTCAGATGCCGGGACTGACCAGTAGACCCTGAGCGATGGATGAATGTATTACTCCGACATGTTTGCTGTGAAAGAGAGGGCTAAGGGACACCCTGGTGATAGCAACCAGGCAGCCTTGATTTCCTGCTTCATTAACCTTTTATTTAGCAGCAGTTTGAGATTAAGTTTTAGATACAATCAGTAGGGTGAGTAACCTTGGGAAGACACATGTGTTTACATTGTCCTCTAGGCAAGGGCATCCAGGGATTAAGCATAGGATTTCAGTAAGCACCTGGGGGTCTACACATGCACAGACTTATTTGGAAAGGTCAAGGGATAATTAGGGGCGCTGCCTTCGACACTCCTCTAAGTCTCCCCTAAGTCGGAATTCTGATAAACAGGGCAGACGGCCTTCCACACACTTTCCTTTTCTTGGAATATCCACCCTACAAGCTTTCCAACCAAGTCTCATGCTTCCCGTATTCAGGCACTTCAGACTCAGGTTAGTCTGCCAAATCTTTCTTCATTAACTTCTTCACCAAGTCCATTTCAACCTCCTTATCTTCCTTCTTTCCTTCTCCTCATCTGATGTTCCCTATCTAGTGAATAGTAGCACTAACTAGTCAACTGAACAACATGATGTATCCCCAACTTACAACACCTTGCCTAGCACCTAGTAGGTATTCAATTAATATTTGTTTAATAAACAAATGCCCTTTACCTAACATGGCCAAATCAATTGAAAATGATAAATTTGGTGGTAGTATTTAGAAAGGGTCTTAGACTTATTGTAAAAAGCTAGAATGAGAGTAGGTTCTGGGAACACCTCATCTTTCACATTTGGTGTCTTTGGAACATCCAACAAACCACCATCACTCCTGAGGTCTTAGTTTATAATCAGACCTAGCGGGTAATTATTTGTCATCCTCCACAAGACGGTCTGAAACATTTTTTCTCTGGGCCTGTGGGACTTTGTAGTGATGCCCTCTCATGAACAGTCTCTCTCTATATGCGCCAACATAACCTTTTCTGTCTTTTAGAGAAAATTTTGTATGTTATGTTGGAATGAGGGGAGGGTGGGAGGGAAGAGATCAATCAATGAACTTGTGTGCATATATGCATAACCCGTGGACACAAAGGGGTGGTGAGGGCCTTGGGGGGGATGGGAGCAGCTGGAAGAGGTTAATGGGGAAAAAGGAGGACCCATGTAATACTTTCAACAATAAAGATTAAAAGGAAAAAAAAGACTTCACAACAAGAGATGTAAAACCTGAAGAGACCACCTGTTCAGAACATCGCTTACAGAAATATTTAAAAGTGATGTGAGGGTTCAGGATGTCATATTCAGCAGAACGCAGCTCTGGCTGCCGAAGCGGGCCCCCCTGGCCAACAGTGACAGAGCAGTCCCTATGGCTGGACTTTGCATGAGAGATTGCCAGTGGCTGTTGTGCTGGAAAGGGGACCCATACGGCAGAATCCCCTGGAAGTGGTGGCCACCATGGCGACCATCTGTCATGACTATTTGGTAAGTGAAAGCCAGTGAGAAGCAACATTGGTGTTTACCAGAAATAATCATAATAGAAAGTTCAATGAAAATAGTTAAGATGCCACATTTGTTGAGGCCTTGAGATTCAATAGCTTAATCATTTTTAGAAAAATAGACAATTGTTTCTTCAACTGTGACTGTTAATTTTAAAACCAAATATGTATTCAATCATGTGTGAGGTAGAAAAAATTGTATTACTAAAAATAAAATAAATAAAGTGTTACTGAGCAGTTGTTTATCCTATATAGTACCATAGTATTTTTACTGGGCCTTGGGTACGTTGAAATGTTTTTCATTCAAAATCGTCCTCCAAATATTACTGTTTATTCATGTTGTGACAGGGCAGGGGAGGGTCCCATCTCCCTCAGCTGTTCACGGAAGCGTGGTGCTTGGGGTGCTGCTGAAATAAGCATTGCAGAGGCCCTCCCTCTCGAGAGGGTGAAATGGAGTGAAAAGGTTTGTTTTCATGGCATGCACCCCTGGATTTTCATAGTCCCATTTTCCATGGTCCAGTCATAGAAAAAGTGTAGCTGGGGTTTTAGGAACACTAAAACCAGAGCCAGGGTCCAGTTTCCTTTCTGCATTTCCATCGTCCAGTGTCACACCACGGAGTTGCAGTCCATTAACCTGCTGTATGAGGGGTTTGCATGGCCGGGGGCCCCAACAAATAGAAGAAAGCCAGAGCGAGCCAGCAGCACTCAAGCAGCAAGAGTCCTGAAAGTGCCAAGAGAGCGAACCCCTTTGTTTAAGGCAGTGGCTCTCAACCTTCCTAACGCCGTGACCCTTTAATACAGCTCCTCATGTTGTGGTGACCCCCAACCATACAATTATTTTCGTTGCTACTTCAAAACTGTCATTTTGTTACTGTTACGAATCATCATGTAAATATCTGATATGCAGGATGTATTTTCATTGTTACAATTTGAACATAATTAAAGCATAGTGATCAATCACAAAAACAATATGTAATTATATGTGTTTTCCAATGGTCTTAGGCAACCCCTGTGAAAGGGTCGTTCGACCCCCAAAGGGGTCGTGACCCACAGGTTGAGAACCGCTGGTTTAGGGGATTATATGTTCCTAAGAGTTCGCATGCCTTCAGTGGCCACGCCCATTCTGGCGAATGATTTCTGTCCCTGGTGTGATTGACAGGCAACTTCCCTATTTTCCCTAACTTTAGTGGGTGGGCATATGTCTTGCCTTGGTTGGAGCCCTTGGGGGTGCAAAGTTGCAGCTTCAAGGTGAAGCTGCGGAGATGACATGCGTATAGAGTCTGGCCTCCCCCTTGTTCCTTTTCTGTTATTAATAACTAGAGGCCTGGTGCACAAAAATTTGTGCACTCGGGGGGGGGGGGAAGGGAGGTCCCTCAGCCCTGCTTGTGCTCTCTCGCAGTCTGGGACCCCTCGGGAGATAACGCCCTGCTGGCTTAGGCCTGCTCCCGGGTGGCAGAGGGCAGGCCCAATCCTTAGGTGCAGCCCCTGGTCGGGCTCAGAGCAGGGCCGATTGGGGAGTTGGGGCGTCTTCCCCTGTCATGCACAGAGCAGGGCGGATTGGGAGGTTGCGGCACTGCCCCCTGTAATGCACAGAGCAGGGCCCATCAGGGGGGTTGGGGCTCCTTACCCTGTCACGCACAGAGCAGGGTCGATCAGGGGGTTGGGGAGTGGCCCTCTGTCACTCACAGAGTAGGGCCGATAGGGGAGTTGGGGCACCGCCCCCTGTCACACACAGAGTAGGGCGGATCAGGGGTTTGGGGCGCCGCCCGTTATCACCCACAGAGCAGGGCCGATCAGGGGGTTGGGGCGCCGCCACTGTCACACTCAGGGCAGGGCCGATGGGGAGGTTATGGTTCTACCCCATCACACGCAGAGCAGGGCCCGTGGGGGGGAGCGGGGGTTGGGGCGCCGCCCTCTATCACCCACAGAGCCGCAGGGCGATCAGGGGGTTTGGGCGCTGCCCCCTGTCACGCTGATCCCGGTGCTGGGAGGCATATTACCCTTTTACTATATAGGATAGAGGCCTGGTGCATGGGTGGGGCTGGCTGGTTTGCCCTGAAGGGTGTCCTGGACCGGGGGGGGGGGTCCCCACTGGGGTGCCTGGCCAGTCTGGGTGAGGGGCTGAGGGCTGTTTTCAGGCTGGGACTGAAGCTCCCAACTGCTCCTTTTTTTTTTTTTTTTCTGGGCCAGCTTTAGCTCTGGCTCCAGCTCTGAGGCCTCTGCTGCTGAAAGCAGGTATCTGGTTTGTTTGGGTTCTATAATCGAGACACTGTACCAACTCCAGCTCTGAGATCCCGGCTCACTGAAAGCTGGTTTCTGGGGTTTTGTTTATCTTCTATATTTGTTACAATGTTTCAGACTGCAGGCTCAGAGGCTGGCAAGTCAGGCGGGACGTTGGAGTCCTCTGTCACTGAGGCAACCAAGCCTCATGTTAGTTTCAAGCTGCCTGGCTGCCGGCCGCCATCTTGGCTGACAGTTAATTTGCATATCTCGCCGATTAGCCAATGGGAAGGGCAGCGGTCGTACGCCAATTACCATGTTTCTCTTTTATTAGACAGGATAACTAGTTGATTACAATAGTTTCAATGTCTGCCTCAAGTTGCTGGTAAATACACAACATAGTTACTTGCTTAACAACAAAAACAACCAGCCCAGTCTATGACTACCCAGCAAATATTGCAGAAAAAAACATGTTATCTCCAAACGAAGAGATCTGTGCTTGATACTGAACCAAGGCAAATATATTGGCCAGGCATCCTGGTGGTCCAAACATCTCTGAGAAGGGCAAGACTGCCACCAGCCTCCTCCCCACCGCCTGGGGCTCCGAGTCCTGACCCTCTGCCAGGCTGACCATTGCCCCCGAGCCCCACTCCTGGCTGACTGAGGGCTGGTCCCAGGGCATGGGCTCTGCAATGGGCAGCGTTGCTCTCTGAGCAGTGGTCCAACATGAGGTCCCGAGGGAGGACAATTCAACACTTTAATCAGTCTCCAAGCAGCTCGCTAGAGGCTGCATTCTTATTTTATAAGAAACTAGTTACGGATTAAGTAGCACTTGTCACGCTCTGAAACATTCCTGTGTCTTTCAGGCATGACTATGTCCTTGTTAGGACAGTGGGGCTTCTCACATTTTGCTCCTTCTCCAGCCTCTCTCTCTCTCTCTCTCTCTCTCTCTCTCTTTCTTTCTCTCTCTCTCTCTCCCCCTCTCATTTTGTCCTGCCAATGTCAAATGTCAGCACCTTTGCACACATAATGTTGTGCCCAGATTTCAAGGTTTCCAAGACCCCCAGGGAGCCAGTCAGTCCGATGCAAAAGTAAAGAGTCCTTTTAATGCAAGCCGGCTTGCGCTCCCCGTTCACCAGACCCACCAACACAACGGAAAGTCCAGTGGCCAAGAGAGCGAGGCCCGGTGGGACAAGGGGTTTTATAGGGGGGTGGAGTGAGGGCAGGAGAGGGGACTGTGGGCCCCGCCGATTGGCCAGGCGCGAGTCAGTACAGGATGTGGTCATAGTGATGGCGTGCACTTCCCTTGATTATTATTGGTTAGTCCAGAGAAACCCTGGGTGTGGCTAGCAGCGGCTTCTTCCAGGAAGAAGCACATGGCTCTGTCCCAAAATGGAGGACCCAAGGCAAGATGGAGGGCGCAGTCCTTGCCCGGCTCCCGCTGCTGCCGCTTGAACACGCCGCAAGGCAGGATGGCCCTCCCGCACAGCACCTGCAGCCGGCCTGCGGGCGGACAGGGACTCCCACAGTGGCGCGTCTGGGCAGCACAGGCCCAGCACACGGGGTGCGGCCGGTGGAGCGGCCCAGCTCTGGAAGAGCGGCATCCGCTAGGAGCAGGCCTGGCCCACGGGGCCGGTGCACTGCAGCACGGTGGCCTCCCCGGGCTAGGGCACGCGCCCCACTCCGCTGCCGCCACTGCCGCACTGGGGCTGGGGGTCCAGGGGGCAGCGGGCGGGTGGCAGCCCGCGCTGGGCTCCTGCTGTGGGCCGGTGCTTCATGGGGCCCGGCGGCCGGCCCACGCAGGCCCCGGCCCCCCTGACCGGGCCCTGAGGGCCGCATGGATCCCCGGCCCCAGCGCTGGCAAGCGGGGAGCCTACCACGGGGGAAGGGAGGAAAGAGCCAGGCGGTGAGGCCTTCCGCTCCCACGACCTCCCCCCTGGTGGGTAGCAGCCTGGCCCCACCCCTCAGCCAGCCGCTGGCTGCACAGCCAGTCCGGACACTTGGACCCGCTCCGGGGAGGCCAGGCCCTATGGCGGGCGCGGGGGGATTCCAGAGCCCAGTGGCCGGACTCCTCCTCCTGCACCGCCTGGAGAGGCGGGCGGCGCCCTTTCAATTCCTCTGTCCCTTCATGCACAGCTGACCTGAAATGACCCTTGGCTGGGCACAGGACCTGATTCAACTGATAATGAAAGAGTTGGTGTTGGGGGAGGGTGGGGAGGGCGGGCTGGCGCACTGGTTGAGGAGAGGGTAGGAGGGGAGGGGAGGAGGGGGCTTGTCAATTTAAAGACAAATGCGGACGCTTATTTCACTGTGCCCTGGGCTGCCAGTAGTTTTCCCCATGTCACCTAGGACGCAAAGAGATTTCAAAGGCGCGCCACTCAGCTTAACTGGAGACCCTCTGGTTTGGAGGAGGCGGGGGCAGGGGGCAGGGGGCAGGGGGAGGCTCGCATCCCAGGAAGGCATGCTGCTGGGAGGTGGGTCGGCACCCCTGCAGCTCTCTCTGTCCCGCGAAGCTCCCCCCAAGCCGCCTCGCCTCCCGCTGGGGTGGCCACAGTTCTCTTCCATTTGGTCTCTCCTCCCTGAGGGGCGCGCTTTTTCCAGGGGCTTGGAACTCAGCCAGGTTGAGGGGTTGCCATGGCAGCAGCTTTGAGCCTTGCACAGAAAAGGCTCTTATTGTGGAGAGCCTCCTCCTGCAGGCCCTCCCCTTCAGAGACACTCCCAGAAGTGGCATCATTTCGGTGTGTGCATGTGCGTGTGCGTGTGTGTGCGTGTGTGTGCGTGTGTGCGCGCGTGTGTGTGTGCGTGTGTGCGTGCACACGCCCACGTATGTGCCCGTGGACGTATCAGGGACACCATCTGGAGAGACACAGACGGGTTCACTCCGGTGGTTTGCAGGTATTTGTAGCCACGCTCGGCTAGTGAGATAGGAAAAGAGAAAAATGAGCTTAGGAAGCCGCCAGGGACCTGAGGTCGAGAACTTGCCCCGAGCTTGTGAAATGGTAGAACGAGTACAGGTGCCCTGCCCCATTTCAAGCCTCTTGTGGGTGAAAGGACAGGGTAATGGAAGCGAAGGTGAGGGCATGGGCAGGCCTAAGAGAGAGGGGAGCCCTGAGTGGGGGCGTGCACAGCTTGCGTATAACCCGGGCTGGTCAGCAGCCACTCTGCAGCTCTTTCCTCTCTCTTGCAAAGGGAAACTTAGGCATGAGGTGCCCGCAGCTCAGACAGGCCAGACACTCCTCTGGATGGGGGAAGAATTCCTCTTCGGAAAGTGCCTCAGGGCACTCCTGGGCAGGTGGCTCAGTTGGTTAGAGCATCCTTCTGATACATCACATTTGCAAGTGCGATCCCAGTCGGTACATTCAGGAATCAACCAATGAATGAATCAATAAGTGGAGCAACAAATCTCCTCTCTCCCTTCCTCTTTCTAAAAAAATCAATAGACTAAGCCCTGGCCGGTGTTGCTCAGTGGTTAGAGTGTCCAGCTGAGCACCAAAGAGTCACGGGTTCGGTTCCTGATCAAGGGCATGCACCTGAGTTGCAGGGTCAATCCTTGGCCCCTGTTTGGGTGCATGTGGGAGGCACCTGATCGATGTGTCTCTCTCACATTGATGTTTCTCTCTTTCTCTCCCTCCCTTCCTCCCTCCCACTCTTTCTAAAACTCAATGGAAAAAATATCCTTGGGTGAAAATTAAAAACAAAAAACAACATCAGTGGATTGTAAAAACGCCTCCGGCGAAGTTTCTACGAAAGGCAAGGGGTTTGCCCTACAGTTTCATATGCTCTGGCTTTCCTTGGAGAGCATTAATTCATTAATTTATCACAGACACCTCTGTGTTAAGCACTATAGCTACAAAACAAACAAACAACCCCCCTCCCCCACAGCCTAGCCCGCTCCCCCCAGGACCTGACACACAGACATGGAGAGAAAAGGCAAACACAGAAGAGAGGCCACTGTCAGGTCCTGGCAGCCCCTGTGCAGCCACCAGTGTGGCCTGCATTCGCCCTTCATAAAGGGGGGAGCTGCCGTGAAATGCCCGCGGGCGCCTTCCCTCTCTCCACCAATCAACATCCCTCTCCTAGTCTTCAAAAGTGCCTTCTGCTATGAAAGGAGTTCCCACTGTAGCCGAAAAAAAAGGCCACATTGTCCCAGTTATGCCCCAATTAATTAATGATCTGTCTAGACTTAGTGGGACAAAAGCAGGTGACCAGGAGTCAGCAATAACGGCCTATCTCCTGGTACTTCAAAGTCTAGACAGCTGAGCCAAACCGGATCACATGAATACACAAGACAGAATTAGGATGCAGTCACACAAGGTTTATTCACCTATTCCTAGTGGGTCCTAGGCTCCGGCAAAGGTCACCAGGAATGCACACCGAAAGACGGACGAGGAAGATGGAGACAGACAGGCGGCCGCAGCTGGTTCAGGCTCGCACAGCAGAGCAGTCAATCAGGGGCTTGTCTCACGGAGCGATGCGGAGTCCTCCTCTCACCAGGCAGGAGACGTCCACTGAAGAAAATCTGATGCTTATATAGCTGGTGGTAAACAACTTGTGTCTTATCAGTGTGGGCCAGACGGTGAGCCTTATGCTAGGAGCAGGGTGTTTACACCTTAAGGGCTTAGGGCATTCACATCAAGATAGTGGGGTGGCCCTGACCAGTTTGGCTCAGTCCACTCTATCACTTTTTCTGACCCCACTAGTGGCCCGGTGCACGAAATTTGTGCATGGGGAGGGGTTGCCCCACAGCCTGGCCTGCACCCTCTCCACTCTACCCCTAACTGTTCTGCCTGCCAGCCTGCTAGCCCCCAAATGCCCTCCCCCGCCAGCCTGATCACCCCCAACTGCCCCCTGTGCCAGTGTGCTCACCCCCAACTGCCCCCCTGCTGGCCTGCTCACTCCAAATTGCACCCCCCCCCGCTGACCTGATCACTTCCAACTGACCCCCACTGATGGCCTGCTCGCCCCCAACTGGCCCCCCTGCTGGTCCGCTTACCCCCAACAGCCCCTCCCCCCATCAGCCTGATTACCCACAACTGCCCTGCCCCTGCCCTCTTAGACTCTAACCGCCTCTACTTCAGCCCCAGCACCATGGCTTTGTCAAGAAGAACGTCTGGAAGGTCCCCTGGAAGGTCTTCCAGTCTTATTAGCATATTACCCTTTTATTAGATTAGAGGCCTGGTACAGGGGTGGGGGCCAGCTGGTTTGCCATGAAGAGTGTCCCGGATCAGGGTGGCAGTCCTGCTGGGGTGCCTGGCCAGCCTGGGTGAGGGGCTGAAGGTCGTTTTCAGGCTGGTCAAGCCCCTCAGTGGGGACCCTCACCCATGGGGGTGTGGCCAGCCTGGGTGAGGGGCTGATGGCCGTTTTCAGGCTGGCCATGCCCCCTGGTGACCCAAGCTCCCGCCTCTCCTTTTGTGCTTTTTTTTTTTTTTTAGCACCTCCTTGAGCAGAGGCCAGGGCGGGCTGGAAGCAGGTATCTGGGATTTATTTATCTTCTATAATTGAAACATTGTAGCCTTGAGTGGAGGCCACAGCCGGCCAGGGCAGGCAGGAAGCTTGGCTTCTTCCATCGCCGGGGGCAACCCAAGCCTCCTGCCTGCTCCAGCTCCATGGTCACTGCCATCTTAGTTGGGTTAATTTGCATACTCACTTCTGATTGGCTGTGGTTGTAGCTGAGTGGCAGAGTGATGGAGTGATGGTTAATTTGCATGTTTCTTTTTTATTAGTGTAGATTAGGTTTTCTTCCTTTTCTCTACACCTCCATCAAGGGACTGGCTAACAATCAGGTGTCAGATTTCTGTGGTTGTGCCAACTCTGAATGCACTGAGGGTGGCATGCAGGAGGGCACTCTTGGTGCCACCAGGTTGAGCCTGTGCTAATGATACATTTTCCTTGCTGGCTTTGGACCAAGAATCTGGTTGCATAAAGGAAGAAAAATGCTGACTGTTTGGTTCTACAAGAGAATAATGTAGTTTAACCTGATCCTTTTCATTCATTTGATTACATCCATACTCAGTTTGAAGGAGGACAAGAGTCTGACTGTAGGCCAAATCAGACAAAATTTGCCGTTTGCCATGTTGATTTGGTATCTTTACTTTTATACCTGACTAGTGGCCTGGTGCACGAAATTCATGCATGGGGTTGGGGTTCCCTCAGCCCAGCCTGCACCCTCTCCAATCAGGGACCCCTTGGGGGATGTCCAACTGCTGGTTTAGGCCCGATTCCTGTGGGACATCCCTCTTGCAATCTGGGACCGCTAGCTCCTAAGTGCTCACCTGCCTGCTTGCCTGATCACCCCTAACTGTCTCTGCCTTGGCCCCACCACCATGGCTTTGTCTGGAAGGAAGTTGGGTGTCCAGAAGATGGCTGGTCAACTTGTCTAATTAGCATATTACCCTTTTATTAGTATAGACAGATTATATAGGATAGGATTGCTTAAATGGGGTGGGGGAAAGGCTTTTTCAGCAGGAGGAGATGCTCTAGGCAGACAAAAGCACATAATCCCTATGTCTGGATTGATAGCCAGCCATATGCACTATACTGCCAAACCGGTCATTAAAAAATTGAACAACTTTCTTAGACTTTACACCAAATAGGTGTTGTTCTTAAAACCCCTCCTCAGCTCCACCTTAGGTTCTGCCTTGCAGTTCACCCAGATTAGGTTCTGATTGGTCTGTTTCTATGTCAGTCAGCATCAAAAGCTTCATCTCCTAGGCAGCCACTGGCTCCTCACAGTTCACCCAGATTTGGTTTTGATTGGTCAGTTTCTATGCCAGTCAGCATCTCTGGGCCTATCTCCAGGCCTGATCAGAGAGGTACAGCTGCTGGTAAGGCCAGGAGAGAGAGAGAGAGAGAGGCAAGTGTTGATCAACAGCTGACATGGAGGCTGAGGATCAGACCCTGCTTCTCCACCCGGGCCTCTCTCCAGGCCTGATCCACAGCCCCCTCGGCAGTCAGTGCTGGGTTGCGGCACCCGCAGTGGCGGCAGTCAACGGCGACCCAGTCCTGTCTGGAGGACATGCTTGTGGTGTTTGGTCGTCGGTTTGTTCCTTTTGGATGTTACGGACCCTGGCTTGGTAGTTTTCGTAACAAATAGTTACATAGGAGAAACTCTCTTATCCAACCTCCAATTCACTGACTAGGTGGATTAACTAAGGCTGCCCTTTCTCTCTGTAACACATTCCATGTCATATTAATGCCGATCTAACAGTGAAACCAGCTTACTTCTCTATCAGTTGTTTGTTCCCAAGCCTGTTTCTGCCATTTTTACTTATTATCATATATATTACATATTACAATGTTTCTCTATAAACTAAGTTGAATGCTTTGAAAACACATGGGGAAATAGAGTCACTAGATACTTGCTCTTGAATTAAGTATGGTAAAGACATCTGTAAAAGGTAATGGAAATGTCCTAAATATCTAAAATGATCCTATCTAATAAAGAGGGAATATGCTAATTGACCCTCATGCCGTCACAAAGATGGTGGCGCCCATAGCCAATAAGGAGGGAATATGCTAGTTGACTGTTCGACCCTCAAAGATGGTGGTGTCCACAACCACAAGGTGGCTGGAAGGGGAGGGCAGTTGTGGGTGATCAGGCCAGCAGGGGAGGGCAGTTAGGGGTGACCAGGCTGTCAGGGGAGGGCAGTTAGGGGTGACCAGGCTGGCAGGGGAGGGCAGTTGGGGGCAATCGGGCTGGCAGGGGAGCAGTTAGGCATTGATCAGGTTGGCAGGGGAGTGGTTAGGGGGTGATCAGGCTGGCAGGCAGAAGCTGTTAGCGGCAATCAGGCAGGCATGCGGGTGAGTGGTTGGGAGCCAGCAGTTCTGGAATAAGAGAGGGATATCTGACTGCTGGTTTGGACATCCCTCAAGGGGTCCCAGATTGGAGAGGGTACAGGCTGGGCTGAGAGACACCCCCCTGCCCCAGTGCACAAATTTCATGCACTGGGCCTCTAGTACTTTTAATAATTACTCCAGAAAAACAACTTTAAGTCAAGACTGTCATATATAAATCGGGGTATATTGTCACTCTATGTAAATGAGGTATGATTTACCAGACCAGGTATGTGGAGGATGAAAGGTATTTCAATAAGGGGAAACTGACAGAGTACTGTAAAGATGCAAAGGGAGGCATAGGCTGTGTGTGTGTGTGTGTGTGTGTGTGTGTGTATGAAAATGAGCCTTGGTTTGGTAGGTCACAGATATATCAATTATTCAATTAATTCATAGAAGAACATGTACTTTGTTTTGTTTAAACTTTTCAATGAAGTAAAATTTACATAGAAAAAGATACAAATCATAAGTGTAGAGTCTAATGAATTTTCACCAAGGGGATATAACCATGCAATCAGCACCCAGAATAAGAAACAGAAATTACCAACACCCCAGAAGTCCCTCTCCCAACCCTGACCAGTCAATATCCCTTATAAGGAAAGCCACTCTCCTGAATCCAAGTATTAAAGGTTAGTTCTGTTTTTATACTTTATGTGAATTGAATTTTGAAGAATGCAGTTCTATTTAGCCAAGCTTTCCAATATCATTATTTTTTGAAGTCCATTCATGTTGTTGCATCTATAGCACGAATACACAAAAATGTATTTATTCACTGTATTCTTGATAGATATCTGGGTTGTTTTCAGCCGTTGGCTATTACAAATAATGCCAAATGAATTAAAATTCTTGAATATACATTTTATTGAATATGTAAACATTCCTGTTAGATGTATACTTAGGGGTAGAATTCTCAGGTCATAGGGTATATATTATGTGCAACTTTATTTGATGTGACAAATGGTTGCCCTGGTTTTAACAATGTGTAGTCTAAGTTGAGAATTATTGTATAATGGGTTGCCCATCAGTAAAATTTAGAGTTATAGCTGTTCCAGTGCTGCCCCATTAGTTGGTATATCTGTCTTTTTTATTTAGCCTTTCTTGTAGGGTGTGCAATAGTAGTTCATTGTGATTTTAACGTTTTTGTATACTTATTGGTCATTTGTATATTCTCCTTCAAGAAATGCCTGTGTATTTGTTCATTTATTTATAATCTCACAATCTTCTTTCTTTCTTTTTTTATATTTTATTGATTTTTTACAGAGAGGAAGGGAGAGAGATAGAGAGTTAGAAACATCGATGAGAGAGAAACGTCGATCAGCTGCCTCCTGCACATCTCCCACTGGGGATGTGCCTGCAACCCAGGTACATGCCCCCGACCGGAATTGAACCTGGGACCTTTCAGTCCGCAGGCTGACGCTCTATCCACTGAGCCAAACCGGTTTCGGCACAATCTTATTTTCATAATTTAAAAACTAGCTGTGAATTTAGATGCTTTGTTTACCCAAGGCAGCCATGGTGATGACTGGTGGGAAGGGTAGTTCTTACGTCAGTCCTCTTCACATTTTAAAGTAGAGAATGCCATAGGTCAGAGTGGTGCTTTGTCACTACCTTCCCTTGCGCCTGGTAAATTACTGAAAGCCAAATAAACTCAATACTTTGGTATTTTTGTATTTATAAAGCAAAGGGCAGCACTCAGCTGGGAGAGATAAACTTGGTGGGGCACCATGGGTCAGCTTCCTAGTGACCTGATGGTGTTGGGGAGGTGGACAGTTTTTGTCCATTTTCTGACAAACATCTAAATTACTTCTTTATTGATTTGAGAAATTATTTTTAAAGCATTTTTGTTTTGTAATAATTTTGAACAAATAGAGTTTTCAAAAAATAATAGAGTTCTGCCCAACTGGCATGGCTCAGGGGTTGAGCATTGACCTATGAACCAGGAGGTCACAGTTTGATTCTCAGTCAGGGCACATGCCCGGGTTGCAGGCTCAATCCTCAGTGTGGGGCATGCAGGAGGCAGCTGATCAATGATTCTCATCATTGATGTTTTATCTCTCTATCTCCCTTCCTCTCTAAAATCAATAAAATTAATAAAAGTTTAAAAAATTCAAAAATAGTAGGGTTCTCATATAATATTTATTTAGTTTCTTCTAATATTAATATCACATAATAGTAATAGAATAATTAATACTAAAGAATTAACATGGACACAATATTATTAACTAACCTACAAATTCTATTAGAATTTCAGCAGAGTAGTATTTCATAAACTCCATGTAATGATTCTCAACTTTGACCACACTGCTATCACCTGGGAATATACATATATTTAAAATTGTACATATATAATGTGTGCAGCATGATTTGATAGACATACACACAGTGGGATGACTTGAGCCAATCTAATTAATACATCTCCTCACATAGTTACCATTGTGTGTGTGTGTGTGTGTGTGTGTGTGTGTGTTGAGGACCCCTGAGACCTATCCCCTTGTTCAGTGGATTTTGAGATCTATTCATTCTACAAAACTGCAACTTTGCACCCTTTGACCAACATTTACCCACTGCCTTGTCCCTATTCTACTCTCTGCTTCTATGTATTCAAATTTTTAGGTTCCACTTATAAGTAAGATCAGGCACTTATTTCCCCCTATGTCTGACTTATTTCACTTAACATAATATTGAAGATTTTTTAAAAATATATATTTTATTGATTTTTTTACAGAGAGGAAGGGAGAGGGATAGAGTTAGAAACATCAATGAGAGAGAAACATCCATCAGCTGCCTCCTCCACACTCCTCAATGGGGATGTGCCCGCAACCAAGGTACATGCCCTTGACCGGAATTGAACCTGGGACCCTTGAGTCCACAGGCCGACACTCTATCCACTGAGCCAAACTGGTTAGGGCTATTGAAGATTTTTTTATGTATTCTGTATATTACTCCTCTATCAACATTTTTGTTGTGTGTATAAGCCACTTTGTTACATGGCTTTTTATTTTCTTGATACTTCTTTTGATGAACATACTTTCTCAATTTCAAGGTAGCTCAATTATCCATTATTTTTCTTTTTGGTTTTTAAAATTTGTGCCTATACCCTGGTCATGAAGCTGAGTTCATGTCTTCTTATGTTTCTTTTCTTTACTTATAAAAGCACTAGAGACCCAAAGCACGAAATTCGTGCACTTGGCGGGGCTGGGTGGGGGAGGCTTCCTTCAGCCCAGCCTGTGCCCTCTCACAGTCTGGGAGCCCTGTGGTTGATCGTCCCAAAGAGGTAGGCCCTGCCCGCTGGCTGGGGCTCCACAATGCATGGCTCCCACAGAGGGAGGCCCCACCCACCCGCCACAGCTCACTGGTCAGTGTCCTGGGCCTTCCTCTTTGGGGCAATCCTGGAGCCTTCCAATTGATTGTCCCACCGGCTGGTGGCCTGGGCCTCCCTCTGCAGGGCGATCATGGGCGATGGCTGGGCCCCTGACCAATCACATCGCACCCGCCTTGGCTGGCCTGGAGCCAGTGGGTGTCATAGCATGGTCGTCCCGAAGGTTGTCCGGAAGGTTGTCTGGAAGGTTGTCCGGAAGGTTGTCCGGAAGTTCATTCTGCTGTTTGGTCATTTGGTTGATTTGCATATTACCCCTTTATTATTATAGAAATTGAGGGACAAATAGGATTTTGAGAAGATCAGAGGCATATACAGGATGCACATAGGGAAAGGTTAGAAACAGGAATTCTAGCCAGGAGGCTGTAACGTCCACCTAGGTATCAGGTGTGAAATAAACCTAAATCAGGAGAACAAGAATAAACAGAAAAGGGGAAGAGTAGAAACAGGAGCTCTGTTGAAGATGTGGGGAAGAATTTCTTGCTTGCTTGAATGAGAATGGTGTAGATATAAGAATTCTACTATCACTTTGAGACTTGCTTGGACTCTGACTGAATGTAAATATGTTTTATTGCAGAATTCATGCCTTTTCAGAAATATACTTTGTGAGATACTGTGACCACTGTTACTATGAAGATGTTGAGTATTTGCCATGTGCAAAGAACAGAAAAAATATATCCTTATGTTTTAGAAAGTATAATTCTAGAGCAAGAAAGGGTTGGAGAAGTGTGCTGGGGAGATTGTAGGTCTTTATCTGAAAGACATGAAAAGGGACTGGCCAATCACCTGTTCTGATGAGTAGGTGCAATGCTGACTGGAGCAGGGAGTTGACACAAATAGCCTTGTGATCTCTCACAGTTTTAGGGAGTTATCTGCCTTGCAACTCCGGTCTGTCAGGGAGGCAATTCGCTGATGTGACATTGACATCTGTTTAATGCCAAGAAGGGCTGGATTTCTCTGGTTTACTTTTCTGAAGCAGTAACTGGTAAATTTTGTTGAAAGTCCCTCTTCTGCTCACCTTCCCTGAATTACAGACATTCATTTAAATGACTTGGGACTCTCAGCTGTGCAGGCTTCAACACAATAACGTCATGAGGAAAAGATCTGTGTAAGCTTTTCACAGAGTGAAGCCTGGAGCTCAGATATTTTTGTTACCTCTTTGTTTTCACTGTGGTCCAGGGGATGCATTTCTATGATCTGAGTAAACAATTTTCACCATCAGATTGGAGATCGAGGTTCATTACTTCATTTTCACTGCGGTCCAGGAGATGTGTTTCTATAATTTGAGTAAACAATTTTCACCACCAGATTGGAGATTGAGGTAAAAGCACTCCTGTCCTTTGGTAGGTCAGAGTGCGGTAGCAGCTGTGTTTTATTCACAGGAAACAAAAGACTCTGATGAAAAAAAACTCAAATGTCTCTTCTGATTCTCTTATTCTTGAATGTGTTTACCTGCCTTTGTTCCTGATTTGTGCTCATGGGACTGATAAGGAATCAGGTTCCTTTTGCAGAAGACTGGAATAAGCAGTCAGGGGTCCCCAAAACCTAGGAAGCTGAGATCTGAGGTAGCATGAAATAAATACCTAACAGTAACACTTGCATCATTAAATTTCATTTGGGTTCTTTTTTAAATATCTGGCTCACTATTAAACCATGATACCTCCATTAAAAACAATGTGTTTTTTTTTTTTTAGAGAGAGAGAGGAAGGGAGAGTAAGAGAGAGAGAGAGAGAAACATTGATGTGAGAGTGACACATTGATCAGTTGCCTCTGCAACCACCCTGACTGTGGATGTAATCCACAACCTGGGTGTATGCCCCTGACCAGGAATCAAACCAGAGATCTTTCGGTGCACAGGGTGATTCTCAACCAACTGGGCCACACTGGCCAGGGCAATGCCTCCATTTTTTTGAGAACAAAATGCTCTGACTTATTTTCTGATAGGGGAGGTACATATTCAAGTGTCCAGCAGCAATATGGGATACAACATACAGGAAGAAGATTATGGAAACCCACAACAGCTGGTCCCAAGGCCATCTTTGATAACCATCTTCACTCCTCTCTTTCCACTCATTTTAAATTTTCCTTTCCATCAGCCAATAGTTTAGCTCACCTGAGTTCCTCACCTGGTGGAGAAATCTCGATTCTATACAAGGGTTTCCAGTCTAACTTGTCTTGACCCTTTGAGTTAGGGTTGCTGCAGTTGCTCTTTTTCTCTTATCACCAGGAACTGTAGCTCAGACATCACTGGTTTCCAGGGAACCCCCGCACTCCCTGCTCTTATTGTAGAGCAGCAATCCCAACTTTTCATAGTAATCAAGTTCAATGACCGCCAGGACAATAATTCTATTCTTTGACTTTTTGTCCATGGAGATGAGGGGTAAAAAGTGTTTGGCTGGCTATTGCGGCTTTCAGTTCAGTAAAACTCCTGGTGAAAGCATTCTTTCCAAAGAGCCAGGCCCTTTAACCTGGTAGAATCTAGTGATGGGAGAAGGAGAAGCATGAAGTTCCCAAGTAGGTCACTGGAAGTGATACAGTTTTACTACTGAACCATATACCCCAGCTTTTGGTAACATGGACCCTTCCATCATGTTGTTTGGCTGATTATCTATGTATGATGGGGCAACCGAGTGGGTCCCATGGTCATATGTCTAATGTTGCACCACCTTGGCTGTAATATTTCCTTGGTCTGAGGCAACACTGAGTGTTTTACCATGTCAATACATTAGGCATGTGTATTGTGGTACTGGGGGAAGCAAGATGGGCAGGAGCAGGGAAGGAAAACCCATTTTCTGAATAGGTGTAACCTTAGATAAATGAAAAGGATCTGACGTGACTGACCTGCCGCAGGTGCTGGGTAATTTTGTAGGGCTATCTTTCTCAAAACATGGTCCTTGGGCCTATGCTGCTATGCTACCAATTTGTGATAAATACAGAAATTGAGAGTAAGGGTCTAGAAACTTTTTGTTTCTACAAGCAATTTGACATTGTTGTAGCATCCAATCAGGTGATAATTTTCTAGTAATTTATCGTATTATTTAAAAATATTTTCTATAGTGTTTAAAAGTTAAAAACAAACCTGGTGACTCATAACCAATGGATGGGGAGGCACTGTCCTAAAGGTGTGGTAGCATATCCAGTGGTCAGAGTCAGTCTCTGCTGCTGGCAGGTTGGCAGCATCAAGAGCTTGTCAGAGGGAACCTGTTTTGCTGTGACCACAGGATACTCTATCTTTGCCACATAGCCACTCAACTCAGGGACTCAGCCAGTACTAGGCCAAATGAGTGCTCACTGACATCGACAGGAAGTCATGCTGTCTCCCTGAGGATAGAGGCCTCTGAGGAGAATGCACTTCGTTGGGTAGGAACATGGGATACAAAAATCCTCACACTTTTTGTACTCATTTCCATAGGTTCACCCAGAAATCTCTTTCCAAGTTCTACTAGTCCCAACTTGTGGTAGACTGATAAAGGCCTCTAAAGGAATCCTGTTGCAATTCCTGGAAACTTTAAATTTTATTTGGAAAAAGTGATCTTTGTGGATATGAATAAATTAGGAATTTTGAGATTAGGTGATTATCCAGGATTACCTGAGTAGGCCCTAAATAAAACCACAAGTGTCTTTATAAGAGAAAGGCAGAGGGACATTTGACAAAACCTGAGGAGAATTCAATGTGAAATGGAGACAGAGATTGAAGTGATGTGGCCACAAGCCAAGCAATGCTAGCAGCCATCAGAAACTGGAAAGGCAAAGAATGGATTGTCTCTTCAAGCCTCTGACACCTTGCTTTCAACCTGGTGATTCTGATTTTAGATTTCAGGCTCTAGAACTGTGAGAGATAAAGTCTGTTGTTTTCAGTTGTGGTAATCTGCTATAGCAGCTACAGGAAATGAATATACACATATTCAGACTTACTTTTTTCAGCCAAGTAATTTGCCACTTCTCAGGAGTTTCAGTATAAATCCAGACCTCAGACCTTCCTCCTTATGAAGTAAATGGCCCCATATGTTGCTTAAAGTTCTGACCTCTGGGAGAACTTTCCTTAACGCATATTGTCACTCATGAGAGAGGCGGTAATGAGTCAGCAGCCCCGGACTGCGAGCACCAAATACGTGTAGCCCCATTTTAAAGCTCGGTTATAGCCATTCCTCCTTCTTCGTAGGTGTGAGCTGAGTGAGCAACAGGGGAGGGTGCAGGGAGTCTGGCTACTTGCTCATTTCATTTACTTGTGCCTCCTGGAGCTCCAGACTTGATGCAGAATTTCCTTTGCCCAGGAATTTGTCCTCACCCACCTGATCTTATGAAGCAGGTGATCAAATAACACCCAGCTTTTGATGTGCAGCCCCGGTCACATAGTCAGTAGCTATTGCCAAAGTCAAGAGGCTTACTGCTTCAGGTGTTCTATCCATGAGTAAGATGTGGTTGTCACAAGGTCTTTATTTACTTGCAGCAAGTGAAGGAGATGGGATCCATATCCAAAGCTCTGTGTCCCTGAAGGGAGGTGTGGGGCTGCTTATACTAGTAGACACTGTATGGTGATCCCACATGGATTTCTTCTTTGCAGTTGGCTACATTCATCCATGTTGTTTCTGTCAAGCCATACTATTTACAGCTGGTCTACAAAATACTGGGCTACACTTTAACAGTTAGCAGGAATAGTGTTTAGTAAGAATGGCCCAGACCCCGAGCCCCTTGTCCTTTCCAACAGTATCTCATTGCCTTCCCTTTGCCCATGGGCTTCTTTTCAAATAGCAATTTTCTGCTGCAGAAGACACGGTTTTCCTCCCTGTTCACAGAGCAGTACTCTAACCATCCTGGTGGGTGATCCTGCCCCGGGGCCTGGGCTGGGGTGCAAGGCCGGCTGGAGCCGCAGCAGCGTCTCATCTTCCTCTTGACCCCCTTTAACACCCCACTTGGACGAAGGGGTTTGATCCCATGGCTGCATTCTCTATCAGTCCTCTTCTCCAGAGGGCAGGCCTCCCTGACCTTCTCAGATGCCAGGGGCCCTTTCCAGAGTGTGTCTGACCAACTTACTGAGGAGACAGTGCCCTGGGTCCTCCCAGACTGATGGGTTCCCAAAGCCCACTTTCGAGTGTGCTCAGTGCTAAGGTGGACCGAAGCAGAGGGAGCTCAGATGGGCACCCTGGGTTTTGCTGAGCCAGGAAGATAGTGGGAAAGCCTTTGACCCTCTGCCTGTGATGACCTGAATTGGATAATAAACAGTAAATCACATAGAAAGAAAAGTGATAAGGATCAGAGCTGGAGACGACAGAGCAGATGGCTAAGGCACTGTTACCCAGTTGACTTGGATGCCATCTTAGTAATCAATTGCCCCATGCATGTGGCCTCCATGGCAGAGAATCCAGCAGAAAACCAGTGGCACAAATCTCTGAAAAGCACTCGTTTTCCTCGTTCCTAGAAGGCAATGGCCTCACTTGCTCTGCCACAGCCTTTGATGGCTAAAAAGGACTTCTGGCGAGTTGTGAGCTCACCCTGTGGAGCAATGGCCTCGTCCTGAGACTGCTGCCTGCAGAGGGAACACCTCCTTTGCCTCCATCTCCATCCTCTCGTCTTCCTGGGCTCACCTTACAGCCCGGTCCTCGCAGGACTGCTTCTCCATCGGCGAAATCCCACAGGGGGAGCCGGGATGCACTCTGGGTTCTCGGGACAGTGTGAGGAAGCCGGGAGGGTGACCCTCTGCATCCTGAGGATGAATAAGTCATCCCCCCGCCCTGGTTGCCGGATCCGTCCTGAGATAGAGTGATACTCTATTGCCTCACTGGGCGTGGGAAACAGTTGCTCCCAACACTGAAGCCACATTTGCTAGTAGCCCACAGCTGAGCCTTTGGGGAACAATGCTACTGACTTGGGATAAGGACGAACTGTGGTGAGTGCAAAACAATTAAGAAGACACGTCTGTGCATTTCAATAACTCACTTTCCTCCTGCTCGTCCCTGAAATGGAAGCAAGGGCTGGGCTGGAATTCGTTCCAACTGGAATGAGAACCTGTCTCCATTTCCAGCCAAGGCAGAGTTAAATGAGCCATTGTGCCATGTGTCTGGGTAATTAGGCAGGAAGAGAATCCGCAGCCAGCCCCCTCCAGGTTCCCCAAGCTGTCCCTCTGCCATGTGCCTGAGCCCGCGGGTCTCAGTGCTGGCATTTTACAGAAATAGGGATGTGTTGTCATGGCAACCCCTCTGTGCTGAGCAAGTTAATGGTCTAATATTATTGAGGGGGCAGGGGTCAAAAGCCAGTGAAGGACTTTGTTTCCAAAGCCCAGAATAACTGCCAGGGATGGGGCAGGATGGGACGCTCACGGGGGAAATGGAACCTCAGTAAGCACCAGGCTGTCCCCGAAAGAACCCTTTGAGACAGAGATGGGAAGGCAGCGACATCAACAGAATCTGTCTCTGCAGCTCCCAGTCTCTTCTCCCACATCCTCTCTCCATGGCTCCCTCTCCCTCCAGGCGCCTGGGACCTTGCTGCTCCTTCCTGGGACTGGGGCGGGGGGGGGGGGCGGGGAGGGGATTGGTAGCTTCCACCTGAACGTGAATTAGTCATGGTTTACTTTTTTAAAATATATTTTTATTGATTTCAGAGAGGAGGGGAGAGGGAGAGAGAGATAGAAACATCAATGATGAGAGAGAATCATTGATCGGCTGCCTCCTGCACACCCCACACTGGGGATTGAGCCCACAACCCAGGCATGTGCCCTTGATCAGAATCAAACCTGGGACTCTTCAGTCCACAGGCCAACACTCTATCCACTGAGCCAAACCGGCTAGGGCTAGTTTAACTTCTTATTATGGGAGATTTCAAACAATGACAACAGTAGGAACAATAATAACATACACCTTCATGAACCGTTATCCCAGCTGCCTTCTTTACAGACGTTCACTGTGCTTGACGGGTAAATACAGGGTAGAGAGGAGCCCCCTGCCTTCTTTCCACCTCAGCCTCTGCCAGGGGGGCGGAAGGCTGCACGACAAGCCAGGGGACAGCTTTCCTTCAGAGGACACACAGGAGCGAGGACTGGGCGCGCGCACGCGAGTGCTCTCAGAGCTTTGGATGAGGAAGTGCTGGATATTCCTGCTGTCCTCTCTCCACTGTCAACCAGTCAAGAGACCTGGGAATTCAGAGAGCACCTACACAGGCAGCCAATCAGGGACCAGGAATGCTGGCTCCCAGGCATTCTGCTGTCACCTGTGTGACAGCTCCCTGGTTTGCAGGGGACCAGCTTCTCAGACTACATTATCAAGTAGCATGAAGCAGCAGATTGACTCTCAATGCTGCGCAAGAGGGAGGTGCCAAAACATGGTCTCAGTGTTTGAATAATGCAGTGCATTTTCATAGTAAGTGGAGATGTGCCCCCCTTCTCAGAGCAACCAAAATGCTGCCCTTGCCACAGAGGTTTCCACAGCACCAAGCCTCTGTCTGAGTCAGCTCGTGGCTCCATGGCAGGGAGTAGGGCTGTGCACAGGGGAGGCTGTGCTATAACACGGTTGTTTTCATTTGTAGGCTATTAAAGGAGATTTATGAGACTCCCAAATTATATTAAGAGTGGTATGATGGCATCGATAGCCAGTTAGCCCGGAGGTCAAATCACCCCCGGTATTGCCGACATCAATCAAGGCTTAAAGGCAACAAGACTGCGCACAAAGACCACTAGGGGGTGCACCAAGAAAGCATAAAAAATGCGGAGACAAAGAAACAGGACAAAACTGTCAATGGAGGATATTGAGTTCAGAACCACACTTTTAAGGTCTCTTAAGAACTGTCTAGAAGCCACCGATAAATGTAGTGAGATCCTCAAGAAATCTAATGAGACCCTCGATGTTGTGATAAAGAACCAACTAGAAATTAAGCATACCCTGACTGAAATAAAGAATATTATACAGACACCCAACAGCAGACCAGAGGAGCGCAAGAATCAAGTCAAAGATTTGAAATGCGAAGAAGCAAAAAACACCCAACCGGAAAAGCAAAATGAAAAAAGAATCCGAAAATACGAAGATAGTGTAAGGAGCCTCTGGGACAGCTTCAAGCGAACCAACATCAGAATTATAGGGGTGCCAGAAGAAGAGAGAGAGCAAGATATTGAAAACCTATTTGAAGAAATAATGACAGAAAACTTCCCCCACCTGGTGAAAGAAATAGACCTACAGGTCCAGGAAGCGCAGAGAACCCCAAACAAAAGGAATCCAAAGAGGACCACTCCAAGACACATCATAATTAAAATGCCAAGAGCAAAAGATAAAGAGAGAATCTTAAAAGCAGCAAGAGAAAGAAACCCAGTTACCTACAAGGGCATACCCATACGACTGTCAGCTGATTTCTCAACAGAAACTTTGCAGGCCAGAAGGGAATGGCAAGAAATATTCAAAGTGATGAATACCAAGAACCTACAACCAAGATTACTTTATCCAGCAAAGCTATCATTCAGAACGGAAGGTCAGATAAAGAGCTTCACAGATAAGGAAAAGCTAAAGGAGTTCATCACCACCAAACCAGCATTATATGAAATGCTGAAAGGTATCCTTTAAGAAGAGGAAGAAGAAAAAGGTAAAGATAAATATTATGAACAACAAATATGCATCTATCAACAAGTGAATCTAAGAATCAAGTGAATAAATAATCTGGTGATCATAATAGAATCAGGGACATAGAAAGGGAATGGACTGACTATTCTTGGGGGGGAAAGGGGTGTGGGAGATGCGAAAAGAGACTGGACAATAATCGTGCACCTATGGATGAGGACAGTGGGTGGGGAGTGAGGGCGGAGGGTGGGGTGGGAGCTGGGAGGATGGGGGGAAAAAAAAAGAGGAACAAATGTAATAATCTGAACAATAAAGATTCAAAAAAAAAAAGAGTGGTACGATGGCATCGAACAATTTTAGTTTTAAGAAAATATGGAAGAGGTCCAACATAGAGTTCTTTGTAAGGTGTAACATGGAATGTGAAACTCAATTTCAGATGAGCAAATATTGTTTTCTATGGGGTAAACATGGCAAGAACAACTATAGTAGTCCTTTGGTTGATCTCTTACCCCTCCCCCCCTCCCTGGACTTCCCGCTGTACACAAGACACTGGGGGGTAGGGGAGGCCAGGGGAAGGTCAAGGGGAGAAAAAAAGGAGACATAAGTAATACTCTTTGTAATACTTTAAGCAATAAAACAAAATTAAAAAATAAAAATAAATAAAAACATTGACATAAAAAAAAGAAAAGTTAATAAAGCTTAAAAAAAAAAGAGCACTGCTGTGGAACAGCTCACTAGTGTCACAGCACCCCGTGGAACAAATCTGGGGCTAGGTGCCGTGGGGCCAGGCCCCTCTCTGGCTACACAGCTCTGCTCCTCTCTTCTATGGCTCGGCTTTAGTGAGATGTCTTTGGAGTTTCAGCTTGAACTAGAGAAATGCAGTCTTCAGGCTTTGGTGAAAAGTGTGCTCACACTGGCTTATATGAACAGGTGGTTCCACCCCTAGTCCCTGATTGGCCTGCCCTCATGCAAATGAGGACTCCAAATCCTCACAGTTTGATTGGTCCAAAAGGCAGTGTCCTAATTGGTCAGAATAGAGCTGTTCTGATTGGTCTGACCTGTGCAGCTTTATTTGACTGGAGAAAGCCTCAGTCCTATTGGCTGATTCCAGGAATGCCTTTATAAGGGCTAGATGACAGAAACACAGGGCAGGCAGGTCGTTAAGGGCAGAAGCAGGCAGTTTAGCACAGAGGTTTCTCTGTGAGGTGCAATTTGTACGAAAGACCCCCATGGAGAAGTGGCCGCTAGGTTCTGCTTTTTTTATTTGAGCCCAGTTAGCCTCCACAAGCCCTTCCTAGTCGGTGGTGTTTTTTCCCCCTTTCTTTAGGGTTCTCATAGTTGAGCTTTGGCATATGAGTGGTTGAGATTGACTCTCAGGCTGAGTGCCTGTGAGGACTGCCTGTGACTACAGTGGATAAGCTGTTGTGTGTGTGGCTGACTCCACAGAGAAGGACTTACTGTAGATGCACTTTGGTGCCTCCTGTGTCCACCCTTGAGTGTGTCATCTGTGGTGCTAATGGATGGTGCTCTGATGACAGCCATTTGGCACATTGGCTCTGGGAGGAGTCCAGTGAAGGATAAGTTTAGCTGCTGTCTGTGTTGGGCCTGAGGCCTCCTGATAGGAGCTATTAGTGTTCTGCATTCAGTAGCTGCCTGTGCTGCAGTTAGAGGTTATGCAGTCAGCCAAGGGCTGCTACTAGCACTGGGTGTGGGGCCACGTAGTAAGAGGCACAGGGCATGCCAAGGACGAGGCTGCTAGTTCGGAGTCTGTGGACCTTTCAGAGATTGTAGGGAAGTTTGCAGCATTCGCTTGGGACAGTTGCTTGTGTGGATTAGCCTCTGAAAGAGATTCAGTCTGGACATGTGATTTGGATGGGACAGGGTCTCAGAATCATCGTGGTGGGTGAGAGTAATGTTCGCCAGGTTCATGGAAACTGAAATTTGGTATCTTCCTGTGCCACAGGCTGTGTGGGGTGTGGGCGTAACAAGGAAACAATGGCACCTACCAGCACTTTGGTCCCGAGGGAGCTGCCCCTCCAGCCCTCACCTGAAGGCAGGAAATTCATTTCTTCCTCTGACGTCCTTGTATTCTGTCTCTTATCTGGAGTTGAGAAGGAGTGTTTGTGAGCAAGTAAGTCTGTGCCTGGGCCCTTTAAGAGGATGTCTGCCTCTAGCAGCCCTCCAACTAACACAGACCGAATTCCTGCTGATTTTTACAGCCAGCTCTCATGGGAACTCCTCTTTTGAGTCCTGGTGCTTCAGGCTGGGGAGTCTCCTCGCTCCTCAGGGGGACCTTCACAGCCGACATATGCCTCCCAACTCTTGGCCACCACAGGTGGAAGTGGGACCAGCTCGTTTTGTGTCTGTACCCCCTCTACCAGTCTCACATGGCATCTGTTTTCTATCCTTAGTTATGGGAGTTTTGTTCAGCTAGATTTCAATTGTAATTTTGATGTGGTCATGAAAGAAGGTGAGCACAGTGTTTATTACCCACTCCACCATCAGGAGAGAAAGCCTCAGGATTTTGACTTTTTATTCACCATCAACACTTAATTTCTTTTGGTTCTATGAATTAAGCAACTTCTTTGTTGGCAGCCATCATTTCCCCCTTGTGATTAATAAGCCATCTTTTATTAATAATTTCCATGGCTGCCTGTAGGTCCTACAAGAAGCACATATTCTTTTATAAAGTCAAGGCCTCTGGATTGTCTTGGGAAAAAAGGGCAGAAATAGCAGCTGTTAGGAATGGGTCATCCTGCAGTTGCTGACGGCCTAAATGTGCATCAATACATTTGCCCCCATTCCTGGTATCAAGGTCTCATTTCTTTCTAATCAGGGTCCTACTATAGAATTGCAGCTTCCTGGGGCTGAGAATTTAACCGCCACCGAAATTCTGCATGAGCTGTCAGCAGCCAGTACCCCTGGCTTGGACATTGTACTTGGGACCTTTGGAACTAAAGAACTATGCCCAGTGCAGCACAGCACCCACTCCACTTGGTAACTATGATGGTATGAGAGAGGATAAAAAATTGAGGGTGTGTATAATAATAACTCTGATGGCTGTTCACATCTTTACGTTTAGCAGGGAGAAAAATTGAGGTGAGGAGAGAAAAAAGAATTAACAAATTATAGGTACCTGGAAGTTTGAATAATTGCTGGGGTTTGATCACTAGGGCAAGTGGGCAGGAAGGATAAGACGTTATATGGTGAGCTTTGAGTGAGATGCTTAACATATGGAGAGGACACTGTTATTAGTAATGACAAGGTCAAGAATTTGTCATTGGACTGAGGGGCTGAGGTGAGAAAAGCAGGTCTAGGAATTGAGAGGCCATGGTGATACAGTCATCATAGAGTCAGTTTAGTATGTAGATATGAAGGGCTTTGTATGTCCAGGGCATAGTGAGAGATGGAATTAGCAGTAGTTCATGTATGTGAAAGGCCCTAAGCATCAAGCTAAGGAATTTGGCTTGCGTCCTATAGAAAATAGGTAGGCAATGAAGATTTTGAAACACCAATTTGTTTTAATCATATGTGATTTAGAAAGATAAAAATTGCTCTGCTGTATACCTGAAACCAACACAAAATAAAATTGAAAGTATACTGTAATTGAAAAATAAAAAACTGAGTGTTTGGGTCTCCTAGTAATGATTGTGTTTTTGTCAGTTTCTCTCTTTAGTTCTATTAATAGTTGCTTTATATATTCTGGTGTTCCCTAATTGGATCCCATTGAGTTTAGAGAGAGTGGAAGAGAGGATAGGGGTGAGAGAGAGGGAAACATCTATGTGAGAGAGATACATCGATGGGTTGCCTCCTGCACATGCCTTTAACCCAGCCAGGATCAGGCCTGCAACTCAGGTACATGCCCATGACCAGGAATGGAATCTGTGATCCACTGCTGCAGGGGCCGGCCCTCTAAGCACTGAGCAGCATGGGCCAGGGCTAACCGTTGCCGTTTTAATTACGATGTCTGTTGGTGTGGGCCTTTGGGCTCATCTTGTTTGGGATTTTCTGGGCTTAAGTGTCCTTTTCCTTCACCAGGACAGGGAACTAACAGCCATTATTTCTGCAAATAGTTTCTGTATTTCTTGTTCTCTTTTACTTCTGATACTCCTATGATGCATATATTACTAAGCTTCATGTTTTCCCAACAGTCCCTTAATCTATCTTTTTATTTCTTTATTTAAAATTTTTTTAAAAATGTATTTTATTTTCTCCTTCACCATATATCCTCTCTATACCATCTTTTGCCACCACCCATTCCCCTCCACTCCATGCAATCACCACACTGTTGTCCATGACTATGAGTCCTCTCTCTCTCCTCTCTCTCATTTTTTTTTTTTGCTTTTTTGCTCAATCCGTCCACCTCTCACCCCCACCCTCAGACTTGTCTGCCTGCTCTCTACTATGAGTTTGTCTCTATTTTGCTTGGTAGTTCATTTTGTTCATTAAATTCCACATATGAGTGAAATCACATGGTACCTGTCTTTCTCTGACTGGCTTATTTCACTTAGCCCATCCATGCTTTTTGCAAAGAGTAACACTTTCTTCCTTTTTACAGCAGAGTAGTATTTCATTGCCTAAATGTACCACAGCTTTTTTTATCCACTCATCTATCTACTCATGGATACTTGGGCTGTTTTCAGATCTTGGCTCTTTTAAACGACACTGCAATAAACATAGTAGTACACATATTTGTTGGAATTAGAGGTTGCAGGTTACTTCAGATAAGTTCCCAGAAGAGGATTCACTGGGTCATAAGGCAGTTCCATTTTCAATAATCTTTTGAGGGAACTGCATAATTGCTTTCCACAGTGGCTGCACCAAGATGCAATCCCATCAACAGTGCACCAGGGTTCCCTTCCTCCACATCCTGCGAGTGCTTGTTGTTTGTAGATTTACTGATGACTGCAATTCTGACAGGTGTGAGGTGATAACTCCTTTGGGTTTTAATTCTCATTCCTCAGATGGTAAGTGCCATTGAGCATTCTCTCATATGTCTACTGGCCATCTGTATGTCCTCTTTGAAGAAGTGTCCATTCAGGTTGTTAGCCTATCTTTAAATTGGCTTATTTGCTTTTATTTGGTATTGAATTGTATAAGTTCTTTATATTTTTTGGATATTGACCCCTTATCAGATGTATCATGGGCAAATATGTTCCCTCATTCAGTGGATTGTCTTTTCATTTTGTTTGTATTTTCTTTTACTTTACAAAAACTCTTTATCTGATGTACTCTTTTTTCTTTATTTTGTCTTTTCTTCCCCCTTGCCCCAGGAGCTATATCAGAAAAAATATTGTTATGAAAAATATTTGAGATTTTACTGTCTATGTTTTCTTTTAGAATTTTTATGGTTTCAAGTCTAACATTAAGTCTTTAATCTATTTTGAGTTTATTCTTGTGTACAATGTAAGAAGGAAGTCCAGTTTCATGATTCCTCCAACTTTGTTCTTCTTTCTCATAATCATTGTTGCTATTCAGGTTTTTTGTGTTCCATACAAAATTTTGAAGCATGCATTTTAGTTCTATGACATAGTTTATTGGAATCTTGGTAGGAATTGCATTGAATCTGTAGATTGTTTTGGGTAGTATGGATATTTTAATGATGTTAATCCTTCTTATTTATTAATAGAGTATATGCTTCCACTTATTTGTGTCTTCCTCAGTTTGTTTCTTCAGTGTCTTATAATTTTACATGTCTTTTACATTCTTGGTAAATTTACTCCTAGGAATTTTAAACTTTCTGAAACAATTGTGAATGGAATTGCTTTTTTAACTTTTCCTTTCTTTTTTAAAATATATGTTTTTATTGATTTCAGAGAGAGGAAGGGAAAGGGAGAAAGAGAAACATCAATAGTGAGAAAGAATCATTGATCAGCTGCCCCCTGGGGATTGAACCCACAACCTAGGCAGGTGCCCTGACCGGGAATCGTACTGTGACCTCCTGGTTCGTAAGTTGATGCTCAACCACGGAGCAACACTGGCTAATTTTTCTTTCTGATAGTTCATTATTGGTGGATAAAACTAAAATTGATTTCTGTATGCTAGGTGTACTGGTTAATAATGCGGATTTTGTAATCAAAGAAAACATGATAATTTCAAGAGAAATATCAAAAGTGCTTTATTCAAAGTAATGTCCATTGCTAGCTAGACATTTCCCCCATCTTTCAGGTAATTAGTGGATACCGTCCCAATAGAACTTTCCTTGTTTTGAGGCAAACCATACAGAGACCCAATTTTCCATTCTTCGTACATTTTGAAGTGCTGCTCAGCAAGTGCGTGTGCCATCGATCAGAACAAGTGATCATCTGAAGCAGCAAGGTCTGGTGAATACAGCGGGTGGGTTAATACTTCCCAGGCAGGATCTTTTAACATGTCTTTAACTGGTTTTGAAGTGTGTGATGGTGCGTCATCATGAAGCAAAATTGCTTTGCTGTGTCTTCTGGCCCATTCTGGTCGTTTTACAATCAAAGCGTGGTTAAAATAGATTGTTGTCGGTAGTGATCAGTATTAACGGTTTCACCTGGTTTTAGAAGCTCATAATACACCACACCTTCCTGATCCCACCAAACGCAGAGCATTGTCTTCTTTCTGAAGCGATTTGGCCTTGCAGTCGATGTTGATGGTTGAGATGGATCAACCCATGATTTTGTGCATTTGGGATTCTCAAAATAAATCCACTTTTCATCTCCAGTCACAATTCTATGCAAAAAAGACTTTCTTTCGTGACGCTGAAGCAACATTTTACTGATGACTTTTCGGTTTTCCATTTATCTTTCATTCATTTGATGTGGCACCCACTTTCCTTCCTTTAAAATCTTTCCCATTGCTTGTAAACAATCAGAAATTGTTTGCTGAGCAATGTTTAATCTTTCTGCAAATTGTTTTTGAGTTTGGCACACATCTTCATCCAATAATGCTTGTCATTGTTGGTCTTCAAACTTTTTCTGTTGACCTGGACGTTCTTTGTCTTTCACATGGAAATCATCACTTCTAAAGCATTTAAACCAGCGATCACAAGTATCCTGAGATGGAGCATGTTCACCATAGGCTTCCCGAAGTATGTGATAACTTACGGTAGCAATTTTCTTCAAAATAATGAATTGAAATTTCTTGCAAATTCGACATTTTTAAGCATAAAAATATCTATGATGTTAACACCTTCAGAAAAATTGACATATGAAGTTTTGAAGCTTGTTGTCAATACAACAAAATAGCATACATATCGAATCGCATATATATCAACTTATGTGTAACTCCATCTATTGAAAAAAATCCTCATTATTAACTGGCACACCTAGTATTTATTTTGTATCTTGTTACTTTATTGAATTAATCTATCAGTTTTAGTAGTTGTTGTTTTTTTGTGTGTTTTTTTTTGGTGAAATCTTTAGGGTTCTGTATATATAATAGAATGTTATCTGCTATATATATAATGACAACTTTACTTCTTCCTTTACAATGTGGATGACTTTTATTTATGCTTCTTATCTGATTGCCGTGGCTAAAGGACTTCCAGTACTATGCTGAATAAGAGCAGTGAAAGCAGACTCCTATGCAAATATTATTGATCATACAGGGCTTATATATTTGCTGGAATACAAAGCATCACATATTATTGATGTGTAAGTCAGACTGGCCAGCTGTTCAGGGGATGTAAATGAAATGCCCTTGTTTCATACGGACCCCAATGCAGCAGTACCTGGCCCTTCCCTTTCCATCTTCCCACCCCAGAAAGGGCCGGCAGTGGTGACCAGGGTGTAAAACACGACTCAGCGGGTGAGCTAATGTTGTTCTTTCACTTGTGCCCACCGTTTTCCTGGGCATCTGAAGCGATGAGCCAAGTGGGGGATTCAGGGAGAGGGGAAGAGTAGCCCAGACAAGCAGGGCTGAGACCTGCCCATCCCATGGCTTCGACAGAGGGAAGGATCTAAATGGCTGCACCTGAATCTGCTTCCTCCGGCCCCAGGCTTTGCTGTAGCCGCGATTGGTGCGACTCTGCACTGACCTCTGTTTTTCATAAGCAAAAGCTCTGATGCATCATGGCGGTTTGTTTGCTATAGTTCGACCCCTGAGGAGGTAATTTAGTCTTGTGTTGGTTTTCCCTTTCTTCCCAAACATGTGACAGTGATCTTGATGAGTTTAATTGAAACAACAAATCCTTTCTGGGACAGGAGAGCACAGTTCCCCATGAAGAGGTGTGTGTGTGTGTGTGTGTGTGTGTGTGTGTGTGTGTGTGTGTGTCTGGGGTCCATGACAGTGCCACTTGGAGGTCTTTGCATGGCTGAGGGCATCTGTATGAAGTCAGGGCCCTTTCCCCTGTCTTAGCTCTGTCTGTGTGGACAGAGAGGGGGCAGCCATCTGGGGGCATCCTGTAACTCTGCTCTGACTCTTCATTCCTATCCAAGATTGGAGCCGTCGCCAACCTTGTTCCCCTTTATGACCTGTGTTTTGAAGAATAGCACTGAAACTTTTTGAGGCATACATGTGAAAAAGCAAAAGCATATGCCAAAAGGTAAAAGAGGCAGGCCTCCTCACATTCACATCTGGGTAAAACTGAGATTGGGACAAGGAAAGGGAGAAGAAAAAGTCTGTCATCACATGTTAAAATGCATAGAACTGGCTCCCTGGAAGTTTACTTGTCTCAACTTTCCTGAGTATTTTTGTATCCTACCCAAACCCAATTCATTGGGCTTAGAGAAGGTGTGTATTATACCTATTTTGTAGTGAAGTCCAGTGTTTGTCCAAGACTGTGACCGAGTTAGGACTCGCACACAGAGCTCTCCAGCTCCAGTCCAAGACTCTCCTCCACAGGAACAGGAATGATCAGCATCTTGGGCTCAGGTTCTCCATTCACTGTGATGTTTTGGACAATAGCAGTTACTTTGTACAAAATTCTCACACTGAATCTGTTACTCTAATGGTTGCTTAAATTTGAGAAATACTTGAAATCTTTAAGGGAACCTTCACACCTTCCCTTTTAATTTTAACTTTAACACTACGCATTAAAGTAGATTGGACCAATGTCGATATTTTCATTTGACAAATGATGAAATTGAAAGATTAAATGACTTGTTGCCTATGGTCAGATAGAGGCTGGAAGGGGGTTCACGTTGCCCACCTTAGGACTTGGAATTCTAACCATCCTGCCTCTATGTGGGGACCTCCTGATGCTGAGGCAGAGAGAATACAAAGAGACGTTCCATGATTCAGGAAGGCAAAGAGTGTGACTAAGCCACAGGCCGTCAGTCTCATTATGAAAAAGAAAACTCAGGTAGAAAAGTTACTCACTTCACCCACAGTCAGACTGAGGGAGCTGTGGAGCTGGCCTTGAACCCTATCTGTTTAACCCTAAACCATGCACTGAATGCTTTGTGACAAAGCACATGGATCTTGCTGGGTTTCTCTGTGACTCTTCCCTTGTATGTAGAATGGGGATACCTGCCATAGGGCTGCTGTGAGGATTATGCGAGACGATGCACATAAAATATGAGCATGGTGCTTTGCACAGAGGAAACCCGTCAGTGTTTTGAGTGGTGCCTGTTTGTGCGCTTTATCATCCACGGTGAGGGCTCAGCATCCTCACTGTGAACACCAAAGGCTCTTCGCTCAGCTCCCAGAACTTCGGTGGTTGTGCTGATGAGGCCCATCATCGGATGAGTAGCACCTTTGTCTATTTATTGAAAACACAAAGACTCAGCCATGGAGGCTGCACAGGTGCCCAGCCTGATGGGTCTGAGATGAGCAGGTGAATCTGATCTCATTACTGCTGGTGGGCTTCCCATGCTCCCGACTGACTCATTAGATCGGAGACATCTCTGTGAAGGGAAGAATGACAGGCAGAGGTTATCTAGGCTCATTCGCCCATTGGGTATTGAAAACCAAGTGAAGAGACATGTACCAATGAGCTACAGAATTGTCCAAGTTTTTGTATTTCTTGGCCCTTCTGACCAGCACTGACTGAGCTGCTGGGTTGATGGGGTAGCTAGGCTTACCCATTGCATTATGTTATAAAGAGCTCTTTCGAGAGAAGAAAGCCTACGGGCCCACTTCTGATAAAGCCAGTGGCTTGTAATTGAGTATTCTCTGTATAGAGAACCATGTAAGTGCCCAATCACAGGGCTGCCAGTCAAACGAAGGGCAGGGCTGCTTCCCTCCATCTAACACAGCGGTTCTCAACCTGTGGGTCATGACCCCTTTGGGGGGTCGAATGACCCTTTCACGGGGGTCGCCTAAGATCATCTTAAAACACACATATAATTACATATTGTTTTTTGATTAATCACTATGCTTTAATTATGTTCAATTTGTACCAATGAAAATACATCCTGCATATCAGATATTTACATTACGATTCATAACAGTAGCAAAATGACAGTTATGGAGTAGCAACAAAAATAATTTTATGGTTGGGGGTTACCACAACATGAGGAACTGTATTAAAGGGTCGCAGCATTAGGAAGGTTGAGAACCACTGGTCTTACGGAATGAATGGGGCAGATAAGGACATGGAGGACTTGAGTGCAGACTGACAAGGTGAGTGGGGTCATGCAGAGTGTGGCGTGGATTCAGAAACAGCAGACGATGAGTCGGAATCTTAAATGTCTATTTTTACATTTTTTAGAGCTCAGTGTCCTCTTTTCAGATGTCCCACCACAACGTGTAGCCTCTTGTCTATGCTCAGAAGGGAAGGTGGTGGTGGGTATTGTGGGTGGATGTTGTTTTATTGAACATCTATTATGTACCCAACGTGAAATGTTATGCTTTCCCAACATTAGCTTCTTCAAAGTTCACAATGTTCCAGGGAGGTTTAAAGGGGAGGAAAGCTGTTCTGAAAGAGAAGGTGTGTGGCTGTTGAGGCGGGAGGGCTCATGGACTCATTAATAGGGAATGTGATGCCGTGTGAGTAGGAAGTCCTCCGAGAAGCGTGTGCAGCGGATGAAGAGGACCACGTTTGGATAGACTCTTGGCCACTGAGCCCTATTTCTGCAAGTTGCCTGAGGGGAGGTACCTAAGACACGATGTCTTCCCTAATTCTGGATCCGTCGACATGTACTGTCCAGAGTTGAGCAAGTCAGGCCCCCTGGAGAGTCAGTGCTTGGTTAGCTTTGCACACTGCCGCTGGAGACCACTCCATTTTAACAGCAAACACAAGTTATCGGTTGCCCCCACTAACAGGCCCTTAAAAGTTTTGCAGCTTCAGAGGGAAGACCTCAGAAATTGTTACGTAGTTGTCTGTCATTTAAAAACAAAATTTGGAGTGAAATGGCTAGAGTTTGGGGCCTGACCTGAACTTTTCTAGCTATGTGACTTGGAATAAATTATTTTACTTCACAGTGTCTTAGTTTTTACATCGGAAAATTGGAGTGTCACTAGAATTTTCTCAAGTAGGATGCTCAAATGTGTAAGTGACTTTAGAAAACTTTGTCTGCCTATTGCTGCTCTTTTCCGCTGGCTGGTATCTCAGAGTTCTAGTGCTTTCAACTTTTTCTGGTCAGAAAAGGCTTTCTCCTTTACTTACTTAGATGGAAGGAGACATGATTAAGTGAGCTGGGCAAAATGCGTTCCTTGCAAACTCCTTAATTGCCAAAATTAATTTTACATTTCCGGAATGAGTGAAAGATTGGAAAAGACAGAGAAACTAGGAGGAATTGTAGCCAGGGCAGAACTTGGTTGACCCAAAGGCCTTCGGGCATGCAATGAGAAAGGGACACGGCAGGGCACTAAGCTAGTTGTTGTCATGCACACGTTTCCCTCAGACTCCCTGGGAGAAGCTCCACAGCGGTTAAAAGAAAATAAAAGAAGGGTTGACTGTGAAACTTACCATGGTAAAGCTGCTATGGAAATAGTCTGGCAATTCTTCAGAGTTAAATATAGAAGCATGTATGATCCAGAAATCCCACTTCCGGTCGATACTCAAAAGAATTGAGAACTGGGTCTCCAGCAGATAATTGTACAGTTCACAGCAGCATTATCCACAGCAGCTGAAGGGTGGAAGCACCCACATGGTTACTGACAGATGAATGATGGATAAAACACGGTGTACACATGCGAGGAAATATCGCTCCGCCTTAAAGAAGACGAGAATTCTGACACACGCTACAGCCTTAAGGGCATTATGCTAAGTAACATGTGTCAGTCACAAAAAGACACTGCGATTCCAGTAGGAGGTGCTTAGCGTAGTCGGATTTATAGAGACAGAGAAGGGTGGTGCCAGGGGCTGGGGAGGGAAGTGAGGAGTTATTGTTTAATTGGTACAGAGCTCGGTCTGGGAGAGGAATGGTGGTGAGCATGTGAATGTACTTAACGCAACTGAGCTGCATATTTTAAAACGTTTCGGATGGTAAATGCTATGGTCTGCATCGTTTATCACAATTAAAAATGAAAAAAAGGAGAATATTTTAAAAACTGCGTATTTGGTAATTTACAAGTGACTACTAATGGAAGCATTTGTTTCATTACTGAAATTCTGCTGCGTATGAGGAAGAAGATTAGGTTCAAACTGAGGACGAAAAGAGAATAAAAGTCAATAAATGCAGCTTTTGGAAGTTGAAAAAAGAGACTATAAAATCAGCTTTGGGCGGGAGCAGTGGTGCCTGGACTGAGGGAGGCCCTGGGGCCCTGCTGCCCCCCCCCCGCCCCCCGCCCCGCTTTGCTGGACCTTCCATTTCTATGGGGTTAGTGGTTTGTCAGGCACCACCTTGTGAAAGATCTTCAGCGGGAAAAACGCTGGGTCTCAAGGGAAATAAAAGCCTCATAACCCGGCCCGGGGAGGGGAGGCAAAGCATAGGCCGGAGTGCCTCCCGGGTCCCGGCGTCCAGGCGCGGCGCTCAGGGCCCCTCCGCTGTCTGCAGGGCAAGTCCACGGTCTGAGCGGGAGCCGGGAGCCGGGAGCCAGGCTGTAACCACCCCCGCCCCGCCCCCCGCACCCCCCCCCCCCAGCTCAGCCCTGTGGGGTTCCGTCTCCAGCGAACTGTCTGGATGGCCCCGCTTGGACCGCAGCCGCAGAGCGGTTTCCTGGTTTCCTGGGACAGATTTGCCTCCCGGGCCCAGCATGGGCATCTGCATCTGAACCTAATTTTTTCACAAACACTCGCACAGCAGCAGTCAGGGCACCGTGTGTGGGGAGCGGCCCTCCTGGGTGCCATCTGGGTCCAGGTGTGGGCACCGATGGAGGACCGCGGCGGGAGGGGGGCAGGTGTCCAGTGTGAGGAATTAGCCGCTGGGAGCTCTGCGCACAAGGAGGGGAGCTCACCTGCGGGAGGAGGGCAGCCAGCTGGGTGCAGAGGCAGGAGCTCCAGCCGGGCCAGGGGCGGGAAAGCGAGGGAACAGTGTTTGAACAGAAGCGCCAGGTGCCAGGCTGAGCAGCGTGTGGCAGACCTTCTCCTTTTTCATGAAACGATGGAACACCGCCCCCCCCCCCCCCCCCCCCAGCAGGAGGCGGCCAGGGAAGTCCGATTCCCTTCCTTCCGTGGGGTCTCCAACCCCAGGGCACTCACGGCCAGGCTCCGAGCTGGACTGCGTTTCCAGTGAGCGAGGGACATGGAAATCAGACCACCCTCCCCTCCCATCACCTCCCCTCTCCCTGCGCGGACACCATGCCCGCTGCCCCTTTTGTAGTTTGGATTTACTAGAAAACGATTTGGATGTTCACTTTTTTTTAATTTTTGGTGAAAATACTTTACATCTTAGGAAATTCGGCTATACGCCTTCGCCAGGAAGGGTGCAGTTTGCTTTCCTATGCACATGACTCACATCTAAGTCAGTAGATAAATCCTATTTGAAGAGCACTTTAAAGTTTTCACCTTTTGTCCATGTTAGTTTATTTCATTTCTGTAACAATGTGATGCTTCTCAGTACACAGGGGAAGAAATGCTGGCTCCATTAGCCAGCCTGCTGCCTGCTGAGGTCACATGGCTAATGAGTAGCGAGGACACAATTCCACTCCGGCTTCTGGTTACAGGCCTGGCTGGATTACGTGATGCCCAGGAGAGCAGGGCCGCCATCTCCTACCCAGATCACCCCCTGAGCAGCAGAAGCTGACGAGTACGAGGCAAGAGTCAGAATTTGCCCAACCACTTAGACGGACACTAGTGAAGCCAATATGCAGCCTTCTAAGCTTTCCGTCCGTCATAGGCTGATGCCTAAGGTCACTCACGGGAGGTACGATGAGCCTCGGAAGAAGGTACAGCATCCACTAGTGACTGCTGTCTCCCTCCTCCCAGCTGCCAGCCCACCCAATGCACAGACAGTCTCCATCACACTTCCCCAGGAATGAAACCAGTCAGCACTCCGTATGTGTGGCCATAGTTAGGACGTCGGGTGTCAGAATAGCGCTTAGTTGTGAGTCTGGCTAATGGAGTTCCTGTCTGTAAAGTGCAGGCACTCTAAGAGACGCTCCCATTTCCACAGCACGGTGCTGTTAGCAGGAGAACGAGGTGGCAGTGATGAGGGGCGGGTGGGACCTCGTCTCCCTGGAACCACGTAGCCCTGGGGATGAGCAGCACACTCATCTCTCACGAGGGCCAGACAGAAGGACCCAGTGCCCCTCTTGGTGCCTGAAAGAACCTCAGAACCTAAGGGGAGGTCCCAGCGTGAGTCAGCTGGAGGGCAGTTCCATGCACACAGCAGGGGAAGGGGGACGACTGGGGCCAGGAGGTGGGGGGGCGGGCAGCCAGGTGTCCAAGATGTGAGGACAGCATGGCAGTGTCATGGAAAGGCTGTCCTGGGACACCCCTCCCCTGGGAACTGACCTCTAGGCCACTTCACAATGGATATTCCATGTGCTTAGACCACATTCCACTTGCTAAGACCGTTCTCTCTTCCCTTGGGAGTTTCCCAGAATACAGACGCACACAGACAATTCTCCGCCCAGAAAAAGCCGCCCAGAGTCCTTTAAAACCCCGACTCCCTGTCTTTGGGGGCTGGCGTGATTTTGGGGCTCAGCCCATTTGGGTATCCAGATGACCTAATAAATTCATAATTCTTCACCCCTTTTAGCCTCATATGTTCCTCCTTCGGCGACCCTAGCAGTGCTTATGATTGAAAAAGACAGGATAGTAGTGTAAATAAATAAAAACATTCGTGTATATGAATAAAATGCAACTGTGACCCAGGTGGTGTGGCTCAGTGGTTGAGCATCAACCTATGAACCAGGGCCTAACCTATGATTCCTGGTCAGGGTACGTGCCTGGGTGTGGGCTCCATCCCCAGTAGGGGGCGTGCAGGAGACAGCTGATTGATGATTCTCTCTCATCATTGATGTTTCTGTTTTTCCCACTCCCTTCCTCTCTGAAAAAAATAAAAATATATTTTTAAAAAGCAATTGTGAATATCCTTGGAATAACTCAAGTTATGTTGGTTTGAAATAATCAGGACTTTGAAAGGAAACGGAAACTCTTCCTTTCCATCTGGCAGACTGTACTCCCATGATCCCGAGGTGACTTCACTTCAGGATTCTGGGCAGGATGAATACGCTACCAGCTAAGAAGCGCTGAGGAGGAAGTGACGCTCACTGTCCGTGAACAGCGTGTGGGCTGTGTGGCTGTCCCTCCTGCCTGGAGCAATGTTTATTTCTCTGCTCCTTCCCCATTTGCAAAGGGACTTAGGCTACTGGTGCCTTCCTCCTCTGGGATCCTCAGCCTCAGCTGGCACAGTGAGCAGAGAGAGCTCAGGACTCACGGTTTAAAAAGCGTACATGGAGCCCTGCTTCCTCAACTCATTGGCTGTGTGGCCACAGCATTTAACTGCCATGATCAATCTCTGCGTCAGTGAAACAGGTGTATCATATCGATCCTCACACACAGGCCTGGTGTGAGGACAAGGCAATGGGTGGCGAAGTGTTTTTAAACTCTAAAGCACTGCACAGGAAGTATTTGTCCTGTTATTTTTAGTCCATACTTAAAATGTACATGAAATTGGTGCTATCTTACATATCTATGCCATCATAACGGCAGCATGTCCCAGAAGGTCTCTAACATCAGAATTTATTTACAGCTATGCTTTGAAATCAACCTGCAGCTCACCACTAAACATCAAACACAACCTGGTCCCTGCCCTGCCCCGCTCTCACACTTTCTAAGTAGCCTGCCACTTGGCTCAGAGCGTTGCTCAACTCTCGCCTCTGCCCCTGCTCCTCTCGGGTTTACCTGGACACCTCTCGGAGCCTCCTCATCAGGAGGCCTCCACCCCCTGCTCTCGGGCCTCCTGTGCTCTTCAAGCAAAGTGGGCGGGGTGAGGAGTTGAGGGAGAGGTGGGGAGCAGTGTGCAGAGAGCAGCCTGCGGGTGGAGGGCTGGGCATCACACATCTCCATTCTCAAGCGGCAACGTGTTTTCTAATAAAAACACTGGAACACATGCACCTTAAGTCTGCCAGTGTAGCAATAACGCAGTTCTGCTGCACGGTAGGCTAGGGTTGGGGGCTGGTGTGAAAGTCTACCAACCACTTACACGATTGTTCGTTCGGGAAATTGCTTTATGAGTTCTAAGGTCTGACTTACAAACAGACGTTTAGAGCTAACCCTAGTTTTCACTTGAGACTTTTCTTGTCCTGAATGTGAAAACCTTCCCTTAAACTTTAATTTTTAGGAATATAATTGATGCCATGGGCTGTGACGGGGTTGTGGGGGTGGCTGGAGGGATGCGGTTGTGGTTGGGCGGAAGGGAAGGATCCAGCACTGGCTCTACCAGTACCAGTGGGGACACTGGGCAGCGACCTCAGCTCTGTCTGTTTCGGGTTCTATCCCTAAAAACAGAGACCATGATAACAGTCCTCACAGCGCCAGGTGCAAATGCTCCATGGCTGTCAGAGAGCTGCTTCCCTGAGCGCAGAGCTGGACCGCTTTCCGTTTTGTGAACAGCAGCAGCTGGCTCCTGAGTGAGGACTCTCAGAAGTGTGTTCACTGATGTGAGAGTTCAGTGAGGCGGGAAGATCAGACATTCCCTCAAGTACTGTTTGTACAGGGAAGGAGTTGACTAAACTGTGGTATATAATACACTGCAATATTATTCAGCCTTAAAAAAGAATGACACATGTTACATGTGGATGAACTTGAAAACATTATGCTCAGTGAAAGAAGCAGGTCACCAAACGTCACCATTGTATGATTTCATTTATATGAAACTAGGGGTCCAGTGTACGAATTCGTGCACCTTGAAAGGAACCGTAGGCCGAGAGGCCTTGGTGGGCACAGGCGTGGGTCTCGGCCCATCCTCCGTGCCCCTGCCTGGCCCCTCCCGCCACAGCCCCTGGTCCCCTGTCTGCTGGCAGCCCCACTCCCGCTGCTGCTGCTGCTCCAGTGACACCAGCCCCACTCGCACCTGTTGACAGCACGGAACAATTGGGGCTGGTGCCAGCAGTGTGTGGGAGCAGCACCTGCTGCCCTGATTGCTCCTCAGGAGCAGGGGGAGGTGAAGAAGCGCTCAGGGACAATCGGGGTCAGGGCCAGATGCTGGCAGCAGGTGCAAGCACCAGGCAGGAACGCGGTGCACAGGAGCAAAGAATTTTCAGTAACCACCAGAGGCTCGCACCGATGACAGCGACTGGCGCCCTGCCTTGGTCTAGCGCCCCTGCTCACCTGCTCCACCATCCCACTGCGGCCAACGCCCGCCATGCTCCATGCTCTGCTGACTGCTGCCAACACCCAACATGTTCTGTGCACACCCCCTGGTGGTCAGCGCACATCATAGTAACCGGTTGTTCAGCTGTTCGGTCTGTTTGCATATTAGAGTTTTATATATATTGATGTACAGAACAGGTGAACTCACAGGAACAGAAAGAAAATTGGTGGTTGTCAGAGGCTGGGGAGAAGGGACATGGAGTGACTGTGGAATGGGCATGGAGCTCTCTATGGGGATAAAAATGTTTTAGAATTAGAAAGGGGCAATAGTTGCACAGCACTGTGAGTGTACTAAATTATGTAACTGAATTGTTCACTTTAAACTTGTTTATTCTATGTGCATTGTCCCTTGGTTAAAAAAATACTATGGGGAAACCCACCTGAATAAGTTGACTGTCAGGGAGCCGTCCCCACTCTTTAGCCTTGGCCATTGGTGAGCTTTGTGAAGGAAGTCTGCCCTGCTTTCCCCCTGTTTATCTGCCTTTGCAGCCTGAACAGCTTGGCTTGCTCTACACCCAAGAGCACTCAAGTTCTGTTTAAGTCTCTTCTTTTATTCACTCACTGACTCATCCTTCACTTGGTGCCATGGAGAATGAGGACAGCAAGCTGCCCTGCTGTGTAACTCTGGCAAACGACTTAACCCTCTGGTCCCAGGGAGACATCAACTAGAGCATGCTTGGGGCTCCTTCTGCTTTACAGTTCTAGATTTAAGAAATGAGAAGTGCTATTATTAAGTTTTTTTTTAAATATTCTGCCAGATAATTTTTCTGATTCTTTTACTTTGAATTTATTTATTAAATCAACCTAGACAGACAGAAAAATAAATTACACTTTGAATTAGCCTCTCTTTTTTATTAGATAGAACTCAATAATGAGGAGAAAATTCATCTCTATGTCTGTGGTAAACTCTTTGACCATGGAAAGCCTTTTTTCAGATATTTTAAGATAAAAATGTCCAAAGCACAAAACTTACATACTCTTAAGGTACGAAAATCATTAAAAATGATTTTTATCTTTAATTATGTAACAGAAAATAGATGCTGCAATAACTTAATAGCCCATCAAAGCACCATCTTCAAGGGTCATTTAGCATTTCCATGATAGATTTCTATTTTTAGAAGCTTATGTAACCAAACAAAGAATGTGTTCTTGCTATGGCCATGAAGACAAGTTGTTATCAAGTGGGGAGACAGGAAGGGATCTGAAAGGCTCATGAGAGATGGACAATTGCACAAGATATTTTAGAAACAGCCCTTTCTCTTTACTCTGTATTTTTCGCAATCAAGAGAATGTTGTGCCTCTCGGACACATTTTTATTTTTTTAGTACTCTTTCATCATTAGCTAACTAGAGGCCCAGTGCATGAAATCTGTGCATGGGTAGGGTCCCTAGGCCTGCCTGGCTGGTGATCAGGGATGATCTGGGCCTTCCAGCTGCCAACTGGGGCCTTCCTTCTGGCTGCTGGCGAAGATCTTCCTTCGTTCCGCGCTGCCCCCTGGTGGTCAGCGCACGTCATAGCGAGCGATCGAACTCCAGGTCGAACTCCCAAGGGGACAATTTTCATATTAGGCATACACACACACACACACACACACACACACACACACACACTCATCAATGAACTTTCCTCCTCATCTTGGAAGTTGAAGAAAAGAGAAAGATAGTCATTTTTTATTTTGTAATTACTATTCCCCTTGGAGCTTCTCCACTAGTACTTCTAATGGAAACATAAGAAATAAATGATACCTATTCATTTCTTCCACACAGGGCACCTGACACTTGCATCATATGTGAATGACTTTCAGTAACTACCCACTTATAGTAGCAGAATGAAGGTCTGTTTCCCATTATCAAGCTCTGTACTGTTGAGTGTCTCCTGAGGACAGGATACCTTGGGGCCAGGGGTCTTCATTGGGGAGCTGAGTATGGTAGAGCTGAGCTGGAAGCTGGTGGTGTCTGTGTTGAGTATGGGTTTCCAATGAACTTCATTTCTCAAGTTTCCAGGTTCAAAAAGTAATGGTTAGGGATTTCTTTTTTTGTTCTTTTGTTGTTGTTGTTGTTAATACTCACCTGAGGTATTTTTCCATTGATTTTTAGAGAGTGTGGAAGGGAGGGGGAGAGACAGAGAGAGAGCAACATCAATGTGAGAAAGACACATGGTTTGGTTGCCTCCTGCATGCACCCCAACTGGGGTGGGGATCAAACCTGCAACCCAGGTACATGCCCTTAATGGGAATCGAACCTATGACCCTTCAATCCTCAGGCCAATGCTCTAACCACTGATCCAAACCTGCTAGGGCATGGGACTTTTTATTCTTTTGTATTATCCATGCTTCTTATCCCCTATGTCACCTTAGTTCCATTTAGACTAGGTCATGAATTTCAGAGTTCCTGCTGTGGTGAATTATACCATACATACTTAAAGCAGCTCCTAAACTAATGTGGCCACAATAGGCTTAGAGGAAGACAATTTGATTTCTAGCATAAGTTATGTCCTACTGAGTTTCTGCTGCCTTGTCTATATAGTATTTTCTAACAGAGATGCAAGGTAGATCACACATGTGTAATATTGAATTTCATGGCAGTCACATTAAAAATAAACAAGTGAAATTATTTTAATAAATATTTTACTTAAGCCAACATATCACTGTAATATGTAACAAATATCAATAGTGTTGAGATATTTTGCATTTTGTTAACCAAATCAATGAATTTTAATGTGCATTTTATACTTACAGCCCATCTCAGTTTGGACTAGTTACATTTCAAAGGCCAGTCACCACATTTTATATACCTGGTGACCACTGTATTGGACAGTGCAGGTCTGTAATTAAAGAGAGACAAGATTTTAATAAATATTTTAAAAACTAAAATCATTCAGAATTATTTATCACAAAGTCAAATTCACATGTGAATTAATGTAAGCTTTCTTTTCAAGGCTTTCTCTTCATCAAGTAATTATCTCTTGTTTTTCAGGAATGCGGGAAGTCCGTGTTTACCAGCAGGTAAAGAGTTAATACAAGTTTCCTCAACCTCACAATTCCTTTGGTGATGACCCTTAGTGTGAATGAGTTATGATCTTTCCCTCCTTGTTGTGTTTTATGCTTTGCCATATCTTGAGCTTAGATCTACTTAATCAAGAAATGACAAGACTATTGATTTTAGATAGTGGTTAGGATTTGACCATGTAGATTGTGGTTGCTCTATAGTAGTTGCAATTTAAGTGCTTTTCTCAGTTTTAGTTTTTGGATTTATTTATTTATTTATTTATTTATTTATTTATTTATTTATTTATTTATTTATTTATTTTAATCCTCACCCAAGGACATGTTTTTGATTGATGAAGAGAGAGAGAGAGAGAGAGAGAGAGAGAGAGAGAGAGAGAGAGAGAGAGAGAGATTGGTTGTCCCAACCAGGATTGAACCCACAACCTGAGTATGTGCCCTGACTGAATTGAATCCCCACTTTGGTGCATGGGCTGATGCTTTAACCAGTGAGCAACACCAGCCAGGGCCACATTCAGTTTTTGTTGCCACCATCCTCGCAAACAATCGTTTATGCTTACTTTTAAATGCTTGTATTCTCATGAAGGAAAAGGAGACTTCTTCCACTTGCAGTATCCCACCTCCGCTCAGCTGATGGGGTTCTGATGGGCATTAGCCAGGACCAAAGGAGATAGGCAATGCAATGGCTGTAAATCACCTCCCACAGGCACGGCTGCCCATTTCTCGGCTAAAAACTTCAGTTTTCGGAGAAAATATTACAAATATGTGGTCTGTCATTCTATCAACTGAACCTTTAGTCATTGGCATTTCCACACATCTGCAGGGGAATGGGACTATTTTACTTAGCTTTGAACGTCAACTATGACAGGTGCTGACAAGTGCTGACAGGTGCTGTGAGAGACGCAAAAAAGAAATACCATGGTCCCTGCCTCAAAGGAGCATCGCCTGATGGGAAGATAAGCATAGTACACCAAGTCCTAATCGAGATTCTAAAATATTAGAGCACAGATATCCGCAGGCACTCAGATGACCCCACGGTACTGCAAATACAGTGAAAACAATACTTGACAAAGCCCTGTTCCAAGTGAGGAGCTTGACCAGATGCCAGTGACCATTAAGATGGACACACAGTTTCTCTTCCTGAGAAGCCCCTCCTGTACTGTGAGCTGTGGATGAAAACGAACCCCTGCAATGTCTTTTAAGATATGTTATAATGGAGAAATGAAACCACAGAAATGAAGAGGAAAGAGAGACCAAGACCTCCAGTCCAAGTTGGGGTCAGATCTTAGAGGCAATGATGGTGTGGCTGGTTTTCAGAATAAGAATTCCCTGGCAGGAAATGGAGAGAAGAGCAGCCTGGAAAGAAGGGGGCAGGGGAGAGGGCAAAGGTTGGTCTAGGGCTGCTGAGTGAGTCCCAGAGAAAAGTCATATCTGAGCAAGTTGCATTCTCCCCAAATTATCTGATTCTATATTTGAATACTTGATTCAAGTTCTGTCCATGTTATGTTCTCTACGGTTCCTGGATTTCTAAAAATATTATTAGAAGTTACTATGAATAAATAATTTAATACTAATGATAATTTAAAAAGTTGCATGACAATGACTACCTTAATTTAGTCACTACAGTAGAGAGATGCCATGCCCTGTGGTTAGGAGCTGACTCTGGAGCCAGACTGCCTGCACTCAAATCTCAGCACTGCCCCTTAGAGCTCAGATATTAGCCCCTCAGTGCTTCAGTGTCCTCATCTGTAAAATAAGAAATGATAACAGCATTTACCTCAAAGGTTATTATTAGCAATATAATGAGTTAAGATTTGGGAAGGACATAAAATAGTGTCTGGCTCATGGTAAGTATTCTAAATGTTTGTCATACCAGTGAATGCAAAACATAAAATTTAGTGGCTAAATTTTGGCAGTGATGGCAGACAGCTTCTGTGTTACATACTTGGAATCATGGTATTGTTAATTAATTAATTTATTTTTAATATTTTTATTGATTTCAGAGAAGGGAGAGGGAGAGATAGAAACATCAACAATAAAAGAGAATCGTTGATTGGCTGCCTCCTGCATGCTCCCTACTGGAGAATGAGCCTGCAACCCAGGCATGTGCCCTTGACTGGAATTGAACCCGGGTCTGCAGGCCGACTCTCTATCCATTTTATTTGTTTGTTTTTTTGAGGGAGTGAATTTATTTGTCTAGCTGGTCTGAAGTATGTCTATGATATACATTAACATGAAAACAGATTCTAGACATCCTTGTAGTGGGATTGTATAAGTTCTATGCTTTATTTTAGTGCATAATTAAAACATGTTTGTTGTAAGTATCCGAATTATCCACTTTAAAGAACTTGCATATGAAATACCAAGAAATGCAAGTCTCTTCTAGAAGAATATATGAGAATATGTTGGGGATCAGGGCTGATCAGGGCTGACTCGCCCAGTCCTGATTGGGGCCGGGCCCATTGAGGTCAGGCCAATGGAGCCTGCCAGCTGAAGGAGCAATGGGGGAAGGGACAGTGGGAGATTGGCTAGATGGCCAGCGGGAGGGACCGGTCGGGGGGCAGGACCATGGGAGGTTGGCCAGCTGCAGGAGATTGGCTGCAGGAGCACACTCACCACCAGGGGGCAGCTCCTGCATTAAGTGTCTGGCCCCTGGTGGTCAGTGTGCATCATAGCGACTGGTTGACTGGTCATTCTGGTTGTTCCGGTCATTCTAGTCATTCGGTCGTAATGGTTGCTTAGGCTTTTATATAGATATTTTGCTTCAATCTGTCTGATATTGTCTACATCATTTCCTGAAAAATTATTCTTTCTGTAGCATTTAACTGGCATGGACTACATTTTCGTTTAAGATGTTTTACTCTTTTTTTAAAAAAAATATATTCTATTGATTTTTTACAGAGAGGAAGGGAGAGAGATAGAGAGTCAGAAACATCGATGAGAGAGAAACATCGATCAGCTGCCTCCTGCACATCCCCCACTGGGGATGTGCCTGCAACCCAGGTACATGCCCTTGACCGGAATCGAACCTGGGACCTTTCAGTCCGCAGGCCGACGCTCTATCCACTGAGCCAAACCGGTTTTAGCAAGATGTTTTACTCTTTTTACATAAACCAATTAACTGTTACATTTTACTAGAGGCCCGGAGCACGAAATTCATGCCCTTTTTATGGCTGAGTAATAGTCCACTGTATATACTTACCGTTTCTTCCTTATCCACTCGTCTATTGATGGGCCCTTGGGTTGCTTCCCTACCTGGGCTGTTGTAAATGATGCCACAGTGAATGCAGGGGGCTTATATTCCTTTGAATTGGTGCTTGGGAATCTTCGGAGATATACTCAGTAGTGGAATTGCTGCGTCATAAATCAGTTGCATGTGTAATGTTTTGAGGACCCTCCATAGTGTTTTCCATAGTGACTGGACCAGTCTGCATTCCCATTAACAGTGTACAAGAATTCCCTTTTATCCATGAGCAGTTGTTTGTGAGTTTTGTTTTCACAGAGAAAGTTAAGGAAGGATTCAAAGCTGTGGCATACTGTGTGCTTTCATCTCAGAAAGATGTACATGTAATTTACTGTAATTTAGATGGAAGTGATGGGATTCAGTTTAGTAAATCTCAACCCGAGAGGAACATAAAAAAATACTCTATTGTAGGACAAATAGGAAATTATTTAGACTTCTTGATGCTGTTTGTTTAAATATGTCAAATAACAATATTGGGCTTGGGGCAAAGGACCGTTTGCGATCAGAAACTCGGGGCTTGCCTGGCCAGCATGGCTCAGTGGTTGAGGATCAACCTATGAATCAGGAGGTCATGGTTCGATTCCTGGGTTACAGGCTTGATCCCCAGTGTGGTGCTTGCAGGAGGCAGCTGATCAATGATTCTCATCATTGATGTTTCTATCTTTCTCCCTTCATCTCTGAAATCAATAAAAATATATTTAAAAAAAGAACCTGGGGCTTGCAGTGATGTTAATTCTGCCATTAACTTTGTGACTTTCAGCTGATGACTACATTGTTCTATTTTCTTACCCATATTGGTTAAAAGAAAGCATGGACTCCTGCTTAGTTTTGTGGAGATTAAAGTGATTACATGAAACTGCTTGATAGAATGCCTGATGTTCAATAAGTGTTAGTTATTATTAGTCTAACATCTGCTTATCTTTTGTATCTAAGCTTAGTTGTTACATTTTCTGGAAATATTTTGATAGAAATAATTATTATAATAACCACCATGGGGTTCATATATATATATATATATATATATATATATATATATATTTCTATATATACTCATATGTACATATATGTATAACGAATATATATCAAATATTTTCTATAAGTTATATACTAGTATATATATATGTATATATGTATGTATAGAAGTAAAATGTTTTTGTTATTCTTGCTGTAATTTTGCCATTTACTGAGCTCATTTCCCCTCTGCTCACATATATAATTTCTTTGTTTACTGTTCATCCTTCCCTCCTAGAATGTGCACTACAAGAGGCATGATGTGTGTGTGTGTGTGTGTTCATAGTACAATAATCCCAGCATCTAGAACATTGCCTGACATGCAGTGGTCACTCAAATCTATACTGAATCAATGAATGATGCTCAAACATCATCAAAATTTCATTAGTATGACTTCTGATGATACTTGGAAAAAAAGGGTATTTATTTGGCTGAGGGTTGAATCTCTTCCCCATGAAAGTGGGTTCTTGAAAGGCCAAGGGGAGACTTGGGTACCATGACTTCCCACAGTGCTTTGCAGCTCAGACTTCTGTAGTGATCAGCAAGGAAGTGCCCACTGTGAGCCAGGGAGAGACCAAGTAGGAAATCTCCAACATGTCTTCGGACAACTAGCTTTTTTTCTGTTTATAGACAAGGGTCTTTTGATCAGACCAAGAAATATTAAATCTTAATTGGAATCCACATATTTCAAGCATTGTTTTCTTATGTAGTGTCTGGTCTACTGATGTATCTGGGAGCATGAAAGGTGACTACTTTTGTATCTAAATACCAGAAACAACCTAAGTCTAAAGGGACAGAAAATCCTAAAGTAAATTTAGTCAAGAAACATCACAGAGAACATATTATATGCAAAGATTCTGCAAGGTACAGCAGGGGACTCAAAGATAAGAACCTGTGCTTGTTGGATACATGGAACAGACTGAAAACAGTCAGAGGGGAGGGAGGGGGGTCTGGATGAAAGAAGGTGAAGGGATTAGCCAACACACACACACACACACACACACACACACACACACTTATGCCTAGGCTTAGTACAGACAACAGGGTGGTGATGACTAGAGGGAAAAGGTGTGTGTGTGTGGGGGGGGAGAGGTGGAGGTGAGCAAAGTGGGGACAGAAGGAGACTTTGCCTGGGGCATGGGTGTATGATGCAGTGTGCAGATGATGACTTGTACACTTGACCTGTATAGTTTTGCAAACCAATGCCACCTCAATAAATTCAATTTAAAGACATAACCGTGCTTTCCCTTGGGAGCCAACAGTTAAGTGGAGGGAATGACACAGAAACCAACACCCAGGTTTGAAACATTCAGAAAACTTTTTTTCTTGTCTTTATGCTTTGTGGATATTTTTTAATTCTTCTGATCATATTAATGAAAACCTTTCTAAAGTGGCCTCTCTCCTTATGTAAAGAGACTTAATTGAGGAAAATTTCTTGATAATTAAAGATGAATGTTTTTACAATCTTTGGGCTTCTGGATTTCTGTATGAAAGGGAATTACTATTTACAAACACTTCCACTGTGGCAGACAATATACTAAGTACTGTGTTATCTATTCTCTCATTTAGTCCCTACTTTTTATTGGAAATCAGGTAGAATTATTCCCACTTCATAGGTAAAGAAGTTGAAGCACAGTGAATTTAAGTAATTAGCCCAAAGCCATGGAATTAAAAAATTTAGTTACTAACTGGCAAATGGATTTCAAAATCAATTTTGACTCAAATTCTGGAGTCCCCTGATCCTTTTTTCTTAATTTACACTATAATTCATTAACGGTAGAGGCACTCCTCTCTGAGAATTATGTAATATTACGGCATTGATTTTCCTGGTTTGAACAAGAATATCCCCCTGTACTATTGTATACACAGGAAACTTGCTTTAACCTAACTCTTACTCTGGTAAATGAAATTTTTGAGCATAAAATTTCACTTGAATTGTTCAAATAAAGCTGAGTTACTAGGAAGTTTCTCAAATGTAAATTGAAAGTTGTTATCAAATAGCAAAGAGAGGTAATAACCATCAAGAACTGTCACCCAGTGCCTGTTAGGACACACTGGATTCTGTATAGCAGTGATTGCCTCTGAAATAAACGCAATTAGAAGGAAGAGTGCCGTCGTGATCATCCCCGTGTTTGGTTTGCTGGTCTGCTTGTCCTCAGCCCAGCACTGGAAATAGATACATTATTTAGGTCAACATATGTTTCAAATTGCAGCCTGAAGGATGTGTATGTAGTCCAGCAAAATCTTTTCTGGTCTTTGGGTAACATAGACTAAGGTGTCCCTTCACAATGAAATCAGAGGCCCAGGGAGTTCAAGTGATGGTCCCCAGCTAGCACATTTAGTAAATGGCCCCAAGAAATGTAAAACCCAGTCTTCCCCAAACAGAGCCGCCTGCTGCCCTCTGTGCTATATTGAGAACTAACAAAGTCTCGCCATTTAGAAGTTTTACATAACGTTTGATGAATAGGTAAAAAATTGACAGTTATTTGTATGTAAGTGGGTGCTATTAAATTGCTTTAACCCAAATTGACTTTATGTTTCTTGTTGGTATTGTTTGACTTTATTTTGTTTAAACAGGTATATCTGACAAATAAAATTACACATTAAAATATATAACCTGATAATTTGATATATGTACATGTTGTGAGAAGATTCCCACCATTGGGTTAGCATATCTGTTATCTCACATATTTACTTTTTTTGTGTGTACGAGCACTTAGGTTGTATTCTCAGCCATCGTGTTATATACATCAAATCCTGAGACTTTATTCCTTCTATAGTTGAAATTTTGTACCCTTTACCAACCTGTCCCATTTTCCTTCCCCCACAACCCCCTCATATGGTAACCACCATTGCACTCTGTTTCTTTGAGTTTGATGTGGGTTGTTTTTTTTTTTTTTGGTTTCATAAATAAATGATACCATACAGTATTTGTCTTTCCATCTCTGGCTTATGACACTTAGCATAACGCCCTCCAGGTTCATCGTGTTGTGGCAAATGGCAGGATTTCCTTCTTTTTTAAGACGAATAGATCACATTTTTTTTATCCATTCCTCCATCGATGGATGCTTGTGTTGTTTTCATACCTAGGCTATTATGAACAATGCTGCAATGAACATGGGAGTGTAGATATCTGTTTGAGATTATTTCACTTACTTTGAATACACAGATATCTAGAAGTGAGATTGCTGGATCATATGCTGGTTCTGTTTTTAATTTCTGGTTTCCACTATGACAGTCCCAGTTTAATTTCCACCAACAGTGTGCAAGAGTTCCCTTGCGCCACATCCTCCTTAGCATCTGTTATGCTTATCGTGTTGGTGACAGCCATTCCAGCAGGTATGAGGTGATATCTCACTGTAGTTTTGATTTTCATTTTCCTCATGTCCCAGTTGGCCATTCATATGTCTTCTTTGAAAAAAAAATTACTGTTCAGGTGCTTTTGCCCATTTTTTAGTTGTGACTTTTTTTTTTTTTTTTTTTTTTTTTGCTATTGAGTGGTTTGGATATTAATTTCTTGCCAACCATGTGGTTTATAAATATTATCTCTCACTTCATAGGTTGCTTCTTTCTGTTGTTGGTGCTTCTTTGCCTTGCCTGCTGAGGGACATTTCTCCTAGAGATGTAACAGTTTATCAAATTGAAACCCACCCACGAGTTATGCAGACAGCACTGAACTACAAACAAAAAGGTCAGGCAAACATTTATTTTCAGGTAACAACATTAACCTGACGATGGATTTGAGAAATCAGCACATAAAACTACTGGACAGAGCACTGACTGACTTTTAAAAGAGAATTGACAGTATAAAATCAAGTTTAGTTGTTTTGTTTGAATTATATTCAATTTTAATTAGTGTGACCCAAATTAATAAAATTATACTTAGACTTTTTTACTAAAATAAAAAAGTGTTGTTATGGATAAGATTAAAAAAGAAATTTCAAATAATTGTTGAACTTTTAATTATTTTTTTTAGCATAAGAGATATCAGTTTTCTTTCAGATTCAGTATTATTTTGTATTAGTTTGGGATATAGCATAGTGATTAGATAAAAACACACTTTATAAAATATTCCCCTTAGTATTTCCAGTACCCACCTGGCACCATACCTAGTACAATATTATTGATGGCATCTCCTATGCTCTACTTTACATCCCCATGACTATTTTATAACCAATCTGTTCTTTTCAACCCCTTTACCTTTGTCACCCAGTTCCCACCTTCCCTCCCCTCTGGAAACCATCCGTCTGTTCACTGTATTTATAAGTTGGTTTCTGTTTCATTTGTGCATTTTATTGTTCTTTAGATTCCACATATAAGTGAAATCATGTAGTATTTGTCTTTCTCTGACTGACTTATTTCACTTAGCTTAATAACCTCTAGATCCATCCATGTTGCCACAAATGGTGAGATTTTGTTCTTTTTTTAAAAAATATGTTTTATTGATTTTTTACAGAGAGGAAGGGAGAGAGATAGAGAGTTAGAAACATCGATGAGAGAGAAACATCGACCAGCTGCCTCCTGCACCTCCCACTGGGGATGTGCCCGCAACCCAGGTACATGCCCTTGACCGGAATTGAACCTGGGACCCTTCAGTCTGCAGGCCAACGCTCTATCCACTGAGCCAAACCGTTTTCGGCAAGAGATTTTGTTCTTTTTAATGGCTGAGTAATATTCCACTGTCCATATGTACCAATGATTTCTTATCTGCTCACTTATGTGTAGGCACTTGTGTTGTTTTCCTATCTTGGCTATTGTAAATGACACTGCAATGAATGTTGTGCATATACTCTTTTGAATTAGAGTTTTAGAATTCTATAAATATATGCCCAGAAATGGAATCACTAGGTCTTAGCACAGGTCCATTTTTAATTTTTGGAGGAACCTCCATACTGTTTTCCACAGTGGCTGCAACAGCTGCATTCCAAACAATGCATGAGGTTCCCTTTTCTCCACATCTTCACCAGCACTTGTTTGTGGATTTATTGATGATAGCCATTCTGACACGTGTGTGGTGATATCTCAATGGGGTTTTAATGCAATTTCTCTGATGATGAATGATGTTGAACATCTTTTCATATGTCTATTGGCCTCTATAGGTCTTCTTTAGAGAAAAGTCTATTCAGTCATTTGTTTAATTGGATTGGGTTTTTTTGGTGTTGAGATGTATAAGTTCTTTATAAATTTTGGATATCAAGCCCTTATCAGATGTATCATTTACAAATTGAGTATTTATTTACAACAAATATTTGTATTAACTTATTTTAAAAACAGTTTTGTTGGATCTTTTTCTGTTTGCACTATTCTGTATGAAATCGAGAATAAACGATTAATAGCTGTAAATGTAACATTGTTCAGTTGTGTTGAATAATGCATTGTGCGAACTTTTGAAGCTATGCTTATCTAAGGAAAGGTACATGATAAGCCTAAAATTATCACAAAGTAAGTGACTTTCTCTTAATTTCACTCTGTAGAGGGCTATTAAAATTACACCAATACCTAGCTCTTAAACACAACTTTAGCAGAATGCTGTCTGCTGACTTGGATCATTTCTCTCTCCACCCCAGTTTTATTGAGAAATAACTGACACACATCATTGTATAAGTTTAATGCATATAGCACAGTGATTGGATTTACATATATTGTAAAGTGATTACCAAAATAGGTTCAGCTAACATCCCTCTTTTCATTTATATAATAAAAGCCGAAGCGACCATTATGGCGGAACAACCAGAACAACTGGTTGCTATGATGTGCACTGACCACCAGGGGACAGATGCTCAATACAGGAGCTGCCCCTGGTGGTCAGTGTGCTCCCATAGGGGGAGCACCACTCAGCCAGAAACTGGGCTCATGGCTGGTGAGCCTCTCCCACCTCTGCAGCAGCGCTAAGGAGCAGCAAGCCGAGCAGTAAGGAGCAGGGAGCAGGTGGGTGGTAAGGAGCAAGAGGTCCAAGACTGTGAGAGGGATGCCGGCCTGCTGGCTTAGGCCGGCTCCTTGCAGACATCCCCCAAAGGCTCCTGGACTGCGAGAGGGTGCAGGCGGGGCTGAGGGACGCCCCCATAGTGCGTAAATTTCATGCATTGGGCTTCCAGTATCTATATATATAAAAAGGCAGCTACTGTAATGGCCATAATGACCCAACAACTGGTCACTAAGACGCCCACTGTAGCCAGCGAACTGGTTGATCAGGGGGTGGGGCCAGCGGCCAACCTCATGGACCCTCCCCCCTGCTGGCCTGTCCCTTATAGGACTTTCCCACCCCAATCAAGAGCGGGGCCTGCCAGTCAAATGCCCCCCCTTACCCCCACCCCCGGCCAGCCATGCCCCCATCAGCCTGCCCCACCACAATAGGCCTACAGCCCCTCCCCACCGGCTGGCTTACCCCTGATCACACCCCCCCACCCCAATAGGGGGCAGGGCTGGGCAGCCAACCTCCTGCAGCCCCTCCCCTCTGGCCAGCCACACTCCCAATGGGACCCACAACCCTGATCGGTGCACAACACCTCCCCCTGGCCAGCCCTGCCCCTGATCGCCACCCCACCTCAATGGGGGGTGGGGCTGGCCGGCCAATTTCCTAAAGCCCCTCCCCTCTGGCTGGCCACACCCCTGATGGGCCTTCGCCATCCTGATCAGCCCAGAGCCCCTCCCCCTGGCTGGCCCCATTCCTGATTGCCCCCCCACTCCAAAGGGGGCGGGGCTAGCTGACCAATCTGCTGTAGCCCCTGCCCCCACCCGGCCCCACACCAGATCATCCCCCCCACCACGATCAGGGGCAGGGCCAGCTTGCCAACCACCAATGGCCCCTCCCCCAGGCTGCTGGCCTCTGATCGGCAACCCCCACTCACCCCATTTGGTGCCAGGGCTGGCCAGCCCACTACCCATAGCTCCTCCCTATAGTGGGCCTCACCCCCCAATTGGCCCCCTAACCCCAATCGGGGACAGGGATCACTGGCCAATCGCCCACAGCCCCTTCCTCCAGCTGTTCCGGCCCTGATCGGGGTCCCTGATCTGGCAGCCAACCTCCCACCATCTCCTCCTCCTGACAGGCCCAGCTCCAATCTGCCCTGATTGGGGCCTGCAGGCTGGACCCCACCTGTGCACACATTTGTGCACTGGGCCTCTAGTAGATATAATTAAAAGAAAAGCAAGAAGAAAAGAATAAGCGGAAAAATTCTACTTGTAATGAGAATTTTTAATATTTGCTCTCCTAACAACTTTCCTATACATTGTCCAACAGGATTAGCTATAATTATCATGTCATACATGACATCTCTAATAGTTATTTATTTTATGACTGGAAGTTGGTACCTTTTACCACCTTCCTCCAATTCCCTTCCCCCCTCCCTTCACCTTGATAACCACAAATTTGCCTCTTTTCTATGAGTTGTTTGTGGGTTTTTTTGGAGTCCACAAATGAGATCTTTCTCTCTCTGATTTATTTCACTTGGCATAATATCTTTGAAGTTTATTCTTGTTGTCACAAATGGTAGAATTTCTTTTTTTCATAGCTGAATAATATCCTGATTATGTATATATATATAGATATATATACACATATATACATATGTATATCACAAGTTCTTGTGATAAATAATAATTAATTATTTGTGGGCAACCCTTGTCAAGCAAGTCTTTTGGCACCATTTTCCCAAAAGCATTTATTTCATTTGTCTAGGTCACATTTTGGTAATTCTTGCAACATTTCAAATGTTTTTATTATTATATTAGTTATGGCAATTTGTGATCAATGATCTTTGATGGTAATATAGTAATTGCTTGAGAGCACCACAAACTGCATCTGTATGAGACAAGAAGCTTGATAAATATTGTGTGCATTCTGACTGCTCCACTGGCTAGTCCTTCCCCATCTCTGTCCCTCTCTTTACGCATCCTCTTCCTTGAGCCACAGTGATATTAAAGTCAGTCAATTAATAAACCTAAAATGGCCTTTGAGTGGTCAAGTGAAAGGAATAATCACGTTTCTCAATTAAAGTAAAAAGCTTGAAATGAAGGCATGTTGAAAGCTGCGATAGGCAAAAACTAGACCTCTTAGGCCAAACAGTTAGCTAAGTTGTGACTGCAAAGGAAAAGTTCCTGAAATAAATTAAAAGTACTCCTCCCATGAACTCATAAATAATAAGGAAGCAAAACTAACTTTTTGCTGATATGGAGAAAGTTTAGTGGTCTGGATAGAAAATCAAACCTGTCACATTTCCAGCTGCCAAGGCCTAATCCAGGGGAAAGTCCTCAGTCTCCTAAATTCTGTGAAGGCTGGATGAGGTCAGGAAGCTGCAGAAGAAAAGTTTGAAGCTAGCAGAGATTGGTTCATGGGTTTAAGGAAAGAATCCATCTTCTTAACAGAAAAATGGAAGGTGAAGCCACAAATGCTGATAGAGAAACTGCAGGGTGCTACCCAGAAGGTCTAGTCAAGCTAATTACTAAAGGTGACTAAACTAAATAACAGGTTTTAATTGTAGATGAAACAGCCTTCCATTGGAAGTAGATGCCATCTGGGACTTTCATAGCCAGAGAGGGGAGTTAATGCATTGTTCAGTGATTTCAAGGACAGGCTGACTTTCTTGTTAGGGGCTAATGCAGCTGGTGAGCGTGGATTGAGGCCAGCACTTATTTACCATTCTGAAAATCACAAGACCCTTCTTAAGAATTATGATAAATCTACTCTGTCTGTGTCCTATGAATGAAACAAAACCTGGGTAATAGCACATCTGTTTACAACATAGTTTACTGAATATTTTAAGCCCAAGTTGAGACCTACTGTTCTGAAACAAAAAGATTGCTTTTAAAATATTACTGCATGCCGAAGCCGGTTTGGCTCAGTGGATGGAGTGTCGGCCTGCGGACTGAAGGGTCCCAGGTTCGATTCCGGTCAAGGGCATGTACCTGGGTTGCGGGCATATCCCCAGTGGGAGATGTGCAGGGGGCAGCTGATAGATGTTTCTCTCTCATCGATGTTTCTAGCTCTCTATCTCTCTCCCTTCCTCTCTGTGAAAAATCAATAAAATATATTTTAAAAAAATAAAATGAAATAAAATATTACTGCTCATTGGCAATGCACTTGATCACTCAAGGCTCTCATGGAGATGGACAATGGGATTGCTGTTGTTTTCATGTCTGCCAACACAACATCCATTCTGGCAGTTCATGGATCAAGGAATGACTTTGACTTCTAAGTCTTATTATTTAAGAAATACATTTTGTAAGACTATAGCAGACTTGGCAGTGATTCCTCTGACATATTGAGGAGTGTAAATTGAAAACCTTCTGGAAAGAATTCAGCATTTTACATGACATTAAGAATAGAAAGAGGTCAAAATATTAATATTAGCAGGTGTTTGGAAGAAGTTGATTCCAGCCTTCATGGTGACTCTGAGGGTTCAAGATGTCAGGAGAAGAACTAGCTGCAGATGTGGTGGAAACAGTGAGAGAACTAGAGCTAGAAGTGGGGCCTGAAGATGGGACTGAGCTGCTGCATCTCATCATAAAAGTAACAGATGAGGTGTTGCTTCTTATGGGTGAACAAAAAAGATAGAATCTATTCCTGGAGAAGATGCTATGAAAATTATCAAAATTAAAACAAAATATTTAAAATATTACATAAGCTTAGTTGATAAAGCAGTAGCAGGGTTTGAGAGATTACCATCAATTTTGAAAGTTCTGTGGGCAAAATGCTATCAAACAATATTGAATACTGCAGAAAAATTGTTTGTGAAAGTACAAATCAATTAATGCAGCAAATATCACTGTCTTATTTTAAGAAATTGCCAGTCCCTTCAATCTTCAATAACCACCACTCTGATACATGAACATTGAGGCAAGATCCTCTACTAGCAAAAAGATTACAACTATGATAGGTTTTTGTTGTTGTTGTTGTTAATCCTCATTTGAGGATATTTTTCCATTGATTTTCAGAGAAAGTAGAAGGGAGGGGGGAGAGAGAGAGAGAGAGAGAGAGAGGGAGAGAGAGAGGTGTGAGAGAGACATACTGATTGTTGCCTCCCACACACACTTGGACTGGGTCCTGGGATCAAATCTGCAACTGAGGTACATGCCCTTGACTGGGAATCAAACCCATGACCATTTGGGGATGCAGGCCAGTGCTCCAACCACTTAGCAACACAGACCAGGGCAAGATATCTTCATTTTTTGGTGTATAATACTATTGCACACTCTAATAAACTACAGGATAGTGTAAACATAACTTTTGTATGCCCTGGGAAATTAAAAAACATGTGACTTTTTTGTTGCAATATTCACTTTGTGTGGTGGTTTGAAACTGAACCTCAATATCTCTGAGCTATCTATACTAATAAAAGGGTAATATGCTAATTAGACCGGATAGACGAGACGTCCTTCCAGACAAAGCTGCAGCAGATGCATGAGCTGAGGAGGGCCAGCAGCCACGGCAGCTGACAGTGGCAGCAGCAGCGGGGGTGATGGGGGTGGCACCTTCCCCTGATTGGCCCAGTCGCCTCCTGCAGAGGGAGGCCAGACTGTGGCTTAAGCCTGCTCCCCCCTAAGCCATCAGTAGGACATCCCATGAGGGCTTCCAGACTGTGAGAGAGAGCAGGCTGGGATGAGGGACCTCCCCAGTGCATGAATTTTCATGCACCAGGCCTCTAGTCCTATATAATAAAGAGGTAATATGCAAATTGACAGTCATGCCCTCACACAGGGTGGCCGCCCCCGTGTGGTCATAAGATGGCTGCCACAAGATGGCCGGCAGGGGAGGGAAGTTGGGGGTGACCAGGCCTGCAGGGGAGGGCAGTTGGGGGGAACCAGGCATGCAGGGGAGGGCAATTAGAGTCAACTGGGCCAGTAGGGGAGGGCAGTTAGGGGGGACTGGGCCTGTAGGGGAGGACAGTTGGGGGAAGCCAGACCAGCAGGAGAGGGCAGTTAAGGATGACCAGGCCGGCAGGGGAGGGCAATTAGGGGCGACCAGGCTGGCAGGGGAGGGAAGTTGGGGGCAACCGGGCCAGCAGGGGAGGGCAGTTGGGGGTAATCAGGCCAGCAGGGAAGCAGTTAGGCATCGATCAGGCTGTCAGGGGAGTGGTTAGGGGGTGATCAGCTGGCAGGCAGGTGAGCAGTTGGGAGCAATCAGTCCCAGATTGTGAGAGGGATGTTCGACTAAACCAGCAGTTGGACATCCCCCGAGGAGACCCAGATTAGAGAGGGTGCAGGCTGGCCTGAGGGACACCCCCTCCCCCCCATGCAAGAATGTCATGCACCGGGCCTCTAGCCCATGTATAAAACCACAATCTTTTAGAAAACAGGGAGAATCTAAAACTTTCATGTCTCCTTTCTTATCTGAGTTTGAAACTGAAATGTGGCTCAATAAAAGTTAATTAACTCTCCTGGGACTCTGAGGAAGGATGCCATTTGCAGTCTGGGTGTTGGGGATTTGGAGAAAGCATTTTCCTCCTGGAATAAAGTGCAGTGATAGGAAGCAGCTGCATTGAGGTGATCATTATTCCAGTCTTTGTTTTTCTTGGCTTGAGTTTGGAACATGAAAGGCTTTGAGCCCTTGGAAGATGGATCCTTTGTATGTACTGCTTAGCTCCCAGGTTTGTATTTACAGAAGCAAGTTCTACAGAAACAGATTGAAATTGAGCAAGATCAAGTATTCACAGGTTTATGGGGGGAAAAAGGTTTGTGTGTGTGTGTGTGTGTGTGTGTGTGTGTGTGTGTGTGTGTTTTAACATTTTCCCCTTTAGTAGCTTGTGGGATGTCTCAGGGCTGCCTCATTATGAGTGATTTCCACATTAGGCCAACTATATGTTATATTTCATATTTCTTTTTATTTTCCTGGGCTTCAACACACAGGTGATTTTATTTGCATTCTCTAGCATTCACATTCCTGCTTCCTGCCCATTTCAGGACTGTTTCAGGAAGTTATAACTTTCTTTCCTTTGAGCCCTGAAGCCTGTGTCTGTTGTACATCAGATATATGATTGTGCCCACAGTAGAAGGAAGCTGCACTTGTTCACATAGGAGATGTTTTTCTATATATGCACAAACATTTTCCATCACTTTTAATATTTTTGAATTGAGAGTAGGAAGAAATAGTAGGGGTCCAAAGGATTTATTGGGAAAGTCTATTTCCTCTCCCCCAAGAGATATTCTTAGCTTGGTAATTTTCATAAACATTGGCCTAACTGGGGACAGATCCCTCCACTGAAAAAGATGGTCTTTTAGAGGAAGTCAATTTCCTTTAGAAGCAATGTTAATTCTTTCAGACCAAAGAAAGTACTTAAACATTGTCAAACTTCTAACTTATATGTGGAAACCTGTCACTCTGAACATTTTTGAAGCATTTGGGAATATTTGAGAAAATAAATTATATACTTGCAAAGTCTAAATAATTAAATGTCCCAATAATATCTATTCCCCTTTGCCTCTTTGTTTCCACATTAGCAAAAGGCCAAACATTGAGCCCTCCTCTGGTATTGCCGCAAAGAGCCCCTTGCTAAGTTTGAAGCTGAAAATCAGGTACTCTTATTTAATCTGAACTTCAGGGTCAGAAGGAAAGAAAATACTATACTCAGCATAGTAACCTTTCTTCTACTTCCAGGATCCTGCTCTTATCCTGGAGGAAATATGGTATACTACAATCACGCATGAATTACTTCCTCCATTTACTCATTTAACACACAATGTCTACATGGCCATAGTATGTGGGATACTGAACTGAGTCTTAATATTGAAGAGCTAAGAGTATAGCTCTTTAAGATAGCAAGATGGCAGCAAAGTAGGTGGAAGTTACAATCATCGATTCCCAGGACCAAACTGGAATTACAACTAAATCATAGAATAATCAACTTGAGTAACTAACTGAAGACTAGCTCTACAGAAGTTTTATAATCAATAATTTACAGAAGAAGACACATTGATACTGGTAGGAAAGGTTAACATGTTAAAGAGTTGGCCCCATACCCATGTGCTGTGGCTGAAAATCCCTGACACCCTTCCCACCACAAAGACCTGCAGGCACCTGGTGTGTCTTAGCTGCCTGGATGTATCCTGGGACCTTCGTTGAGTAACCTCAAATCCAGCATGGGATCTAAATTTTAATCTGGTGGACACCTGTTGACTCAATGATAACCTACCTCACACAACTTGAGTTTTGGCAGGAGCTCTTCTATTGACTGAGCCTAATAGGCAGCTGCAGGAGGACACTGGGGTATCTTTTGTGCCTGGTGTCTTTTGTTGAACAGTTCCTGGTTCTGTGCTGGTTGAAGCTGGCCGTGGTTCCCTGATGAGCCCTTCCCATGCACATGCAAGCACAGCAGAGATAGCCACAAACTTTGGAATGTTTTGTAGGTTTAAACAGGTTTCCAAGTGCCAGTCATAGGCAGGATCTGATAGAAGCCTGCCTTGAAGTCCCTCTCAAGAGACCCCAAAACCAGCACACACAGTGGCAGACTTCAGAAAAAATCAGAGCAGAATCCAATTAGCTCCACAAGTGGCACATCCAAAGGAAGATCTTGGAAGGCACCTGATCCTGATGAGGCAAATTTCTCTTTATGTGCACATCACAGCAGAAATAAATGAAATAGAGTCTAAAAATCAATACAAAAGTCAATGAAACCAAGAGCTGGTTCTTTGAAAATATAAAGAACTTGATAAATCTTTAAACTGACCTATCAAGAAAAAAAGGAGAGGACTCAAATAAATAAAATCAGAAATGAAAGAGGTGAATTAACAATTGACACTTCAGAAATAAAATAATTATAAGAAAGTATTACTAACAAATATATGCTAACAGATAGAACAATGTGGGAAAAGTGGATAAGTTCATAGAAACATACAATCTCCCAAACTAAGTCAAGAAGAAACAGAAGATCTGAACAGACCAATTACAATTAATAAAATGGAACCAGTAATCACAAAACCTCCAACAAACAAAAGTCCTGGGCTGGATAGTTTCACAAGTGAATTCTAGCAAACATTCAAGGAAGATCTCACACCTATCCTCAAATTATTCAAAAATATTCACAAGGAGAGAAGACTCCCAAGCTCATTTTATGAGGCCAAAATTATCCTAATTCCAAAACCAAATAAAGACACTGCAAAAGGAAAAAAATATATAGGCCAATATCCCTGATGACCATAAGTATAAAAATCTTCAATGAACCCTGACCTGTTTGGCTCAGTGAATAGAGCGTCGGCCTGTGGACTGAAGGGTCCCAGGTTTGATTCCAGTCAAGAGCATATACCTTGGTTAAGGGCACATTCCCAGTGGGGGTGTTCAGGAGGCAGCTGATCGATGTTTCTCTCTCATTGATTTTTCTAACTTTCTATCCCTCTCCCTTCCTCTCTGTAAAAAAATCAATAAAATATATTTTTAAAAATCTTCAATGAAATATTATCAAACTAGATCCAACAATATATTTAAAAGATCATACACCATGATCAAATTATATTTATTCCTGAAAATGCAAGGTTGGTACAATATCCACAAATCAATTAATGTGGAGCACCACATAAATAAAATGGATGAAAGTCATATGACCAAATCAATAAACACAGCCAAAAATTTTGACAAAATTCAGCACCCATTATGATAAAAAAAATCTCAGCAAAGTGACAATAGAGAAAACATGTCTTAATGTAACAAAGGCCATATATGACAAACCCACAGTGATCATCATACTCAATTGGCAAAAAACTAAAATCATTTTTTTAAAGATCAGGAACATGATAGGAATGTTTACTCATCTCTCTTATTGAATAGTAGAGGCCCAGTGCACAAAAGATTGTGCACTGGTTGGGGGGGTGTTGTCCCTCATCCCGACCTGTGCCCTCTCACAGTCTGGGATCCCTCGGGAGATATCCACCTCCTGGCTTAGGCCCGCTCCCTGGGTGGCAGATGGCAGGCCCAATCCCAGGGTTGGGGCGGGTGGCGGATGGCACGGCCTTGCCTTGCCCGCCTGCAGTATGCATATTTAACAGCCATCTTTGGTGGTTTAATTTGCATACTCTTCTGATTGGCTGATGGGTGTAACGAAGGTACGGTCAATTAGCATCTTTGTCTTTTATTAGTGTAGATAGTACTAGAAGTCTTAGCTATAACAATCAGACAAGAAGGAGAAATAAAAGGCATCCAAATTGGGAAGAATAAGACTGTCATTATTTGCAGATACATGATACTTTGTATAAAAAACCTAAAAGATTTCACCAAAAACCACTAGAACTGAGGAAATAAATTCAATAAAAAAGCATGATATGAAATAAATACACCAATACCTAATTATAAGAAAGGGAAATTAATAAATCAATCACATTTACAATTGCATAAAAGTATATAGGAATAAATGTACCCCAGGAAGTAAATGACCTGTATTTGGAAAATAATAAGACATTGAAAAAATAAATTGAAGTGGATACAACTATATGGGAGCATATACTGTGCTCATGGAAATAAAGAATTAACATCCTTAAAATATCCATACTACCCAAAGCAGTCTTTAGATGCAACACCATTCTTATCAAAATTCCAATAACATATTTCACAAAACTAGAATAAATAATCTAATTTTTTTTAATGAAACCACAAAAGGCTTCTAATAGACACAACATATCTTGAGAAAAAAAGTTGGAGGAATTATGCTACCTGATATCAAACTATACTACAAAGATATAGTTATCAAAAAAGCATGATATTGGCCCAAAAGCAGACACTTTGATCAATGGGACAGAATAGAGAGCCCAAAAATAAATCCATGCCTATATGGTCACTAATATTTAACAAAGCAGGCAAGAACATATAGTAGGGTAAAGACAATCTATTCACTAAATGGTGCTGGGAAGATTGTACAGATAAATGCAAAAAAAAATCGAAATAGACAACCTTCTTACATCATATACAAGAATAAACTTAAAATGGTTTAGAGATTTACATGTAATATTTAAAACAATAAAACTCCTAGAAGAAAACATAGGCATTAAAATCTCTGACATTTCTTAGTAATATTATTTCTAATAGATCTCCTTGGGTAATGGAAACAAAGAAACAAAAAAATCAAATGGAACTCATCAAACTATAAACTTTTTGCACAGCAAAGGAACCCATCAACAAAATGAAAAGGCAACCCACTGAAAGTGAGAACATATTTGCCAATGACACATCTAATTAGGGTTTAATATCCAAAATGTATAAAGAACTTAAACAACTCAACACCAAAAACAAACACACCAGTTAAAAAATGGGCAAAGGATATGAATAGACACATCTCTAAAGAGGACATACAGATGGCCAACAGACATATAAAAACATCACTAATCATCAGAGAAATGCAAATTCAAACCATAATGAGGTATCACCTCACACCTGTCAGAATGGCTATCACCATTAATCAACAAACAAGCATTGGCAAGGGTGGAGAAAGGGGAATCCTCATGCATTGTTGGTGAAAATGCACATTGGTATAGCCACTGTGAAAAACATTATGGAGATTCCTAAAATTTTTTAAAATGGAACTGCCCAATGAACCAGTGATTCCACTTCTAGGTGTACATCAGAAGAAACCCGAAACACTAGTTTAAAAGAATATATGCACCCTCATGTTCATTCCAGCATTAACGATTGCAAATCCATGGATGCAATTCAAGTGCCAATCAATAGGCAAGTGGATAAAAAAAGCTGTGGTACATATATACAATTAGATATTACTCGAATATTAAAAAATATAATCTTACCATTTTTTGACAACAGGGATGGACCTAGAGTGTATTATGTTAAGTGAAAGTTAGTCAGACAAATCCTATGGTTTCACTTATATGTTGAATCTAAAGAACAATATAAATGCACAAATAAATCAGAACAGACCCATGGATATAGAGAACAGACTGATGATTGCCCTGTGGGGGTGGGGGGTTGTTGGGAGGACTGGGTGAAAAGGGTGAAGGGATTGAGAAGTACAGATTGGTATTTACAGAATAGTCATGTGAGTGTAAAGTAGAGCAAAGAGAATATAGTCGGTAATATTGTACTAGCTGTCTATGGTGCAAGGTGGGTACTGGAAACATCAGGGAACACTTTGTACAGTATCTGATTAATGATCTAATCACTATGATGAACACTTGAAACGAATACAAAATAATATTGAATGTAACTGTCATTGAAAATAAAAAGTATAGCTGTTCAAGAAGAACATGCACACAAGTAAATGGACTGAAGTGCTATACAGGATGTGGCAAAAGGCTTACAGTTGTGAGTACTTGAAACGCAGAGTTAATAAAGCTACTGTAATCATCACAACCTGCATGCCTTTTCCATATGAACAACTGTACACCTACTTTTGCCCCACCCTGAGCCTTCTGTGATGGAATATGTGTAGTCACGGTGGGGCGAAACAGATGACCTCTGGCCTGATGAGAGATGCTTGAGATCAGAGGGTGCTTAGCATTTCCTATGGCTGGTCTCACCAAGGAATTAAAATACAAGTGGGAGATAGGTTGTTTTCTGAGAAGCAATTTTCATGTTCTTAGACATTTTCTTAGTGCCTCTTAGTTGTGTCATGAATCCTACATCCTGCCTCTCTGACTTCCCAGAGCTGCTGGGATAGGAGCGCCCACTGCTGGTAAGGACTGGTGGTGCAGAAGTATGATCTGGACAGAATCTGGCTCCCTGGAAGGGTCCATGTGAATTTTACATCGCAATATCAATATGAGTAAATTAATAAGTGGATGAATGTCGTAAGTATTTTTCTTTAGCTTTGTTACTAACTCATTTTGTGACCTCCTTGGGTATCCTTTTTAATAGTTGTAAAAATCGGTGCTTTATTTCAAAGGGGCTGATGCGAAAGATGAAGAGTCAAAACTAAGGAAATATTTTGAAATGTGTGAAGTACTTGAGAAAACTATACACATGTAAGAAAATTATATTAATCTTTGTACTCTTGGGGGAAACGCCACAGTGAAGGGAGGTGGGAGAGAAGGAAAGAAGGAAGGAAGGAATAGAAAGATAAGAGGGAATGATAGAGAAGGAAGGGAAGGAAAAGGGAAAAGCAGAGAAGGATAAAATGAAACACATACTTAGATCCGGATTCAGGTTGTGGTCCCTGAATAACACTGAGGTATATAGGAGGGACTGGGAGAAACAGAGATTCTGGTTAAGGAGGATCTCATTAGCCTCAGGGGCTATAACCTACTAAGTTTGTTTGGACTCACTATTTCATGACTGGAATTGACCTTTGCAGGTTCGGGGAAGGACTTTGACCAAACAGATGACACAAAACCAACTTCTGCTTGCTTTCCAAACTGTTGTTTTTGCCTCCTCCATGGCATTGGACAGAAATAGTATATAGTTCATGGGAAATTACCAGCCAGAATGTTGAGAATACCAAATGCTACACTAAAAGCAAAGGCAGTTGTTTTCATCACAGATAAAACACAATTTTATTACAAACGAGATGCCTTGTGCATGAAATTCGTGCACAGGTACGGTCCCTAGGCCTGGCCTGGGATCAGGGACATCTTCCCTGGCTGCTGGCAGCTGCTACCACCCAGTCCTGGTTCCCCATTCACCACTGGGGGATCGGAGACTGCCAGCCACGGGGAGGGACTGAGAGGTGGTCAGTGTACCTCATAGCGACTGGTCGAGCGGTCCTTCTAGTTGTTCCGCCACTCCATCTATTTGCATATTACTCTTATATATATATATAGACTATAGGCCTGGTGCACAAAATTCATGCATGGGGGGTGTCCCTCAGCCCAGCCTGCACCCTGTCCAATCTGGGACCCCTCGAGGGATGTCTGGCTGCCTGTTTTGGCCAAACAGGAAGTCAGACAACCCTCTCACAATCCAGGATTGCTGGGTCCCAACTGCCTGCCTGCCTGCCTGATTACCCCTAACTACTTCTGCCTGCCAGCCTAATCACCCCCTAACCACTCCCCTGCCAGCCTGACCAATGCCAAACTGCTCCCCTGCCAGCCCAATTGCCCCTAATTGCCCTCCCCTGAGGGCCTGGTAACTCCTAACTGCCCTCCCTTGCTGGCCTGTTCACTCCTAACTGTCCTCTTCAGTAGGCATGATCACCCCCAACTGCCCTCCCCTGCAGGCCCAGTCACCCCTAAAGGCCCTCCCTTCCAGCCTGGTGCCCTCCACCCCTAACTGCCCTCCACTGCCAGCCCAATTGCCCAAAACTTCCCTCCCCTACAGACCTTGTCCCTCCCAACTGCCATCCCCTGCAGGCCTGGCTTCCTCTAACTGCCCTCCCCTGCCTGCCTGGTCACTCCTAACTGCCCTCCCCTGCTGGCCTGACCAACCCTAATTGCCCTCCCCTGCTGGCCTGGTCACCCCAAACTGCCCTCCCCTGTAGTCCTGGTTGCCCCCAACTGCCTTCCCCTGCAGGCCTGGTCTCCCCTAACTGCCCTCCCCTGCAGGCCTAGTCACCCCCAACTGCCCTACCTTGCTGGCCTGGTCACCCCTAACTGCCATTCCCTGCAGGCCTAGTCCCCCCCAACTGCCTTCCCCTGCAGGCCATCTTGGGGTGGCCATCTTTTGTCCACAATGGAGCGACCATCTTGTGTGTTGGAATGATGGTCAATTTGCTTATTACCTCTTTATTACATAGGATGTGCTCCAGTCCTTCCACTTCCAGGGAAAGGGGCAAAGGAGGGTTGCTGAAAGTGATAAGGGAGGCAGCAGGGTGAACTTTTTTGTGGGGGCGAGGGTTTCCTCCTGAGGAGGGGCTTCAAAGGACAGCAGCCCACTTCTGCTCCCTCTGTCTCCAGAGACACAATTTCTGATTGGCATCTGGCAGGACAGAGCAGTTGCAGGTACAGGACTGGGAGCGCCTTTCTGCCTGCAGCTCCCTGGAGAGTCTCTTCTGGCCAAGGGAAGCTCTGTTCTAACCATTTATCTTGGAACCAGGGCTGCTGGGTGGTTTGGGGCAGGAGGGCAGAGTGGAGGTGGGGCAGAGCAGGGCAGGGCAGGAAGAAGTATGGGGTAGAGACTGGGGGTTGGAAGAGGGAGAGGGTGAAATCTGTGTGTATGGGGGGGAGGGCTGGTGTAGAAGAGTTGGGGTCAGCATAGGAAGGTTTGGAGGTACTGGGGGAGTAAGAGGGACCAGCAGATTCCAGAACAGGGGAAAGGGTCTACGGAATCAGGTTGGGGTCCTCAGGGTGAGTATAGACCAAGTCCCTTCCCCAGACCCTGCCATCCCAGGTGGCTAGTGGGAGGGGTCCATGTCGAGGTGCTGAGGCCCCTGCACTTTGTGTCTGAGACTCCAGGACATGTGGCCAACACTCCCCGCCCCTGCCACCCCTGCCAAAGTGCTGCCATTTGGAACGCATTTGCAGACACATGGATTGTTTTTAAGTTAATGCTTTTTAAATCACTCTGTTTCTCACTTGTCATTTTTTATTGAAAAGGTGGATTCTGCTGGTGTGTGTTCCTTTGCGGGGGTGGCAGGAGTGTTCTCCACAGGCAGAGATCCGATGAGAGACAGAGACAAAAGGCCATGGGGAATGAGTAAACAGGATCAGAGAGCAAGGAACAGGGAGAGAGATGCACAGGGCGAGACAGACACAGGACACAGGGCGCTGGGGACTGGGATAGAGCTTCCCGGCCCAGTGAGAGGCCTCAAAGGGCTCATTAGGTGGAGCAGTGGCTCTGTGGGTGCATTCACCCTGGTCACAGCTCCCAGGCCAGGGGGAGTCGGCAAACTGAAAGCCCTGGATAATTAGAGCCAATTAAATATGTCCAAACAGCCTCATTGGAGGCCATGGGCCAGGAACCCCTCCCCTGCCTTCCCCCTGTGATCCCCCCTCCCCCCCCCCAAGCAAAGGGGCTTTGCTGGCACAGCTGGGGCTGGGCACCTGAGGGAAGGGCGTGCAGGTAGACAGCCCCTGGGGCCCAGGGGTTGGGGTGAGCCCTCTGCCTCCAGAGCACCCCCAACAATTATACACTCCTGTGTGCTCTGTGGTCCCAGGATGGCAGATTGCAACCGGGTTAGGAATTGCACCAGAACTTGGTCCGAGCTCCACTTGGCCTTCTGCTGAGTGGGCCCTGGTGGCATGGGCCCAAGCATTTAGGTCCTTAGGTTTCTATTATCTTGGCCTCCTGAGCATTCCCGTCTCTGTGAAGATTTGAGAGGGTTCCCCTTGTATCCTGCCACGGGGAGTGCCTGTCTGGAGCTGAGGCCGAGGGATGAGGAAGGGACAGTCTGGTGCCTGGCATTTGGTGATCAATTTATCTCTGCCTGGATGCGTCACAGGACCCCAAAAGAGTGACCTTTCTGAGCTTTCATTTGCATGTCCACACCGTGCATGCCTCCTCTGAGACGTGGAGTCCAAGGGGAAGGAGAAAGGTGTGAATTCCTCACCTATGAATGAGGCCTGAATCAGTCATCTAATTTTGTGGGTTCAGGAACCTTTGGCAGGTTGGGTTGGAGTGGTGGCGGGGTAGGTTTTATATTTCTATAGAGGCCCAGTGCATGGGTGGGGACTGGCCCGCCTTCCCTGATGGGGGCCCCCAACTTGGGTGGGGGTCCCCACTGGGGGGCAGGAGGCCTGGGCTTGGGGCCACAGAGGGTTTGCAGGCTGGCCACAGCCCCGATTGGGGTGCAGGTCCCCGCTGGGGGGTGAGGCTGGCCTGGGCTTGGGGTGCCAATGGTTTGCACCCACCCACTGCCCCCGCAGCCCCATCCACCCGCCTGCCACCTGGCCAGGCTTGCTGCCCCACCACCTGCCCGCTGCTGCTCACCACATTCGCTGCCCTGCCCACCCACCCTCATGGTGACTGGTCATTTGGTCGTCATGTTCGACACAGACACTGGCTTTTTATATACATAGATATTCACACCTGCATAACAAGACTTCAAAAACACCCACATTTAAAACCATTAGATGGGCTTTTGCAGTGCTGAGCAGATGCTGTGCACTGGGAACTATGCTTGTCTCTAGTGGATGGTGAGAGGATTGGGATCTGGGCAGGGGCATGAGAAGAACTTCAAAGAGGAGAGAAGCAGCTCCTGACCTTGGTGTGCTGCACTGGTAAGAAGGGACTGCGCAGCATGCAGAGGGGAATGTGATGCAGTGGAAAGCAGCTCTGGGATTCAGCAAGAGCGCACTCTGATTCGGACTCACTACATGGATGTACGACCTTACCAGGTCATGTCAACTTACTATTGCCCTCTGTTCAATGAGGAGACTCAAATAATAGTCTCTGAGGTTCCTGACAGGCCAGGCATTTTAAAAAATAAGTACAAGTTTATTTAGTACCTTGAGAGTATTGAGTTATAATAATAATATATTAGAATACGTAATTTATTATTTTGTGCTAAAACATTTACTTATTATCTCAGTTCATTCTCATGCAATCTTCTAAAATTGGTATTTTCTACCTATTAAAAAAAGATTCAGAAAGATCCAATATTCTTCTCTTCACTGCCCTATTCTCTAATACCAGTAGCTAGAATTTACATAGAGCTTGCCATGCGCCCTGAACGGTTCTAAGCATTCTGCACATATTAACTCACTCAATTTTCACAACAAGCCTATGAGGTAGCTACTATACTATTACAATCTCCATAACATAGCTGGGGAAGCTGATTCATGGTCATTTTAGATCACTGGGTTAATAAATGACGGATCGGGCGGTCTGGCTTCAGATGTCAAGTTCTTAACCAGGAAGCTGTTCTGTCCTTTGTTCTGTGAATAACTGTGGACAAGTGTGGCTTTAATAATGTAATGACATTATCTCCCACCCCAAAAGTAATGTGGTGTGTACGTGCGTGTGTGTGTGTGTGTGTGTGTGTGTGTGTACGCACGTGCAGGCATGTGTGTCGAGCAGGATATCCCAACGGGAAGTCTCTCCCATAAAAATAGGTCTTGAACATGAATTGAAAATTGAAAAAGGGTGTGACTTTACAGAGAGGAGTGGGAGTCTGCAGGCACCACAGCAGGGCCCGTGAGAGTGGCCAGCACACTGACCAGAGGCAGCCAGGCGGGGGGGCGAGGCCTCCACAGGCTGGCTCACCGCTGATGCTGCGGAGGACGAGTAGTGATAGAACATTAATCCTTTTTATTATTGAGGTAAATTGGCATGTAATACTAAGTTCCTGTAAATGTAAATCTTGGTCCTTGTTATTCAGATTTTAGAAGAAACAAAGGGATCGAGGAATCAGATGTAGGGTTGGGAGGTGTGTCCCTGCTTAGAGAAGACCCACTCACCTAGGGCAGATGTCAGGAAGGACTGAATGGATGAGAATGATTCATCTTGGGAAAAAGAGCCGAGGAAAGAGAATTTTAAGAGCTAATTTTTTATCTAATCAAAATTGTGAGATCCTAGAATGAGTTTTTATGAGACTCCATGCTTTTCTTGTCTGGAGTAGGGGGTTCTTAAAAGCAGCTCTGGTTGTGTTATGCATATTGATTTATGTTAATCTTGTTCCAAGAAGAGTGGTTGGCAGTCAGAAATGACGACCAGTCACCACACCTGCCACCAGCTCCCCATGCCACACCCGTGGCAGACAACCCTAGCTGGTCATCATGGCGCTCTTTCCCTCCCAAGCCACGTCTGGTCCCAGATATTTAAGACAGTATGTCAAGAAATTTCAGGAAGCGTCAAATGAATGAAGGTCATACAAGTTAGAAAGTATCCTCCATGGCTGTGGATTTTACAATATCCTTTACAGAATAAATACTTACTCCTCTTAAATATGATCCTGTCACTGAATCTTCTACTGCTTACCTTCTCATTTGCTTTTGCCTACATGATTGATGGATTTCCATGAACACACGCCCTGTGTCTCCTCTCAACTCCCTGTGTCTCCTCTCAACCATTCTTCTCACTCTTGCCAAAATTACCTTCCTCCAACACCACTCTGGTCATGTCCTGTCCTGAAAAGGGTGCTATCCTGGCCTCATTCCTCCCCAGAAACAAGCCCAACACTTTAGTGCAGATGATAAAACCCCTTCTCTTTGTCCTTCTGCTTCTTCTCATTTGTCCAAATTCACCACAATACTGTATGATCTCTTAAAAGCCAAATCATAGAGACCTAACTGGTTTGGTTCAGTGGATAGAGCGTCGGCCTGCGGACTAAAGAGTCCCAGGTTCAATTCCAGTCAAGGGCATGTACCTTGGTTGCGGGCACATCCCCAGTAGGGGGTGTGCGGGAGGCAGCTTATTGATGTTTCTCTCTCATCGATGTTTCTAACTCTCTATTCCTCTGCCTTCCTCTCTGTAAAAAATCAATAAAATATATTTTTTAAAAAGCCAAATTATAGAAACAGAGAGTAGATTGGTGGTTGCCAAGGGCTGGAGGAGATGGGTATATGGGGAGACTTTGGTCAAAGGGTAGCAACTTCCAGTTAGGAGATGAATCAGTTCTGGGATCTAATGTACAGGTAACAATACTATATTGTTTGTGGTAAGTTCTCCTTTAATGTCATCAGTTAGGCCCTGTGACTTTAAGGAAAAGGATGTATAATGAAAATAATTCTCCCATAGGCTAATTGATATGAACAAGAATTAAGTTCCTAAGGCATCTCATCAACATTATAGTGTTTGAACAATTCAAATTTAAATATTTGAAATGTTTTAACTTTTATTTTATTTTTTAAATCTTTATTGTTGTAAGTATTACGTAGGTTCTCCTTTTCCCCCATTAAATTCTTCCAGCCTGTTCCTGTCCCCTCCCCCAACCTCCAGGCCCTCACCAACCCATTGTCTGTGTTCACAGGTTATGCATATATGCACACAAGTTCATTGGTAGAACCTGTCTTACTTGAAAGCACAGTATGCGCTAGGTCCAACCATGTTGTTGCAGATGCAAGATTTCATTCTTTTGTACGCTGAGTCACACTCCGTTGTATGTGAGCACCAATTCCATTCATCTACGATGGACCCTTATGTTGCTTCCATATCTTGGCTCTTGTAAATAATGTTGCAATGGAGGAGCCTTGGCGGTGGGCTGCGCAGGCAAAGGGCGAGGCCTATGCGACCTTTGTTCCTGTGGAAGGTGCTGTGAGAAACATCCCCTGGTGGGCGGCCTGGTTTGGTTTGTGGTCTCCTTTACTCCCCCCCCCCCACACGCCCACTTGCAGCGTTTCTCAAGGGGTTCCAGCCTTTGGTATCTCCGCGGCTCCCATGTCTAACAGTTCACCTGACAGCACGTGTGCTGTCTCCTTCATGAGTGATGACGGGTTTCAGCCTTGGGGACCCGGAGCTCCTCCTGCAAATTGAATTGTACATGGGATCTCAGCTAAAAGGGAGGAAGCAATTACTTAAAAGTTTGACTTAAAAAATTTTTGTTTTTAGGTAAAGGTAATAGGATTTCTTCCTTCCTTTTTTTTAATGCTTTTATTTTTAGAGAGAGAAGAAGGGAGAGGGATAGAAAAATAGAAACATCGATGAGAGGGGACCATCATCCATGGCTGCATGGCCTTCATGGGGGTGGAGCCGCAGCCCGGCATGTGCCCTGCTGGGAATCCAGCCCACCTCTTGGTTCCAGGGTCCACGCTCACCCATTGAGCCCATACACTGGCTGGCTGACCTTTGATGAATTTGCACTTGAAGTGGGATGAGGTGAAGATGCAGCTTGTATCACTTTATCTGTGTTTTGCTTTAGTGTGCAGGATTGAGAGCGTCGTGGCTGGCCTGGACTAGTGTTTGCAAACGGAAACTTTTTCAACTTTCTCAGGATGCAATGTCGGCATACTTTGCAATTAAACTCAATCCAAAGCTTGAAAGTAGATGAGTGGAGAATTTCTTCTCAAGAGCTGAATCACCATCCCAAATTTATAAGACAAGAAGCCCTTAACATTTATAACAAGAACTAAATTACAGCACTCTGCCCATTTAACTCCCAGGTTGCGGCAAGAGTATTAGAGAAGCGGATGTCCTTGCTAAATTAGCGGATGTGCTTCCAAGGTTTTCTGTGAGTGAGAAAGGGTAGGTGCGAAGTGTAACCTTCCTCATCAGAGACAGAGCTCCCAGGACTTGAACGATACTTACCCAGAAGGCAGGAAAAGCTCCAAACACTAAAGAAACTTGTGGGTATTTACCCAAAGACCTTTTCTGAAGGTCTGAATAATTTTTATTTAAAAATTGGATCTAGCCCTGGCCGGCATTATTCAGTGCTTAGAGCTCTAGCCATGCACTGGAGGGTCACAGGATCAATTCATGGTCAAGGGTATGTACCTGGGTTGTAGGTTTGATCCCACTGTAGGTCAGGGTATGTGTGTGTGTGAGGTAACCAATGAATGTGTCTCTCCCATCCATGTTCTCTCTCTCTCTCTCTCTCTCTCTCTCTCTTTCTTACTCTTTTTCCTTCTCTCCTCTTTTCTCTCTCTTTCTCCCTCCCCCTCCACTCTCTTCCACTCTATCTAAAAATCAATGGGAAAAAATATCCTCAGGTGAGGATTAAAAAAAGAGATGTGAATGAAAAAAAATAATAGTGTTGCAATGAACATAGGGGCTGTGTCTGTCTTTCCATTTAGTGTTTTGAGTTTCTTTGGGTAAATACCCACAAATGGAGTTGCTGGGTCCTTCTTTGTCTCGTTATAGCCTTTGTTTTGAAGTCTGTTTTCTCTGGTGTAAGTATTGCTGCCCCAGATTTGTTCTGCTGCTTATTTCCCTTTTCATGAACTATTGTTTTCATTCCCTTTACTTTCAGTCTGTGTGTGTCTTTTTATCTGAAGTGAGTCTCTGTAGACAGCGTATGTAAGGGCCATGTTTTGTTACCCATTCAGTCATCATGTTTTATGATTGGAGCATTTAATCCATTTGCATTTAAAGTGATTATTGATAAATATGTATTTATTAGAGGCCTGGTGCATGAATTCGTACATGAGTGGGGTCTGGCTGGCCCGCACAGATCGGGGCCAATCGGGCTGGGCCAACCGGGGAAGGGGGGGAAGGGGGGAAGGGGACGTGGGTGGTTGGTGGGCCAGCCCCACCCCTGATTAGGATGGGGGGGACTGCTTGGGGGTGGGGCCAGCTGGGGGGAGGGGTCATGGGAGGTTGGCTGGCCCTGCCCCCTGGTCAAACTCCCAGTCGAGGGGACAATTTGCATATCAGCCTTTTATTATATAGGATTGCTATTTTATTATGCATATTTTTTATCTTTTGTTTTTCTTCTTTGTAAAGAAGATCTTTTAACATTTCATGTAATACTGGTTTTGGCGATGATGAACTCTTTTAGCTTTTATTGTCTTGGAAGCTCTTACCTGACCCTCAATTCTAAATGATAGCTTTTCTGGGTAAAGTAATCTTGGTTGTAGGTCCTTGCTTTTCATCACTTTGAATATTTCTTGCCACTCCCTTCTGGTCTGCAAAGTTTCTGTTGAGAAATCAGCCTATAGTCATGTGGGCACTCCCTTATAGATAACTAATTGCTTTTCTCTTACTGACTTTAAGATTTTCTCTCTGTCTTTAACTCTTGGCATTTTAATTATGCTGTGTCTTGGTGTAGGCTTCTTTGGGTTCATCTTGTTTGGGACTCTGTACTTCCTGGACTTGTATGTCTGTTTCTTTCACCAGGTAGGGGAAGTTTTCAGTCATTATTTTTTCTAATAGATTTTCTATTTCTTGCTCTCCCTCTCTCTTCTCTTTCCAGCATCCACATGATATGAATGTTGGTATGTTTGAATTTGTCCCAGAGGCTCCTTACAGTATCCTAATGTATTTTTTGGATTCTATTTTCTTTTTGCTGTTCTAATTGGGGTTTCTACTTCCTTATCTTTTAAATCACTTATTTAATCCTCTGCTTCATCTACTGTACTGTACTTTTTATCTCAGTTACTGTACTCTTCACTTCTGACTTTTTTATGACTTCCATTTCTTTATTTTTAAAAGAATAGTTTGTTGATTTTTACAGAAAGAGAGAGGAAGAGAGAGAATCATTGATGTGAGAGCCCAACATCGATCAGCTACCTCCTGCACTCCCACTACCAGGGATCAAGCCTGAAACCCAGGCATGTGCCTTTTACTGGGAATTGACCCAGCAACCTCCAGGTGCAAAGGTTGATACCCAGCCAACTGAGCCACACCAGTCAGGGATCCATCTCCTTTTCATGCTGTTGAAGTTCTCACTAAGTTCATTGCACATCCTATCACCATTGTTTTGATCTCTGTATTGAGTAGTTTGCTTGCCTCCTTTCGTTAGTCTGTTTCTGGCAATTTCTTCCATTCTTTCATTTGGGATTTCTTCCTTAGTCTTATCATTTTGGTTGTTTTCCTGTGTTTGTTTCTATGCGACATCTGCCAGGCTTTGTAGAGTGGCCTTCTGCTGTGGGGGTCCTGAGGGACCTCGTGGTGCAACATCTCCAGCCACCTAAGCCCCCGGATGCTCCCCCCCACCCATGTGAGCCATGTGCACCCTCCTGTTGTAGTTGATCCTTGATTGTTATTGTGACACTACTTGGAGGGATTGACCTCCAGGTTGATGGGCTACAAAAACCACCATGACTACAAGGGATGAGCTGCTTTTCAGAGACTGCTCCCACTGAGCAGGACTTGCTTTAGTGGGTCTTTGGTGCCTGACAAGTCCACCCCTTGAATGTGTCACTCATAAAGATGGTTGAGTTGCAATTAAGCATAGTCTGAAGCTGTCTACCAGATGTACTGGCTCTGGAGTCTCCCTAGAGATGCAGGCCAATGTCAGTCACCTCCTGAGCCTTTCCCCAAGGCCAGCTGTCATGAGCTATAGAGCGATCTGAAGATGACTGCTACTATGCTGGGCTTGGAGGTGAGGGACCAAGCTGCAAACTGAGGCTGGCTGTTCCTTGGGCCAGGCCTGGGCCACTTTGCAAGATGTACAGTGTATGCAAAGGCCAGACACAGCTTGTTTGAGAGATCTTAGGAAATTCCAAAGCTTGGATCAAGAGAGGTCTTTTATATGGGAAAACCACTGAAAACAGCTTGGCTGGGCCAGCAAGTTGGGTGGGGCAGGTTCTCAGGGAATCACCAGTGGGGCAAACATGGATGGGCAGGTTTATGAAGACTCATATATATGGAGCATGCCTGCTGGGTGGAGGGCTCAGGGAGAGGACAATGGCCTCTGCCAGCACTTCTGTCTATGAGAAAGCTGCCCCTCCAGCTCTCGCCGATGCTAGACAATTCACCTGTTTCCTGTATGTCCCTGGTGCCTTTCAAGCTACTGCCCAACAGTGGAGCTCAGAGGGAGTGAGTCAGATAAGTCTGTGTGGGCCCTTTAAGAGGAACAGCTGGGACTCCCACAGCCCTCAGTCTCTTTCAACCTCAATCCCTGCTGATTTTTACAGCAAGAAGTTATGGAGACTTCTCTTCCTGACACTGGAACCCTGGGCTTGGGGCCTGGTGTGGGGCTGGGACGCTTGGCTCCTTAGGGGATACTTCCATAGTTAAGATATGCCTTCAGATTTTTTGTCCTCCATACATAGGTGTGGAACTAGTGTACCTGTCCCTCCTACCAGTCTAAATGTGGCTTCTTCTTTATATCCTTAATTGTAGGATTTTTCTTCAGGTGGATTTCCAGTGGTTCTGAATGATGGTTGTTCTGTAGTTTAGTTGAATTTTGATGTGGTTGAGGAAGGATTCGAGTACAGTATTTACATACACCACCATTTTGACCAGAAAACCAAGACCCAAGAAGTTTATTTTTTTCTAAGAATTAAAAAAAAATATATGTTTTTATTGATTATTAGAGAGAGAGGAAGGGACAGTTAGAGAGAGAGAAACACCAATGTGAGAGAGAAATATTGATCTGTTGCCTCCCATACGCACCCCTACCAAAGATTGAACCTGCAACCTCAGCATGTACCCTGACCTTGAATCATAGACCTTTTGGTGCTTAGGATAACTTTCAACCAACTGAGCCACATGGGCCCGGGCCTAGCAAGTTTTTTAAAAATATATTTTTACTAGTGACCTGGTGCACGAATTCATACGCATTGAAAGGAAATTAATTAGAAGAAATATTTTAATATCATTATTCGCCCTTTCCCTATAATAGAAATGTCAACCAAATTCACGATTGACAATGACAGATCAAAACACATGCGCGCGATTGGCGCCAGCAAGAGCTTTATATGTATCACGCATGTGCAAGTCAACTTAGCCTTTTGTAGATATAGAATAAACTTGCTTAATTAGACCTGCTTTCTGATTTAGCTAAACTCTTTCCAGGCCAGTGAAGCACCCCAACTTCTCTTTTAGGTAATTGTCAGCAACACAGCCGTAAATACCAACACAAAGCAGATTATTATTGTAGATCACTCAGGGAGAACAAAGGGTAAAATATTTAACTGCAGCAGTGTTTTAGTATATTCTGTGCAGTGACAAAACCTGAAGTCATTTTCAAGGTCCATTATTTCTTACTTACCTTTTTTCAGTCAGTCAAGTTTTTAAGCTTTCTAAATCTTCATTTTCCGGCTAATGAAAAGACAATAGGATTCAACCAAGGCTCCTATCTACCTACTCCAGGACTTCTGTGAGGATCAAATGAGATGAGGCATGGGAAAAAGCTTCATAGACATTTGTTTAAAGAGTAAAATGTTTTCACCTGGCTATAAAGCAAGTCATGCTCCTGGGCTGAAGAAACTGCAAGGAGGCTAGTTGCTAGGGAGAGGAAGCCCGGCATTGCTTTGTGACATCATTACCCAGTGCCCACAACCACCATCTCCGGGCTGGGCTGGGCTGTGGGCCACATTTTGCACCATGGGGTCTTGGCAACAGCAGCTGCGATTTGGTGATCTATTGCTCCCGGGTGGTGGCAGGGCCTGTGTCCCACTTGGGGGAAGCCGAGTGTTGCTTTGTGGGCACCAGGTCTGTGGTGCCATTTCTTTGTAAATGGCCAGTGCATGTCACTGCAGCTCCTGCATTGAGCATCTGCCCCCTGGTATTCAGTGCACGTCATAGAAACTAGTCAGACATTTGGACACTTAGCATATTAGCCTTTTATGTATTTAGATTGATTTTTAGAGAGAGAGAAAGGGAGAGTGACAAACAGAAAAAGATTGATTTGAGAGTGAAACATCGATTGGCTGCATCCTGCACACTCCACTGGGGATTGAGCCTGCAACCCCGGCAGATGCCCTGACTGGGAATCAAACTGGCAACCTTTCAGTTTATGGCATGACACTAACCTACTGAGCCACACTGGCCAGGGCAAGACCCAGCCATTCTTACCAGCTGTTTATCACACCTCAAATCAGCAACACACAGTGGCCCAAGCCTTAATAGGACATTTTTGTCTCTCGCTCTGATAGCAGAAGTCTTTTAGTTTTAGAGATGAGGAAACTGAAGAACGCTTTGACAGTTTCATTTACTAGAAAGAATTTAAATACAAATTTCTGAATCGAATCTGTGGTCCTGGTACAGGCTGGGATATGTATACTTTATCACAATTAAAATATACATGGATGCTGGGAATACTGTCAATTGAAGGGAAAACAAAACTCTCAAGTTATATCCTTATTTCACAAAATGCACCAACAAATTCAGGTAGATTACATGCAAAACTTCTTCACATAAAATAACTTCAAGGTAACATAATGAATATTTAATTTTGAGTGAAAAGTACTTCAAAATATAAAAGCATCTGATGACATCACAAAAGAAAATATCAATATTTTGCATTTTTAGAATATAAAATTTATGTAAACTAAAAAATAAACAACGTAGAAAACACGTTTTTAGTAGTTGACAAGGGGAGTTATACTTATTTATGTATGCATCTTATAAATGAATAAAAACTGTAGCCACACAGTAGAGAAAATGAAAAAGAACACAAATGGGTAATTAATGAAATGAAGAGAATAAATTATCAGTTTAATCTTACTAGATTTCAAAGAAATACAAAGTAAACAGCACTGGTAAGTCAGTAGTATAGATTAAAATAAATAAAACAAAACTCCAAACTAGCAATACTGCAAAAATGAGAATTTCCTCCAAAAGTCAAAGTGTAAATTAGCCAAAACTTTCTAGAAAGTAATTTAATAAGACATAAAAAAAAAATGATCCAATAATTTCACTCCTAAGCTGTACTAATTGGTCAGATAGTTATGCAAAAAACCCGTCTATTATAAACTTTTATGTAATACTAGAGGCCTGGTGCACGAATTCATGCACCAGTGGGGGCCCTCTGCCTGGCCTGTGGGATCAGGCTCTTCAACATCCCCTGAGGGGTCCCAGATTGCAGAAGGCACAGGCCAGGTCGAGGGACCCCACCAGTGCATGATCGGGGCTGGGGAGGGACACAGGAGGTTGGCCAGCTGGGGAGGGACTCCAGGAGGGCTCCAGGGCATGTCCAGCCCATCTCTCTCAGTCTTGATTGGCCAGACCCCAGGAGCAAGCTAACCTACCTGTCGGAGCATCTGCCCCCTGGTGGTCAGTGCACATCATAGCGACTGGTCAACCAGTCAACTATCTGCCTCCTGGTGGTCAGTGCACATCATAATGAGTGGCTGAGCGGCCTTAGCATATCATTAGCATATTATGCTTTGATTGGTTGAACGGGGCCGACTGGACAACCAGACACTTAGCATATTAGGCTTTTATTACATAGGGTAAGTTTTAAAGACATGGCAAATGGCCATTTGGGAGAATAGTGAAATACCATATCTATTGAATAGAATGTTATCCAATGTCTTAACTATTCTTGAAGGATATTTAATAGCCAAAAATGTTCCTGATATGATGTTAAATTAAGAGGGTAGGATGAAAGATTACTTACATTATGGTCCAAATGTTGTAAAGATACATAAATATATTAATATGTAATCACCCACATATGTAAACAATTAGAGAGCAATATATCAAAATACCCAAAGTGGTTATATTTAATTATTATTATGAATAACTTTGTCATCTTTAAATGTTTTTTAAAGTTTGGTAGCAAATGTGTTACTGTTATAATCAGAAAAAGTGATAAACATTAAAATATACATTACTTGCACTAGCTGGTTTGCTCAGTGGATAGAGTATTGGCCTGCAGGCTGAAAGGTCCCAGGTTTGAATCCGGGCAAGAGCATATGCCTGGGTTGAGGGTTCGATCCCCAGTGTGGGGCGTGCAGGAAGCAGTTGATCAACTATTCTCTCTCATCACTGATGTTTCTATCTCTCTCCCTCTCCCTTCCTCTATGAAATCAATTAAAATTTTTTTTATAAAAAATATATATATGCACACATTTATATGCATACGCATCACTTGAATTGTTTTGAGTGTCTGCTAAGCATTAGGGAAGACAGAGGGGACCGTCCCTCCCTCCCCTGCAGCACTTGGGCTTGCTGACTGCTGCAGGAGCAGGACATGCACTGCAGGGAGGCCCTGGTGGTCTCAGGCCACAGGCTGGAGGACATAGAGACAGAGTAGGAGTGATTGTGGTTAGCACTGAACCAGGTGGAAATACTACCGAGATCTGTTCCCCTCTGAGAAGTTTCTGGATCCAGATGAGCCTGCTCTCCTAAACGTTACCCCAGATGGAAAACAAATATTCTGGTTTTTCAATTCTAGTTTTTCTTACAAAGCATTTCTCTTCCTGTGTTGTTAATTGTTTGTTTAATGTCTGTCTCTTACTCTAGCCCAGTGGTTCTCAACCTGTGGGTCGCGACCTCTTCGGTGGTCGAACGGCCCTTTCACAGGGGTCGCCTAAGACCATCCTGCATATCAGATATTTACATGACGATTCATAACAGTAGCAACATTACAGTTATGAAGTAGCAACGAAAATAATTTTATGGTTGGGTCACAACATGAGGAACTATATTTAAAGGGCCAGAAGGTTGAGAACCACTGCTCTAGTCTGTTAAGATTTATGGGACAGTGACTTGTCCTGTCAGTAATGTTTGCTGAATGAATGCACAAATGAATGAACTTGGAAACTAAACTAGAGAGAATAACGCAGGTTTCCAGTAGTTTCACATCAGCATGTGTTGTTTCTAGCTATACTTTCTACTTGGGTCCTTTCCCTTTTTCTCTCAGAATTTACTCATAATAGACTTAGCTTGTTGGCCATTCAGTCCCACTTTGTACTGAAAATCACAATTGATGAGGATCTAAGGAAAAAGTAGATGAGAGGCAATTGAGTACCGTGGTCAAGAGGATGCGCTCAGGCACTAAATTTCCTGGGTGTGAAAACTGGCTTTTCTATGTGCTATCTCTTTGATCTTGGGCAGGTAACTTGACTTATTTTTGCTTTAGTTTCTTCTTTGGTCAGTGGTGATAACAACAGTGTGTATCTCCTAGGGTTCTGTGAGGATTAAGTGTTTATTGGACACAAAAAGCTTAGCACATTGCCTGTCACAATATAAGTATTACAGAGGTGGTAGCTATTATTTTTTTATTCCCTAAAAAGCAGCAGGTATCCTCTTTAGTTGCCATTTCTGTGTGTCTTCGGGGGCAGACACGAAGAAGCCGGCTGCACTGTAGGCCTTCCCTGTTGGCCCCGACTCAGACCAAGGCAATGTTTTGGGATGGGCTGAGCACATTGGTATTCTCATTCCCCCCTATCCTACTCTTTCTAACCCATCTCCTCCATGCAGAGGCCCTAGGAAACAGAAATGGCAAGTTTGGCAGATTGGCTGGCTTAGGAGCCCAGAGCAATGGCTGCTGGAGCTGATACTCCCACTTTCATTCCAAGGATGTTTGCTACCAAATTTCAGTGACCAATTTGATTAGACCTGTCGTGAGCTCACTGTGGAGAATCTTGTGAAGAAAGAATACGCTTGCTCTTGAGAAAGCAATCTGTCCTTGGATCCTGATGGCCTTGGTCGGGAGGTAGACACTCCTGTGCTCATGTTTGGGTCAGGGAGTCACCACTCAATATGTAAGAGAATTCATTTTCCTCCAGTATTTTGCCTTTCAAGTCTCATTGCTGCAGTTACTCAGTGAATTAATAGGCATAGAAATGCAAAGCTCTTCTCTTATTACGGTCTATCGATCTGATTGCAGTGTCATTAATTGAAAGACTATAGTTCAATGCAAGAGTCTGCGTTCATTTCGGCCGGGTCTGTTGGAAGAAGCTGTGTGAACCAGACTGCAAGGAGCCTTGGTCTGACACGAATACTTGTCCTCCGTCAGTGGTTGTAAGAGTGCTCAGGCCCAGTGGGGTTTACAGCTTAAAATCAACACTGAGAATGCGTATGGGAAGAGTCAGAGGTAATTTATCTTGTTACTCTCTTCTATAGGTTACATATATATGATATTAATAAAAACACACAATTCTGACAGAAACAAATTCTGACTCAAAAATAGGGAAGTGGGCCTTTGGCTGCACATTGTACGTGATTGCATAGGAAATGGTGTGGTTGAGAAGCATATTGTCTCATCACCATACGCCCACCTCATCTGAGTGGTGTGTGAAACTTTAGAGAAACTGCTCTATGGCCATGGTTAATTATTTTCTTTTGGGACCATCTGACCTACTATCTCTTGAATTTCCCCCATACATTTAAATTAACTTGAAAATTTTGTGTGTACTGGTGTGCCCACATACACCTTTAATAAGTGTCTTCTAAGATGAAAAATGTAGAAGGATCTTTTTAAATATTCTAATACTCGATATAAACGGAAAATTTCTGGGCTCAGACAAGAACATAGTAGATTATGTTTAATTTGTTGGCAAAGGCTGAGTGAGTTGTTTTTTGTTTTTTGTTCTGCTTTCTAGATAGACTTTAATGAGGGGGGCTATTTTTCTGTTATAATTATTATTTAAAATATTTGAAGATTGAAGTGAATGGAAGGAATACTCAAATTTAAAACACATCTAAATGACAGAAAACATCATTTATCTCTTGCTTTTAGTAAAGATTTTTGTTTGGTGAAGTGTAGATGTTACTAATAATACCTGTCCCGCCAAATAATTTTGATCCTGAGTATTTTTTTTTCTTTTTTTTGTTTTGCTTATTGATGTAAGCTTGTAATGCTATGAACTTTCCTGTCACAACTACTTTCACTGTGTCCTATAGATTTGGGGTTATGTGTGTTCATTTTTATTTGTGTCCAGTTAACTTTGATTTCTTCCTTGATCTTATTTTAACCCCTTTAGTATTATGTAGTGACCTTCTTTGTCTCTTGTTATGGCCATTGTTTTGATTTCTATTTTGTCTGATCTAAGTATTGCTACTGTAGCTTTTTTTTTTTTTTTTGTCTGTTTGGCTTCATAGGTATCTGTGTGCTCAAGGTGGTGAGAAATGGTCCCCTTTCCAAAGTTATGCAGTTCAATCACTGTCTGAGTCTCCTCCAAGAGCTTTCTAAGAAAAAGAGCTCCCCAAAGGTTCCCGATGAGTATAGGCAGCAGACCCTTCTGCAGGACATGGCAGAGTGGTGTCACCAGTAACTGGAGGACGAGGAAGCGCACTCTCCAAGCAGGTGCTATAACAATTAGAGTGTTCGACCCTGGGAAAGTGGCATATAGGTCTCTAGCAGGATTCCTTCTCTCCCAGGCCAACTGAATCCCCACTGGTTTTCCTCACCAGGTGCTATGTGGGCTCCTCTTCCACATCCTGAGTATTTAAATTGTCTTTTTCAACGTATGATTTTTTTCTCCTGGTGGTACTTCTGTTTTTTGTTTGTTTGTTTGTTTGTTTTAAAAATATATTTTTATTGATTTCAGAGAGGAAGGGAGAGAGAGATAGCAACATCATTGATTGGCTGCCTCCTGCATACCCCACACTGGGGCTGGAGCTGGCAACCCGGGCATGAACCTGCGACCTCCTGGTTCATAGGTCGCCTCTCAACCATGGGCCGCTATGGGCCTGGTCGCGCTGTGGGTGGTAGAATGAATTGTCTGCAGAGGGTGGGAGTGAGCGGACTGCCCTGCAGCAGGGCCTCCTTGGGCTCCATCTGAAGATGTGCCTGATGTGAACAGAGCAGCAGGGACAGAGTGTGGGCGGGGGCCACCTAACCGCCCTCTGCGGGTGAGAATGTGGGCTGTGTCCTCGGACCTGCAGTGACTCCCAGTGCCCAGTCCGCACCCGTTCAGAAGGGACTGCGCTGGACAGTGCGCCGGCTGCGTTCCCTGCTGTTATGATAAGATACACCCGCGGGAGGCAGGCCGGTGCGCCTGGATGCTGAGGGGCTGGCGCCCGCGCTCCTCGCTCCTCGCCGTCCCTCCATCCGGGAGCGCAGCGGGGCAGGCAGGGAGGGCCAGGGCCCTGTGGCTTGGCGGAGGCCTGGCCTCTGGCCCTGGCTGCCTGGAACCGGCCCTGGGTCCCGCGTTCACAGGTGCTGCCCCGGCTGAGGGCCAGCTCCCTCTGCTGCCCTAGGCGGGGCTGCCCGTGGTCCTCTCGGAGCCGCAGGGGGCACACTGGGCGGCGGTGCGCTGGGCGTGACTGTGACTGCGGTGTCACTGCCTTTGCCCCCTCCCTCTCCGCAGCCTTAGGGTTTCTTTTCTTTCCTATCAGACAGGTCTGGGGGAGGCGGAGGGGACCCCTGCTTTACCCTGAGAGGCAGGGCCTGTATCCGCGCCCTCACACCTCCCTTCCTTAGGGGCATCGCTCAGCCTCACCTGGTCCAAGTCGCTTAGGTTTTAGGCTGCTGCTGGGGTTTCTCCGTGAGTGTCACCTCCAAATCGCTCAGCTTCGTAAGTTAAAGGGGGTAAAATTGTCGTCCGAGCCATTCTGTTAGGAAGAAAGGAAATGGCTCTTCAGAGAGACAGTCCCCAGAACTACCCGAGGGGCACTGCGCACCGGGCGCAGGGGCTGCCTCGGCAGGAGTTTAGAGGAAGACGTTACCTGTAGGACATCTCCGTGCCTCGTTTGAAAATCATTTCAGCTCTAACAGGAAAGATGCAGTTTTCATGCCCAGAACAGGACACAAGTCATAGACGATGTCATTCCCTTTTAAATTTCCAAAGTTAAAAGGCATCTCTCCCTTTTCTCCTTGTATGTCCAAGTTGACAATATTTTGATGTCCTAGAAAACTGAAAGGCAAAACATTTTCAAAAGTGTTGATTTTTTTTTTTTGAGGTTCCTGCAAATTAGATTAAAGTTTATTCATGTTGTTTCAGAGGGTTATCCAAGAATACATCCAATGCACGTTATCACAGGATTAGCCCATGTGAGCTGGCACGCCCATGTCCAATTAAAGCACACACACACACACACACACACACACACACGATCCACAGCAAACCCACCCACTGGTAACCAAATCCAGAATTGAATTTAAACCCAAATAATCTCACCTCCTACAGAGGAGAATTAATCTCTGAAAGATCAGACAGAGGCCGAAAACCAGGACTACAGGCTTTATTAGAGGAGAAGGACCTGCTGGGCTGTCTCACAAGGGGAGGACAGCAGCCCCTGCAGAGGTGGGACGCCTTTCAAATGGCAGAGTGGGAAGGGGTGGGGGCTTAGTGTACTCGGCGCATGCTGATTGGTGGCTTACTGCATTGTCCATATAGGACAAGGACTTACCCTTAGGGTATTTGGCAGGTGTGGATTGGTGGTCCAATGTATAGTCCATAGTCACTCAGGTATTTCCAGGCTGCAGGTGACGTCATACTCCGCCCACCAGTTGGGGGGAAGGGAGGATCTATCAATCTCCTATATGCTTTTCTATAGCTGAATATTTCCCTCTGTTTTTCATCATTGTTTTGTTAGATTGTTCCATAAAAGCCACTGAAATGGTCATCTGTGCCCTGTAGTTAATTTAAGTTCTAGCAGCACTTGCTGAAAATGGAGCATGGACCAAATGTGTCATAAACTCTTACTGTCACCAGGTTTGTCCTTTTAGTTCAGCTTCATGCATTTCATTTTATTCGCAATGGTGCCAAAGAAACATGTATGTCTATGGATGTATTAATAACCTGCAATATTACATAGGTTTCAGAGGTAAACAGGCACAAACAGGGAAAGTGCCCTTATCTGTAGTCAGCAGGTTTGGTGAGGCAGGTGCTGGAGTATTTGCATGCCCCTCTACCTTTGTTCCTTCAGCACTTGAGGGTTTCAGCTATTGCTGGCTGTTGATCATTGTAGTGACTGCTATAGGCTCCTTAGGTTAGAAATGAATGCAAACACCGAGGAACACACACTCTCACTATTTACACAGGCAGACAGTCTTCATACAAATAGAGGTGTGATGGAGATAGCAGGACACAACAGAGAGGGATGGGGAGAGGGAAACGGAGAGAGAGAGGGAGGGAGGATTGGGGGGGAGAGAGAGAGAGAGAGAGAGAGAGAGAGAGAGAGAGAGAACAGCAGGTATGCATGCCCCTGCAAATAGTTCTAACAGTCACTTGCAAATGCAGAAGGCTTCAGGACCACCCAACAATTCAGACACCTTTTTATTTCTGCTCTGCGGGATGCCTTCATCCAGACCACACACACACACACACACACACACACACACACACACACACACACACACGGAAAAGGCGAGAGCCCTGCCATTTTAGCTCAGAATTCCTCTGATTCCTCCCCTCCTCCTACCCCACTCCCCTCCCCTTGCTTTCCTCAATCCTAGTCCCTGCATCCCTGCATCCTGGGCAGTCGCCCCTGCTCCCGAAAGCAGGTTTTGCAGCGGGAGCTGGAGCAGAGAGGGTGTGGAGGGAAGGCACAGTCAAAGCAGAGGCTGCCTATTGTTTCTTGCTTTCACTGCTCTGCTTTTTTTCCCCTTCTTTTCTTACTGGTGGCCTCTGTCCAGGAGGAGGACATAGAGAAGTGGAGGGGCGGTTTAAACACATGCATTGCGCACTGATTTGATGAGCAGCTCAACCACGCAGTCCATGGAACTCGGATATGCAGGGAGCCAGGGAGTGGTGCCTTCTGGTGGAGGCAGTGGGGGTGGGGGAGGCTTTGGCGGTCGCTTCAGATTAGAGGCCACAGGCAGTTCCTTGCAAGGACTTCTGTGATGATATGTTTTCTGCTGCATTTTCAGCTTTAAAAAATCGTGAGCAAAGTCTTGCTCATCTGTTACGCTTCCGGTTTGTTTATTTTTATTCAGCTGCTTAACAACTAGTGTTGTAATGTACCCTGCGAATCACACAAGGACGCCTCAAGAAGTCGAATTAAGGAGTCACATTTATTCCAAATCTGGGACTATGAGGGGGCATTTTGCTCTCTCAAATCTCCTAGTGACAAGATGGCCGCAACACCAGATTTATATAGGCAAAAATCACAACGGTATCGATTACATCTTTGGGTTTGGAATGAGGACCCTGGTTTGCACAAAGCAGTTACAGAAGGAAATTGTGCCAATTAGTTATCTACAAAGATTAATTATAGTTTTGGATCTTTGGACCACTGAGTTGACAGAAACACATTATCTAGAGCCCTTGAGTCTTGGGACCACTGAGTCAACGGAAACACATTATCTGGAACCATCGAGGCAATTTAGAGTAATTGTGCTGTCTTTGCTCAGGTACAGAAGAATGTGCTTTCTAAAACCAGTATGACCACAATCAATGGGGTATTCAAATTACAATCAATAGGGTATTCAGTCGAATACAATTCAGAAAATCAAAATAAATTTTCTACTATTTTAGCAAGCAAATAATGACAGAAGCCAAGTCAGCAGGGTTAAAATATTAAACAGCAATTCCCACCAAGCATGGTTGCCACCACGCTTCACTAGATGGAAATTTTAAGCACGGCCAGGTCTGCTGTTTGCGATTTACTCAAATGTTGAAATCACTTAGTCTGGGTCATGATGATCTCTTTCAAGCTACTTACACTTGTCTGTGATGTGTGTGCTGACTTCCAGTGAGTGTTGCCCACAGTGGTTTAGCCATTGTGTGGGTGGCTCTGAATCTGGGGGTTGGGCTATATTACACCATCCCCATAGCTGTTCTGGGGCAGCATTAATGCACAAGTGATCATCTGCCTTGAACAGACCAACTCCTCTGACAAGCCTCAAAGTTTCCAAAGGTTACAGAGCCACAATTTCAGAATAGATTTTTTAAGAAAATATTTCAAGTGGGCATTGGACATAAGTTTGAAAATATTGGGGATTTTTTTCCAGCAACTTTAACTTTGCATTACCTATGTTCTTCAAATAAATAAAAGTGATTAAAACGGACTCTATTAGGGGCAGAAACAGAAAATATTGGGGACCTGCTACAATCATAAGAAATATTCATCCTGCTCGGTTAACCGTGATGGTTCCATCCTGACTGGAGGAAGCACATGCTCACCTGCTGGGAGCTGTACTCCCTGGGACATGGGAGCTAAAGGTGGAATGTGGTCCGTCCTCCTCCGGAGACTGGCTATCATCACAGAAAAATTTACCACCTCGTGGCACCTAGTCCTGGAGGCACCTGCTCTTTTCACCCTCCTGCCCCTCTTACCTGTCACCTGGTCCCGGGGCGCCAGTGTCTGTGGCTCCCCTCAGCCTGCATGACTTGCAACCTGTAATGATTATCCCGTGCCCACTTTCCCACACCTGTAATTCCTACTTGCCCATGTAATCTTGTCCTTCAACCCAATATAAGTAGCCGGCTGATGGGGGTTGCAGAGCAGATATTTGTGGATGACCTGCTGCTCTCCCACACTGCCGGCAGGATTGGAATAAACGCTCATATACTAGAATGATTCAACCCTGTCTCTGCTTATCGGCTGAAGTAGTGACAGGCAGCACTTGGTTGTCCATATAATTTGGCCACTCTGGTGGGACTCAGCTGGGGAGTCTTCTTGGGTAAGTACCAGGGATCCCACTTGCTACCAGAACTGGGTGTTCCCAGAGCTGAGGCCTGGACTCTTATTTGCAGTGCTGCCAGGAATTTTCCTGTTTTGAGTCCCAGCCACAGCCTTGGCAATCCCCATCATGTCACCTAAGATGTAAGTTGAATCTTGTATGATAGGAGGAACCAAGTGTGTTTGTATGACAGGAGGAGGAACCAAGTGTGTTTGTATGACAGGAGGAGGAATCAAGTGTGTTTGTATGACAGGAGGAGCAATCGAGCATGTCTGTATGACAGGAGGATGAACCGATGTGTTTGTGTGACAGGAGGAGGAACTGATGTGTTTGTGTGACAGGAGGAGCAATCGAGCATGTCTGTATGACAGGAGGATGAATAGAACGTGTTTGTATGACAGGAAGAGGAATGGAGCGTGTTTGTATGGCACAAGAAACAGTGGCTGCTCTCGTCTGGGCTTCTCTGTAAGGAAGCATGTACTGTGTAAGGCATCCATTTATGGGGTGAGCCTGACCAGCTCTGGATGGCAAAGGTCTCCAGCGGTCCTTGCCTGGTCTCCAAGCCCTTAGCCTGATCCCCTCTGGGACAAGAGACATTGCTCTGCTTCGGTGGTCTTTTAAATGCAGGTCATCCTGAGGTTTCTGTGGCCGGACAGACAAGGAGCATGGTGTGAAGCTCTTGTCTGTGGGTAGTGCGCGCCTGTAAATATCATATATAAGAGTGTGTCTTGATTGTGGTTTTGTGTCTCTTTGTTGTTTGGTTTAATTGTTTAAAGATGGGGCAGATCCCACTTTGCTGAAAGAGTTTTGTCTATCTATAGTGTAACTGATTAAGATGTTCTTGCTTGCTTTCTTACCTTTTGGGAGTACTAATTTATTAAGATTTCTTCTTATATGCCAGATTTCATGTTGTTACAATCTACTCAGAAAGAAACTTATGGGAAATAACCCTCCAAACCCCCCAGTGTTCCTCCTGGAAGGGACTGAGCTGCAGAAGTGCCCTTGAGTAAGGGCCACTCCCATGTTGTAAAGAGAAAAAAAAATAATAAAGTCCTCAGTAACTTAAAACTTTGGAGTCCTGCTGGTTTAAATAGTAGAAATTATTAAATATCTAGGCGTTTTGAAATAAGTGGAAACTGAAATATTAATAAATATTAATTAACCTGGGTTTGCCTGCTCTTGACTTTTTATTACAGAAAAGTTTGAAGATGCACTTGAAATTGTTAGTGAATGTTTTATGAGAAATATGTCTCTTAAAAGTGTGAATGTATTTGCCAATCTAAAGAATCCTAACTGCTTGCTTTTTGGTGGTCACCTAAAAATTAAGTTTTCTAAGAATTAAGAATCTAACCAATTGGAAAGAAATTGTATAGTTTTGGAAATAGAAGGCATGAGGCATGGAGATGCATTTTTAAGGAAAAGAAACTGAGTTTAAAGCTGGTTATTTCTGAGTGGGTAAGAGGTTTGTGAACATTATAGAAAGCTTTGTGAAAGTTATGGAAGGGTTGTAAAGAGAAATCTTAAAAGGAAATTATAGGTAATTTAAACAATAAATTTAATCAGATAAGTGAATCCAAAGTAAGCTACTCTTCTGTAGTCTGTTAAAAGGGGAAAATTGTCTTTCCTGTTTTTTGCCCAGGAAGCAAAAGTTCTATAAATTATTGAAACGATTATACATTATTTTATATTAATCAGATACTTAATTACTTTTTAAAAAGGTGATCTTCTTAATATGGGAACTGAAGTTTTGTTAACCTATGTTTGTGTTTAATACCCTGTGTCACTTTAAATGAATGAATAATCTAATACTGCTTCATAATAATAAGGATGCTATATAATCTTTTGGTAAGATAAGTGTGAAAATCTTCCCAGGATTTGAATTTTAAGAAATTTTTTCTTCTAGATTTGGCTTTAGGTCATTCCAATAGGCCCTGGGATGCCTCAAGGATTTGTTTTCTCTCCTTATGAAGAAAAACTTTTATATTAAAGTAAAGGGGAAGCTTTGTCAAATAAAGAAGTAATAACGCTGATATGCTTTCATTTGTAACTATAATTGTTATTCTGGAATATTGTGTTTTGACAAAAGGACAAGATTCCATGTCATTTGCATTAAAATCAAATCCATAACCATATCAGTTTAAATTTCTCCTTGTCATTTAGAGACAGTTGCCATTTTGCTATAATGCATTTGGAAAAATGAACATCTTCTGAGGGATCTGTGGAGAGGACTCTGACATTTTCAGATCATCCCCTTTGAACTGTACGAAAATTATTAGAACTCTATAGAGTATCTGGATTTATAGAAGTATGGGCAGGAAAAATCAGGAAAAACCTGAGTATGGAACTGATAATTATATAGTTTTATAACTATTTTGATAGTATTGCTGATTTTTAACCTTTTTTGTTTTTCAGACATAAGCAAACTTGTTTCCTTTCTTAAAACAATTTAGTAAATTATGTATCTTTTTCTTCCTACCTGATCCCTCCAGAATTTGGCAATTCTTAAGAAGTAAGTCATGGCAAGATGTTTCTTTGCATGAATTCAATAAAACCAGTTTCCAGTTGTGGTTTTATTACCTAAGACTTTGGCTGGAATGTCATGTCTGAGAGAGACATGCCTGGACTCTGGATGTCACTAGAAAGCTTTAAGGAATAAAAACGGATTTTGAAGCCAATGTGAGCACCTTGGAGAAATAGCCTGGTACCTTGCTTGGTCAAATGGCTCATGACAGTCTTTCCAGGTAAGGAAGGAAGGTTGCTTTCCTGAGAGATGACAATGAAAGACTTTCCCAAGACATTTTGGGAACCTCAAGAGTGTGAGGAACTCACCCAAGCCTACAGGTATTGCAAGAAAATCTGATGGCAGCTAGGTGGCTCAGGTTTCCTTGCCCTGAGGGGCTAATTAAAGTTCAATCATGTGAGCAAATGGAGTGAGCAGCTGAAACTAGTAACACCCACACCGAATTGGCGAAATTGCTCAGCTGGTGAGACGGTTTGCAGCTGGGAAGAGCAGAACTCCCCTGGAAAGGTAAAAAAACCAGGGATTTGGGCAGGAAAGTTTGCCAGACCTCTGAGCCCAGAGAGTCGGAGGGAGACCGCATGGCAGACAGCCGCTTCCCTTGGGACAGGCACAGCCCCTGATGGGGGAAAGGAGAACCTCGGGATTCCTGGCGTCGCTGGGGGAGTTGAGAGCTGGGTTCTGTGATCACAGAGGACTGAGCCTAAAGGGGACAGCCTGAAGAGCTGACCTGACCATGCAGTCCCGGTAAGAGAAGAAGCTTACAGAAACCAAGCCTTCCCCGTTTCCGCGGCCGGCGTTTGTTTGTTTGTTTTCACTGAATCCTGTTCATGGGACATTTCGGATACAGACACTCACCTGTGCTGAAGAGAGGGAGAGTGTGCGGAGGAGTGGAATCTGGGGAGAGACTGGGGAGAGAGGGGGAGCCGGGAGAGGTGGCAGCAAATTGAGTGCTGAGACACCCCTGAGCCCAGGACTGGGACAGCCATTCTCTCCGGAGAGTGAGACTCCTCCCCCCAGCCCCCAGGCAAGGAGCACAGCCACACCCAGATTCCACCCTGAACGAGATCGAGATCAAGGATTAAAATAACCTGATCAGTCCCTGGGAGTTAACAGGGTCTGGCTTATAGAGGGATTTTCAATCCCAGCAACAACACAGCGTCGGTAACTAACTATTACGCAGTCAGCTCTGGGCAGTGAACTTGCACTGGACAGAGAGGCCCTATAGCCTCAGAGGCCAACCCCAGAACACTGCCACCCAGAGGCTGACCCACAAACTGACTCTTTGCTAAACACAAAATAAGGCAGTCTGGGAAATAAATGCAGCCTGCTTTAAAATAAGGACTGTGGTTTACAACACAGAGGAACAGTATATCACAGGGAAACTCAACACTCTCCTGAATAGCTGGCAGGTTTAAGGCGAGCCACACTGAAGAATAGAAGAACCAAAGGATCTTCACTACTGCAATTTTTTTTTCTTTTTTCACCTTTTAACTAAGAAACCAATTTTTTTCTTTTTTTTTCCCTTCTTCTTTTTTTTCTTTTCTTTTTTTCCTTCTTTTTCCATCACCTGATTTTACCCTTTTAATTACTACCTTCTTATTTTTAACCAGTATTATTACTGCTACCATTTTACCATTTTATAAAGTGCCATTTTATTTTCTCTTTATTTTATTTTGGGATTAGTGTTCTCCATTCTATTTTCATCGTTATATTATTGGTTGTTTCTAGTTTGCATTCATCTCCAGGGAGCTGTTGCTGGAATTTGTTGGGATTAATCGCTGTTCTATAGGAGTATTCTCCTCATATAAAAAGTCTCTTCCCCTCTTCCCCTTCATTCTCTCTTTTCGCTCTTTTTCTTTTCTTTTCTTTTCTTTTCTCGCTTTTATTTTCCCCCCTCCTTTTTCCCAATTTCATTTTTGCACTCCTTTTTTTGGTCCCTACTTTTCTTTTCTTTTTTCTCTTTTATCTTTTTCTCTTCCTTCTTCCTTATCCCCTAATTCTCTTAATTTGGGTGGTCACCTTTATTTGGGGTTATTAATATCATGAATATATTTGTGTATAGTGCCTAGTATGTGGTGCCTTGTTGTGTTGTATTTTGTGCCTTTAAATCAACGCAGCAGATCCAAGCAACAGCAATCTCCTGAGCACCACACCCTCTGCTGAGGAACAGCAGCTGTACGTGAAACCTTGCCCCACCAGCCAGAAGAGCCACCACAGCTGTGAACAGCACCCACCAGAGGAGCTGCTGCCAACTGAAGAACAGCAGCTACCGCAACCGCCCGAAGAGCAACCACAGACCAAGGAGTCACTGCCACCAAGGGAGCAACCACTGAACGACTCAATGTCTAGATATGTCAGTGAGATCAAACATGGGTAGACAAAGAAACCCCCAAAGGAAAGAGAAGGAGGACTCTCCAGAAAAGCAGCTAAGTAATACAGAGGCATGCAACATGACAGAAAAAGAATTCAGAATAAGGGTCCTAGAGTGCATAAACCGGATGGAGGAAAAAATCGACAACCTCTGCAAGAAGCAAGAAGAAACAGATGAAAAAATCAATAACATATGGAAGAAGCTAGAAGAAACAGATGAAAAAATCAACAACTTAAGTAAGACCCAAGAAGAAATGAAGAGTGATATAGCTGCAATGAAAAACTCCATTGAAAGTATCAAAAGTAGACTAGGAGAAGCGGAGGACCGAATTAGTGAATTAGAAGACAAGGAAGCAAAACACACCCAAAATGTACTGCAATTGGAGAAAAAAATTAAAAGACAGGAGGAGAGCCTAAGGGAGCTTTGGGACAACATGAAACGAAACAACATACAAATAATAGGAGTACCAGAACAACAGAAGGATGAACAAGGATTAGAAAACCTATTAGAAGAAATAATATCAGAAAACTTCCCTGAGGTGGGGAAGAAAAAAGTCACACAAGCCCAGAGAGTCCCAAACAAGGTGAACCCGAAAAGACCCACACCAAGACACATCATAATTACCATGGCAAATGTTCAGGACAAAGAGAGAATCTTACAGGCTGCAAGAGAGAGACGGAAAGTTACATACAAGGAATCTCCCATTAGATTGTCAAATGATTTCTCAACAGAAACACATCAAGCCAGAAAAGAATGGACTGAAATTTACAAAGTGATGCAAAGCAAAGGACTGAATCCAAGAATACTCTATCCAGCAAGGCTATCATTCAAACTTGAAGGGGAAATAAGAAGCTTCACAGACAAAAAAAGGCTAAGGGAGTTTATCACCACCAAGCCAGCAATGCAAGGAATGCTAAAGGGACTGGTATAAAAATAAGAAATAAAAAGCTCAGAAAGAAAACAGCCACACACACAAAAAAAATGGCTACAAACAAGTACCTTTCAATAATAACTTTAAACGTAAACGGACTAAATGCTCCAAACAAAAGACATCGAGTGGCTGAATGGATAAAAAAACATGACCCATACATCTGCTGTCTACAAGAAACCCACCTAATTAGAATGGACTCACACAGACTGAAAGTGAAAGGATGGAAAAATATCTTTCAGGCAAATGGAAAGGAAAAGAAAGCTGGGGTAGCAATACTTATATCAACCTCAAAGTGAAGGCCATAACAAGAGATAAGGAAGGCCACTTCATAATACTAAAGGGATCAATACAACAAGAAGATATAACCCTGGTAAACATATATGCACCCAATGCAGGAGCACCCAAATTCATAAAAAAAACTCCTGGAAGATATCAAAGGAGAGATCGACAACAATACAATCATAGTAGGAGACTTTAATACACCACTGACAGCACTGGATAAGCCCTCTAGACAAACAATCAGCAAAGATACAGCAATCCTAAATGACTCACTAGATCAGATGGACTTAATAGACATCTTCAGAACACTTCACCCCAAAGCCAGGGAATATACATTCTACTCAAGTGCTCATAAGACATATTCAAAAATAGACCATATATTGGGTCACAAGCAAAGTATCCCCAAATTCAAGAAGATTGAAATCATAAAAAGCATCTTCGCAGACCACGATGGCATAATATTAGAAATAAACTACAATAAAAACAACCCAAAATACTCAAACACCTGGAAGCTGAATAGCATGCTATTAAATATTGATTGGGTTACCAATGAGATCAAAGAAGAAATTAAAAACATCCTGGAAACTAATGACAATGAAAACACAACAATCCAAAACCTATGGGACACAATGAAAGCAGTCCTGAGAGGGAAGTTTATAGCTCTACAGGCCTATCTCAAAAAACAAGAAAAAATGGTAGTAAATCATCTAACTCTACAACTCAAAGAATTAGAAAGAGAGCAACAAGAAAACCACAGAGTGAGCAGAAGGAAGGAGATAATAAAGATTAGAGCAGAAATAAAGGACATAGAGACCAAAAAAAACAATACAGAAAATCAATGAAACCAAGAGCTGGTTCTTTGAAAGGATAAACAAGATTGACAAACCTCGAGCCAGACTCACCAAGAAACAGAGAGAGAGGACCCAAATAAACAAAATCAGAACTGATAGAGGCAAAATAACAACAGACCCCACAGAAATACAAATGATTGTTAAAAAATACTATGGACAGCTCTACTCCAACAAACTAGACAACATGGAGGAAATGGACAACTTCCTAGAAAAATACAACATTCCAAAACTCAATCAGGAAGAATCTAAAAATCTCAACAGGCCAATAACTATGGAAGAAATTGAAGCAGTCATCAAAAACCTTCCGTCAAACAAAAGCCCAGGACCAGACGGCTTCACAGGGAGTTTTACCAAACATTCAAGGAAGAACTAAAACCTATCCTCCTCAGACTACTACAAAAAATTCAAGAGGAAGGAACACTTCCAAGCTCATTCTATGAAGCCAGCATCACCCTAATACCAAAACCAGGTAAAGACAACACAATGAAAGAGAATTACAGACCAATATCCCTCATGAACATAGATGCCAAAATCCTCAACAAAATCTTAACAAATCGGATCCAGCAGTATATCAGAAAGATCATACACCATGACCAAGTAGGATTTATCCCAGGGATGCAAGGATGGTACAATATCCGCAAATCAATAAACGTGATACATCACATAAACAAATTGAAAGAAAAAAACCACATGGTCATATCAATTGATGCAGAAAAAGCATTTGACAAAATTCAACACCCATTTTTGATAAAAACTCTCAGCAAGGTGGGAGTAGAAGGATCATACCTCAACATAATAAAAGCCATATATGACAGGCCCACAGCCAACATCATACTCAATGGACAAAAACTAACACCATTTCCCCTAAGAACAGGAACAAGACAGGGATGCCCCCTCTCACCACTCCTGTTCAACATAGTACTGGAAGTGTTAGCCATTGCAATTCGGCAAGAAGAAGAAATAAAAGGCATCCAAATTGGAAAAGAAGAAGTAAAACTGTCCTTATTTGCAGACGACATGATATTATACACACAAAACGCTAGAGATTCCATCAAAAAGCTACTAGACTTAATACATGAATTTGGCAATGTAGCAGGATACAAAATTAACCCCAAGAAATCTGAGGCATTTCTATACACCAATAGTGAACTTTCAGAAAGAGAGATTATAAAAACAATCCCGTTTACCATTGCACCAAAAAAATTAAGCTACCTAGGAATAAACTTAACTAAAGAGGTAAAAGACCTCTACTCAGAAAACTACAGGACGTTGAAAAAAGATATAGAGGAAGACATAAACAGATGGAAGAACATACCGTGTTCATGGATTGGTAGAATCAACATCATTAAAATGTCCATACTACCCAATGCAATCTATAAATTCAACGCACTTCCCATTAAAATACCAACAGCATACTTCAGAGATCTAGAACGAACTCTCCAAAAATTCATCTGGAATAAAAAAAGACCCCGAATAGCTGCAGCAATCCTGAAAAAGAACAAAGTAGGTGGGATCTCAATACCAGATATCAAGTTGTATTACAAAGCCACTCTTCTCAAAACTGCCTGGTACTGGCACAAGAATAGGCATATAGATCAATGGAATAGAATAGAGAGCCCAGAAATCGGCCCGAACCAATATGCTCAATTAATATTTGACAAAGGAGGCAAGAACATACAATGGAGCCAAGATACTCTCTTCAATAAATGGTGTTGGGAAAATTGGACAGATATATGCAAGAAAATGAAACTAGACCACCAACTTACACCATACACAAAAATAAACTCAAAATAGATAAAGGACTTAAATGTACGACAGGAAACCATAAAAATTCTAGAAGAATCCAAAGGCAACAAAATCTCAGACATATGCCGAAGCAATTTCTTCACTGATACAGCTCCTAGGGAATTTGAAACTAAAGAAAAAATGAACAAATGGGACTACATCAAAATAAAAAGCTTCTGCACAGCAAAAGAAACCATCAACAAAACAACGAGAAAACACACTGCGTGGGAAAACATATTTGCCAATGTCATATCTGATAAGGGCCTAATCTCCAAAATTTATAGGGAACTCATACAACTTAACAAAAGGAAGATAAACAATCCAATCAAAAAATGGGCAAAGGACCTAAATAGACACCTTTCAAAAGAGGACATTCAGAAAGCCAAGAGACATATGAAAACATGCTCAAAGTCACTAATCATCCGAGAGATGCAAATCAAAACAGCAATGAGGTACCATCTCACACCTGTCAGACTGGCTATCATCAACAAATCAACAAACGACAAGTGCTGGAGAGGATGTGGAGAAAAGGGAACACTTGTGCACTGCTGGTGGGAATGCAGACTGGTGCAGCCACTATGGAAGACAGTATGGAGTTTCCTTAAAAAACTGAAAATGGAACTCCCATTTGACCCTGTGATCCCACTTCTAGGAATATATCCCAAGAAACCAGAAACACCAATCAGAAAGGATATATGCACCCCTATGTTCATAGCAGCACAATTCACCATAGCTAAGATCTGGAAACAGCCTAAGTGCCCATGAGTAGATGAATGGATTAGAAAACTGTGGTACATCTACACGATGGAATACTATGCTGCTCTAAAAAGGAAGGAACTCTTACCATTTGCAACGTCATGGATGGAACTGGAGAGCATTATGCTAAGTGAAATAAGCCAGTCAATAAAGGAAAAATACCACATGATCTCACTCATTCATGGACAATAGAGACCATTATCAACTTTTGAACAATAATAGATACAGAGGCAGAGCTGCCTCAAACAGATTGTCAAACTGCAGCGGGAAGGCCGGGGAGGGTTGGGGGGCAGGAGGTAGGGGGGTAAGAGATCAACTAAAGGACTTGTATGCATGCATATAAGCATAACCAATGGACATAAGACACTGGGGGATAGGGGAAGCTAGGGGACTGTCTAGGGCGGGGGGATAAAATGGACACATATGTAATACCATTTGTAATACTTTAAGCAATAAAAAAAAATAAAGTTCAATCATGAGATTTCAGCAAAGCAGAATTTTTAAAAATCTATATGATCAATTGCTACTCTTATTGTGTTCATACAAATGATCCGGCCAAATTGAAACTAGACTTAATACAGTAAGTAAATTAGTCTTAATTTGGCTCCTTAAAAAAAAAAAATGAGGGTGATTTTAGGGGGGAAAAATTGTGATTCAGTAGACTCTGTAACATACAGCTGTGAATATTAGACTCAAAACTTTATTATTTTTTAACCTATGAATTGAACTCGATCCTGAATTTATCTCTAGCTTTTACCCCAGTAATACTAAAATTTATAACAGTTTGTCTCCACCAGGTTACAAGCCCTACTTGCACTCAGGGAATATCACCTCTAAACACCATTTCCACCTCCTTCTGTGCTCAGGCTTCATCATCCCTCTGACAGAGAGCAAGGGTCTCTTGGCTCTAAAGGAAAAGCTTCGTCCCTCCTCAGCATGAAGCAGTTACGGAAGTGACTCTGTGCTCCTTTATTCTGAAAGAGTTCAGAGCCCAGATCCTTGAGGGGGGTGTGGTGGGCAGGTAGACAGACATGAGCAGAGCAAGGACGATGGGCCAACCAGAGGAGAAATGGACGGGACCCTGGGACATGCTTCTCACCACTCCAACGGCTCTGAGGCTGGCCATGGAGAAGCCTGTGTAGAACTGACCTTTATATCTTGCCTAGTAGGAGTTGGGACACCTATTGCTAATGCATAGAATTGTTCCATTCATTTTGGGAAGAAACTCACACACTGGGACCTTTCTATGTTGGGCCCCACTCTTTGGGAAAAGGGTGCAGGGATGTTTCTCTAACGGTTGCTGCAGTAGCTTCCTGTGGTGAATGTTTGACTCGTACCGGGTGTTCTAGTTATTGTTTTTCAGTATCTAACAACTGCAATATGAATTGCTTGGATAATTTCACCCTCCCTTATAGTAACATACTAAGCTGCTGGCTGGCTGTTTTCTGAGATATGTGAGGTAACTGTTCATTCATCTATTCCTGCTAACAACCCTGTTCCTTAGGATGAATGACTGTGTTAGGTCTTGGAAACATCACAGGGTCCGAACCAAAAGAGACCTTCTCACGCTGACGGCAACCTGGGAGCCCTGTTGAACTGTTGCTTTAATCATTTTTGTTATGCTGGTTTGGTAGGCTCCCTTAATGTAGAAGTGACCCGGTTGGCTTGTAGCATGGTAATGCCCTTGTGTGCCACTTCCAGGGTTATACAGGAATAAATCAAGAGCTGAGCCAGGCCAGGGAGGCAGTTCTAGAGAATCAGGCAGCAATAGATTATTTGTTGTCACAGCATAATCACAGTTGTGAGGAATGTACTGTTTTAATCTTTCTGACAATTTTCAATTGATAGAAAACAGCATTCAACAAGTTAGGGAAACCATCTCCCAAGACCCTGGATTTGCTGTATTTCATTCCTGGGAACTGCTTTCAAGAAGAAAATGCAGTCCAGCAGGATAAGACTTTTCATCTAAAACTAATCTCATAGATATGAAATGATGGGAAAAGCAGTGGGGAAATGTTAGGGGCAGAAATAGGATATATTGGGGACCATCTGCAATCAAAAGAAATATTAATCATGCTCTGTTAACCTTGGTGGCTCTGTCCTGATAAGAGAAAGCACATTCTAACCTGGCTGGGAGCTGTACGTCCTGGACATGAGAGTAACATCAGAATGCAGTCTATCCTCCTTCCGAGGACTGCCTATCATTATGGAAAGATTTACAGCCTCAAGGCACCTAGTCCTGGAGGCATCTGCTCTTTACACCCCCGCCTCTAGTACTTGTAATCTGGTCCGGGGGCACCTGTACTCTGCAACCCTCCCCTCCTTAACAGCCCACATGACTTGTCACCTGTAATGATTACCTGTGCCTACTTTTCCACACCTGTAATTCCTACTTACCCAAATAATCTTGTGCTTCTACCAATATAAACAGCTGGCTTATGGGGAGAGGCAGAGCAGATTTTCGTGGATGACCTGCTGCTCTCCCACACTGTCAGCAGAATTGGAATAAACGCTCATAATGATTCAACCCTGTCTCTGCTTAATTGGATTAAGTGACAGGAAGCCTGTACTCCTTGGTTGTCTGGTTACAATTCCACATATAAAGAATAAGAGGGCAGGTCCATCCCCACCCACACCCAAACCCTCTCTGTCTTTTCAGTGTGATGCTTTCCATGCCACAACTGAAATACAGAACAACCACCATCCAGAACCTCTGGAAAGCTGGCTTAATGGAGGTCCTACAACTAAGGAAGTAAAGGAAAAAGCACACTGAGACCAGTAGGAGGTGCAGAGGCATGGGACCCACATGTGCTGCTTTTTTAATTGGGAGGGAGCTTATCTCTATGGAGGATGCCCAGAGGAGCAAGGGGTCCCAGCCATACACCAGACCCCAGCTCAGGGTCTGAGAGCTAGGAAAATAAGTCCCTATAGGCAGTAAGAACTACAGGCTATAAAAACCAGCATAGATTGGGGCTCAGTGACACAGAAGCTGCTGGAGACCTAGCTGTTCCTCTTAAAAAGCTGGCACCATGAACTGAACTTACAAGGTCCTGCTTCCTCTGAGCTCCAGCACAAGGCTCTGGGGAACACAAACATGTATGAAGAGGAACTGGATTGTCTGGCATTGGGGCAGGAACTTGGGCGTGGTTTTCTCCCAGATGGAGGTGCTCACAAGGATCTTTGTTCCTATGCTGGGACCTTCCGGGTCACAGGGTTAACTGGCAGCCATTTCTATTTCCTCTGCCCTGGTAATTCCCTAAGATCCCACCTCATTCAATTTACAACCCCACCCAAGCTGTGTGCAGTGGCTTTTGCATATGAATGGCCTGTCCTTGCTCAGGCTAAAATCTCACAAACAAGCTGCAGCTGGGTCAGGGAGCCACAAACCTATAAATAAAAGGCCCAAGACCCCGCACCAGCACCAGCTTGCCTTACTTCACAGCTGGGCCTCGTCTGGGCACTTCCAAACCAGATACAAAGAGGAGGAATCTTCAGATCTCTCTGTAGCTCCTGCTGGGTGGCCCCAGACAGTGGCTGACATTTCACCTCCCTGGAAACACAAGAGCCAGTGTACCCAGTGGTCAGTGTCAGACCACACCAGATTTCAATTCTATACATCCATAAGCAACACACTCAAGGGGCAGACTCAGTGAGTACCAAAGCCCCACTGAAGCAAGTCCTGATCCATAGAGGTGTCTTCTGCACAGCAACTCTCTCACACTGTAGTTGCAGCCAGTCCCCACAGCCAATTGGCCTGGACATCAATTCCTCCCAATGACACCAATAGCAGTCAAGTCTCAACTACAACATGACTGTGCTCACAGCCCCCAAAGGGTGCACCTAGAGTTCCCAGCTCTTGTGCCTGGGAGGCTGAGCCACTTGATCCTATAGAACACCTGTTACACAAGGCCACTCTACCAACTCAAGGACACATAGCGTCTCTACCCAATACATAGAAACAAGCACAGGGAAGCAGCCAAAATGTGGAGATAAAGAAACATGTTATAAATGAAAGAAATTAAAGAAAGCAAACTACTGGATATAGAGTTCAAAACCATGGTTATAAGATTATTCAAAAATCTTCTAGAAACCTCCAGAAAAATGAAAAAGGACCAGTCAGAAATTAAGCATACACTGACTGAAATAAAGAATAATATACAGGGATTCAACAATAGAACAGAGGATTCTGAGATTCAAATCAATTATTTGAAATATGAGGAAGCAACAAACAAAACAAAAAAAAACAAAAAAAAAAAAACAAACACCCAATCAGAAGAGCAAAAAGAAAAACGAATCCAAAAATATGAAGAAAGTATAAGGAGCATTTGGGACAATTTCAAGTGTACCAACATTAGCATTATGGGGGTGTAAAAAGAAGAGAGAGAGCAAGATATTGAAAACCTACTTGAAAAAATAATGACAGAAAACTTCCCCCACCTGGTGAAAGAAATAGACTTACAAGTCCAGGAAACACAGAGTCCCAAACAAGAGGAATCGAAGAGGACCATGCCAAGATACATCATAATTAAAATGCCAAGGGCTAGAGACAAAGAGAGACTCTTAAAAGCATCAAGAGAAAAGCAGTTAGTTACTTACAAGGGAGTACCCATATAACTGTCAGCTGATTTCTCAACAGAAACTACTCAGGCAGGAAGGGAGTGGCAAGAGATAGTCAAAGTGATGAATAGCAAGAACCTACAACCAAGATTACTCTATCCAGAAAAGCTATCATTTAGAATTGAAGGTCAGAAAAAACTTCCAAGACAAGAAAAAGCTAAAAGAGTGTATCACCACCAAACCAGTATTATGTGAAATGTAAAAAATATATATATTGATTTCAGAGAGGAAGGGAGAGAGAGAAAGATAGAAACATCAATGATGAGAGAAGATCATTGATCATCTGCCTCCTGCATGCCCCACACTCGGGATTGAGCCCTCAACCCAGGCATGTACCCTTGACTGGAATAAAATCTAGGACCCTTTGGTCTGCAGGCTTACGCTCTATCCACTGAGCAAAACAGGTCAGGGTTGAAGGGTATTCTTTAATAAGAGGGAGAAGAAGAAAAATAAAAAGATAAAAATATGAACAACAAAATGGCAACAAATACATATCTATCAACAACTGAATCTAAAAATCAAAATAAACGAATAAGAAATCTAATGAACAGAATAAACTGGTGAATAAAATAGAATCAGAGCCATGGAAATGGAACAGATTGATGATTCTCAGAGGGAAGGGAACCCCAAACCTATCAATAAAAGGCTGTAGACCTGGCACCAGCACCAACGGGAGGAGGTTGGGGGCAGGGGAGGCGGGAAGAGATTAAACAAAGATCGTATATGCATTACCTATGGACATAGACAATAGGGTGGTGAAGGCCTGGGGCAGGGTGGGAACCAGGTGGAGGGGGGCAAAGGGAGGAAAAAGAGGGACATCTGTAATAATCTCAACAAAAAAGATAACAATATAAAAGAATTAAATAGCTAAAAAAAGAATCAGAGGGCAGAATAAATTTAAACTCCATATTAAAATAATTTTGCAAAAAACAAACATTTGCAAATTTTATAAACTTAGTTTATTGTTGGAAAAATCAGATAGGTATGATTGGTTCTCCATAGTTTTCTTCCTTCTAAATATTGTACTGTCTATAATTATGTTGAAAACAGTATTCTAAATTGATCATTTGTTTTTCGTAAGCCATTGAACTTCTGGCATTAGCCCAGGACTCTTTAGTATCATCAGAATTTGCTAACACTCAGTACTTCAATTCTAGAATGTATTTTAAGTCAAAAGGGGATATATCAGCATATAGAGGAAGAAATATTTTTCTCTCAAAAAGACATTCTATTTTATAATACATGCTGGTGAGTTGATGCTCAATATGATCTCATGATCTCTTTCTTTTCCAAACAAGGATTGTAGTCTGTTTGCTATGGTAGGTGTAGAATAAATTTTGGATTTCATAAGAAAACACCCTAAACTGCAAATCTTAGAGCTCCATGTACATGAACAGCTACTTCGGCTCTCTGCCACTGCATTCTCTGCCTCTTCATTTTCAATACCTAGGTTCAGAGGACTTGGGCTCAGCCACTCTGCCTTCTTTTCTGAAGAGACATTTTGAAATATCTGAACAATGCAAACTTGTTGAAGATGCAGAGCAGGCCATGGTTTGAATGAAAGTCTGAATTTTATTGAGGCCACCCTGGTAATGCAGTGTTTCATTCCCAACACACATCTGTACTGGCAACCCTAGGCCAGGAATTCTGAGCAAGAAAAGTTGATCTGTGATAATGCCACCTATCTTTTGCCAAGGGACAGTAAATGGGGTTGACTCAAAAGTCAAATTTAAACAAATGTTTCAAAAATCTTTGTGTATGGGGAAGTTGATGTGAGAAATGCTCAACTGTCCGAATTCACATAACAGACTCAGAGACAGAACTATGGCGAAAACAAGACTTCTATGCACTCCCTAGAGCAGGTGTCTGTCGGGTTGTACAGGAACATCTGCAGCTGTGAGCTCGGCCCATTCACTCAGTCCCTCCTCCGGTTCCTCACTGTGGGGTCACCTGTTTCCTCATATGTCACTGAGGTCTTGCTGCCTCCCATTGGGCCATTTAAAAGAATGTGTTGAGGCCTTTCTAGGTGCCTCCACCTGCTGTCTAGTGGAGGCAAGTGCCTGGGGACGGGGGGGGGGGGGGGGGGAGTGTTTCCACCATGATGCTGGCCCATGTACACAGCTCTTTGTTCCTCTTCCCTCCTCCCTACCTTCTGTTTGCCCTCCGGAATTCAGCAAATCCCATCAAAAGCCAACCATGCTGGAGATGGATCACAGAGGCCCATCTCCTACAGTGGGTGATACTAATTTCTTCACAGAATTTTAGACAGAGGAATGGAGAGCCCCATCTTCTGACCAGCTCTGCTTTGGTAAAGGGTGAGATGTCTGCAGTTGTTCCAGTAGATATAAAACTTGCAAATCCTACATACGATCTAACTTAGGCATTTCTTGAAAATGGACTCACCCCCTCCAGTGTTTTACACATTGAACATCATGTGGTCAAAATATTATCTTTGCCTTATATCTTCTGGGATCAAAAAATACAATCATCTTTATAAAATAAAGGGAAAAATAACATCTTTGGGCATTTTAGAACAACTTGTCAGGAATCAAGCAAAAGATCATATGTATGTGTATCTAGAAAATGAAATAGGGTGTAGCTCCTCTGCTCTTTTTACCTGCATGCCCTCACGCCAATTTAAGATAATCACTAAAATAGCGTAGGACCCAGCTGGTGTGCTCAGTGCTTGAACATCAACCTATGAACCAGGAGGCCACCATTTGATTCCTGGTCAGGTTGCTGTTCGATCCCCAGTAGGGGGCATGCAGGAGACAGCCAATCAATAATTTTCTCTCATCATTGATGTTTCTATTTCTCTCTCCCTCTCCCTTCCTCTCTGAAATCAATAATAATAATAAAAAATGGCAGTCCAATATGCTAAACTTACTTTCAATCACCTCATTAACTGAAAACATTTCCCCCCAAATAAAATGATTCCTTGAGACTCTACAGTATAGTAGCAAACACATCTTTGAGCGTTATGACCTATAAACCCTTTCGAATGTCATTTTTTCTCTTTCAAATTGGGTTGCTCCTCTTTTAATAAATAGCACACCTTCCTCTACCTAATTGATTGAGCCCATCAGAGATAAACTGCTCATTTACTTTCCTTTGAGATGTAGGGATCCTGATACTTAGAAGAAGTGTGAGACAGAGAAACAAAATGAAAACTTTCTACCATGCTAATCAGCCCAACAAGCTGTTCTTGTGACATTTTAGGAAGCAAGTAGAGAGCTTTCAATAGTATGTTAAATTAGCCAAAAGCTGGCACTTGAATATGATGTTTCATGTTCAAGGAATTAGGTTTTTAAAATGAGCAAATACAAAAAGATGAGGATTTGATTGATAGAGGATGCTTTGACTAAGCTCTATTTTCTCTCGGGGGAGGTAGGCACTGTTCCATTTATATAAACTTATTAGGCTAAATAAGGATATTTGGGATTTTCTTGAAAAATAATTATATTATTTTGACAGTTGATGTTTTAAGCACAGCCTATGACCCCAAGAATATGCTAAGAGAAGTTATGTGGCAATCCAAGGCCAGATTTTTTTCGCATTCATTTAATATGAGATTCTATGTACAAGAGTGATGATTTGTAGAATATTTCCCATCACCCACTTCTCTGAGCCCACTCCAGAACTTGTAACAAGAAAGTTTGTGAGATTATATTAAAAGGAATAGCTCAGGTTAGGTATCCTTCAAAGTCAGCAATTTTATAATGACTCTTTAATATTCTCCAATTCCTTTACCAATCCCTATTGTTTGAATCCCTTTACCAATCAAACATCAATTTCCAATTCCTCCCTCTCCCCAGCACCTGGCAACACCATTCTACCTTCTTTCTTTGTTAATTTCACTACTCTATATACTTTATCTACGTGGAATCATATAGCATTTGTTGTTTTGTGATGGGATTATATTACTCAGCATAATGACCTCTAGGTTTATCCATAATGTAGCATGTACTAGAATTCCTATTGTATGTATAGGCCACATTTTATTTTTTCATTCATATGTTAGTGAACACTTGATCATTTCCTCTTTCGGGCTATTGTGAATAATTCTGCTATGAATACGGATATACAAATATCTCCTCAAGACCCTGCTTTCAAATGTTGGAGATGTGTCCAGAAATGAGATTGTGGCATGACATGGCAGTTCTGCTTTGAAGTGTTTGTGACACCACCACACCATTTTCCATATCGGCTGGACCGTCTTACATTCCACCAACAGTGCCCATGGGTTGTAAAGCCTCCACATCTTCTCTAACACTTATTTTCGGAGTTTTGAGGTAACTGTCTCAATGTGTGTGAGATGGTATTTCATTGTGGTTTTGATATCCGTTTCCCTGGTGATTAGTAATGTATCTTTGCATGTGATGACTGGCCATGTGTATGCCTTCTTTGAGGAAATGCATTTTGAGTTACTTGCATTTTGATCGAGGTATTTGTTTTGTTGTTGATTTGTACGAGTTCTTTATATATTCTGGATCCCTTATCAGGTATTTGATTTGACAATATTGTATTCCACTTAGAGGGTTGCCTTTTCACTCTGTTAATCATGTCATTTAATGCACAGAAGTATCTACTTTTTCTATAGTACAATTTATCTATTCTTTTTCTTTTTCTGTTGGGTTTTGAGTGTTATATCCAAGGAATCATTGACAAATCCAATGTCATGAAACTTCTCTTCTAAGAGTTTTATAGGTTTAGGTTTCACATTTAGGCTGAAGCATAGTGATCCCTCCTTTGGAAAACTGCTGTTTAAAACTGATGTTTGCACTACTCTGTTATTCTTAGACAGTCCCTTGTTCTATAGGTCAGCTGTTATTTTTAGATAATCCCTTATTCTGTAAAATAACTGTTTTAGTTTGAATAATAGAAAAAGATAAAAACTTAACTGTCTGACCTTGCAAGCTAGCCATCTAATGTAATAGACTAATACTGATAATATTCCCTTATTCTCATGCCAAGTGCTTGTTCATTATGTATCCAACATTACAAGCTTGTCGAGTAAGACTCCCTCCACGTTCTGCGTGGAGTAGGGTTCGGTATCTGAAAGAGGAGCCGCACAACAAATGAGAGAAAAAGACACGAGATAATTTTGCAATATTGGGGGACCAGGCGGCAAGTCCCAAAGGACTTCCTCCATGCTCAGGCCTCACCAAGCTTTTATTGATCTGGGATGCCCCCATAGCATAGCCCTTAGGCAGGTGACCCCCTAGTAACAAGCAGACTAGCCCATCAGCAAGGATTTACATAATAATAAATGGGGGAGTAGTTTCAGCTACCACTGTCTGGACAAACAGAGGTGGCACCTAGCTCAGAGCTTTGCTAGGGCTTCAAAGGCACCCAGCCTTGGGGGCGGGGTTCTCTGTCTATGCTTATCAGATAGTGAAGGCAATAAACAGTTTCCCACACAAGCTGTCTGCAAAAATAACTTACATAGGGCTCTTTGTAAAATCTGCAGATGAAGAGCTCGAAAGGTATAAACAGGAAAAACTTCCTCCATGTCTTTTGTGTATAAACAGGAAAAACTTCTTCCATGTCTTTTCTCAGAATTTGACAGAGGTACTCTGCTCTGAGCCCGCGCATAATACTCCTAATTGGCTCATGAAGGCATCTTGTGTCTAGCTCGCTGATTTACGATACATCAAGGCCTTTGATCTATTTTATTTAGTACTTGTTTTACCCTTTCCTAGGCAGTGAATTTCCCAGGCAGGGAGAGACTGTGACTGTTCATCTTTGTATTCTTAGCACTTCGCATACACCTGGTGCACATACTAGATGCCAGGGGAGATTTGCATCCTGCAGAGGTTTGGATAAGCCTCAGCTAATCTTCATGGCTTCTTATGGGTGCACCTGCTTGTCTGCCAGCCAGCAGCTTTCTTGCTCATTTCCAGGTAGGATGACTGGGGTCAGAGGGCCTCCAGATGCCTTTGGCCCCCACCCTCACTCAAGCCCGCCTATGCCTCATCCAGGTGCACACATGACTTCCTTTGAGGAAAGTTCCAGTTGTTGTCCCTCCCAGAATGGGGACCAATGCCCTGTTCTTGCCTTTGGAGATGGCTTGCTTGTTCCTTCCTTCCAAATAAGCATTTAATCCAAGCTGTGTCATGCGTAGCTCATACTTTCTACCACTGGGGCTAAGCTGAGCTGAATTAGTGTCTCCATTGCTGAGCTGCAAGTGTGTAGTAGGTGCCCAGTAAGTGAAGAAGTTTGTTTGTGATCTGTTTGGGAATCCAGTAAAAATACACTGTCAACTTTCCATCTGGTTCATCATTGGAATGTTCTAGTAACACTGATAATATTAGAGTGAAGGAGAATTCAAAAGTCATTTTTGTTTAGCTGTGTGAGTTAGACGTTCTCTCCCCCATCTTCTCCCAAACCACATTTCTCTTAATAATCTTCCAGACTAGTTAATAGTAAGAATGACTTGCTTCCTCTGCTCAGGATGGGCAGTCAGCACCTCTTGTTTGACAGAAAAATCCGGGGTGGTTATCTTCCTTCCTCCCTCCCTCCCTCCTCCGTCCTTCCTTCCTTTCCTTCTTTTTCTCTCTCTTTAATTTTCTTTTTGTGCATAAAATAGAGACATAAATCATTTCTGAAGAGGGTACAATTAATGGTAATCGGTGGGGGCATGGCTGAAAAAATCTAATTTAAAATACATGATCCTCTCTTCCTTTTAACTCACTAATTGTGCTCCAGGTTTATAATTTTATTTGTTCCAAAGTCCACAAATATTTGTGAAGCCCTTGTTTTAAGTTCCTGGGCTCCGTACAGTGGGATGAATCCAGCCACACAGAAATTTCAGTTTAGCTAAGAATATTGGCCATTGGAATTATATGATAAAGTTCTGTGTAAATTGATAGCCAACTTTAATATGAAATAAAAGGAGGAGAATAAATAAATATCAGTTACTCTGATTGTGGGCATGATATCAAAAGCTTATTACACATTTCAGTTATCTCCCCCAAACCATACAAGGTAATCAGTGTTCTTCCCACATTATAAATGAGGTGATGGAAGGTCAAAGACATTGAGTAATTCATTATGTAGTAGTATATTGGTTGCAAAGCTAAGATCTGGGTGACATACTAATATTTGGAAATTCAGCTGTAATTAGAACCCAGCACTGCATCTGACAACCCTCAGATTCCGCCCTATTCACCTATACAGAAAGGCAGCTATGACAGGCAGAGTGCTGTGTAGGCAGCCATCTGTGGGGTCCAGGCCGGTGTGAGAGACTCCGAAGGATGCAACATGGAGATCCATTACTCAACACAACAAGTAGCAGTGATCATCCAGCTTTACAGTGGTCAACCATTCTTTGTTTGAAATGACACCAGCCTGGCCATGAAGACCAGTGTAGCCATGGCTGTCCATGGCAAGGTTGTAAGTCAACTTTTCTTCTAAAATTGTCAAAAGTGAGAATAAAAGAATAATTGGTGCCTGCTTTTCTCCTGGATTATCTCATCCCCTTGTCCAGCAGGGGGCGCTGCACATGCTCTTATGCCATCTATATATATAAAAGCCTAGTGAGCCCTGGCTGGTTTGGCTCAGTGGATGGAGCGTTGGCCTGTGGACTGAAGGGTCCTGGGTTTGATTCTGGTCAAGGGCACATGCCTGGGTTGTGGGTTCGATCCTCAGTGGGGGTGTGCAGGAGGCAACCAATCATCTCTCATCATTGATGTTTCTATCTCTCTGTCCCTTCCTCTCTGAAATCAATAAAAATATATTAAAAAAATAATAGAAGCCCAGAATGGCAGAATGACCAGAACAACTGGTGGTATGACGTGCACTGTGGCAGCCAACCAGCCTGATCCAGGACCCAATCAGCCCCATCTCCCCAGCCAGCCCTGCCCCTGATAGGCCCTCAAAACCCTGATTGGGGTGGGGCTGGCTGGCCAACCTCCCATGGCTCCTACCCCCTGCTGGCCTGGCTTGATGGGCCCCCATCGGGGTGGGCTGGGTAGACCCCACCTGTGCACAAATTCATGCACAAGGCCTCTAGTCTTATTTATAAACCACTGCATCAATCAACAGTGTATCAGAAGGAACTGAGTGAGTGAGTGTGTGCCAGGCACAATGCTTGCTTTCTTGTATATATCATCTCATTTCTTCCTCACAACACCATTTTGAGATTCATAGCATTTTTCTTATTTTAAAGTTGAAAAGACTGAAGCTCAGAGAAGGAAAATGACTTGCTCAATTTGCCCAATGGCAGGATTGGGCAAATTGCAGGATTGTCATTCAGATCTGGATCATTACCAGAGGCCTGCTCTCTTCTGGAATAGGGCAACTAATGCATGCCTGCATCTCATCTGAGATCCTGTTCCAAAAAGCTGGTATCCAGGAATGTTTCTTTTGATATGAAATAATTCTCTTTAAATCTCTGGAAAACTGATACCAACTAATCCAGACATTCAAATAATTGAAATGATTCTCTATCTTCCAACTTTAGGTGATACAAAAGAGAGGCAAACCACTTAGTTTAGAAATTTAGAGAAAGTATTAACTTCTTGGATGTACATTTATCTCAGTACAATTTTTTGTTGTTGTTAATTCTCACCCGATTTTTAGGGAGAGTGGAAGAGAGAGGGAAAGACAGGGAGAAACATTTATGTGAGAGAAACACATCGACTGGTTGCTCCTGCATGAGTCCTGACCAGGGCCTAGGCCAGGGAGGAGCCTGAAACCAAGGTACATGCCCTTGACCTGAATCAAATCCAGGACCCTTCGGTCCACAGGCTGATACTCTATCCACTGAACCAAACTGGCAAGGGCTCAGTACAATTTTTCAGGTCAATAATATGTACCTTCTAACTTATTGAACTATACCGAAGTTTACGATGCTGACCTGGAGTTGTGACAAGGACCTAAACTATTAAAGACAACCGAAGAGGGCACAAAAGAAAGAGAGCTGATGTGGGAAGTCTCAAGAATATAGGCTTAACCCCTTGCAGCCACACAGGGCATGTGTCTAGATTCTAGACAAACTGATCACCCTCCCTTCAGTTTCATAAGCTGAAAGGCAGATACATGTAGTAACTCAGAAAGTTGTTGTGAGACTTGGAAGAGGTAGCAGGAGTGTAAATCGCCTAGCCCAGGGGTTTTTTCCTCAGTAAATCCTAGTTTTCCTCATAAGCCAAACAAGTAATTTTCAACCACAAGTAAAACAATGTGGAACTGGTCATTTAGTATTTGTTTTCATTTTTACTGTTAATGCAGCATCTATGAAATGGACCAAGAGAGCTGGGGAGACTCAGCCCATTTGCATAGGCAGAAAGGCTCTGAAAGTGGGCACATCCTGTCAATCAGCTGTCTGCCTCCTACATTCTTCTTGCGTCTGTCACTGTAGGTTCTCACAATGACATGCCATATATTGAACAACAAAAATGTAGAGGTTTGAGCAACCCACAGTAGAATTAATCAGTTTATTACTTGAATTCACCAACCCAATTTTCTTTAAGCAAACTTAGCAAAGGGGAGCGAATCAGGCAGGATCCTGCTCAATTCTCTATGCCTTTTGCACTACTGTTATATTCCTCTACCTTCTACCCAGATAGCTTAATCACCTTTAGAGATGTTTTGTCCAACCTCCTATGTATCTAGATCAGCAATTTTCAACCTCTGGGCACACATAAACTAATTAAAAAAAATTCTGTGGCACACCAAAAATGTATTATACTAGAGTTCCTACACCAGTGGGGCATCTCATCCTGGCCTGCAGGATCGAGCTGAAACTGGCTCTCCTACATCCCCCAAGGGGTCCCAGATTGCGAGAGGGCACAGGCCAAGCTGAGAGACCCCACTGGTGCACAATCAGGGCTGGGGAGAGATGCAGGAGGTTGGCCAGCCAGGGAGGAACAGTGGGAGAGCTCCAGGGTATGTCTGGCCTGTCTCGCTCAGTCCCGATCAGCCAGACCCCAGCAGCAAGCTAACCTACCAGTCAGAGCATCTGCCCCTTGGTGGTCAGTGCATATCATAGTGAGCAGTTGAATGGCCTTAGCATATCATTAGCATATTATGCTTTGATTGATGGAACGGCCAACTGGTCAACTGGACACTTAGCATATTAGGCTTTTATTATATAGGACATTTTTCCAATCTGACAAAAAATAGGTATAATTTTGATTGAGTAAAAGCAATAATAATAGGAATTATATACCTTTTTTTTTTTGCTCTAAAGTGACTTTGAAAAAGTGAGGTGCCTATACTTGTACATAAGAATTTCTGGTACCAAGAATTAACCAATCAGACACAACCTTATTATGCAACCTGAGTGATAAGATGCAACTCTATTATATGACCTCTATATTTATGGTTCAAGACAGGGTATTCACACAGAACAGCTACTGTGTTGGCTTTGGTCATTTTTTTTATCTGACAATCTAAGGGAAAAGAGGTCAGTGTCCCTGACTACATAGTCAGGTGTTGCATGTTTTAAACATTCTTGCGTCACACCAATGTGCTGCCCCAGCGCCTGGTAGAAATTCGATGTCTAGATGGGTCAAGTGCACACCACTGACCCCAACAAGATGAAGACTACGAGGAAGACAAAGGATTTGAGAAATATATTTAGTGGTATTTACAAATGAGCCTTCTATGGGGCTATGTAGAACTGATTCTGAAAGTCTCAAGGCAGACCTTGGTTTGAGTCCTGGATTTACTACTCACAATCTTGTGACATTGGAAAAGTGACTTACCCTCTCAAAGCCTTAGTTTCCAGTACACTGGAACAAAATACACCTGGCGCACCTAATAAGTTCTCAATACATTTAAGTTACTAAGTAAAATTTGCTTTCTGTTTTGCCTAGTGTTGATAACTTTATTTAGCTTCCAGAAACTTCTCTGAGGCTGGGGTAAACTTTATCCACATCATTCTAAAGCAGTTCATGTCGTCAGACAGATGGCCCGGAGCTGTTGGGGGTTCTCAGCTGAGGACAGCCCAATACTGGGCACCAGCGGCTCCCGCTGTTTCTCTCCCTGATGGTCTTCCTCATGCTCCCCTCCCTGGAAGGAGGCTGCAGTGATAAAGTCGATATAGCAAATGTAGGGCTTCCATCAGGAACCCTGAGCATGGAGACCGTTTTATCCAAATTTGCAATGATTTGTGTCTTACTGAAGACATTACCATTTAGCATTATTGATCGCTGTCTACAGAGCCACATCCAAGGGCTTTGACCCTGGTCTGCACCAGGAGCAGCTGAGAGGCCACCGGAGACCAGCTGGCATTGCACTAAATTCAATTCCCCTTTCGGTCTGCACGTGCCTTCTTGTTCTGCTGAAGCTGGTCTGAGCCATTGCGCGGGCCCAGAGTCTGCGTCCGTGGTGTCACTCTTCTCAGCCCAGGGACAGCAAGGGCTCCTCCTTGGGTGGGAGTCCCCTCTGTGGTGGCGCCTGCTGCCCAGGGAGGGGAGGTCCTCACACCTGGGAGTTCTTCTCCAGGAAGTTGGCCAGGACAGTTTCTAAATGAAATAAGGAGGGGGCTGGAGAAGCAATTATTCACTCAGGGCATATGAACAGAAATGATGGGTGAGGTGAGGAGAAAAGGGGAACCAAGACTAAAAGTAGTGAGAGATTAAAAATGCAGCAGAGTGGGACGATCCTGCACGGACATGCTCCCAGGAACAAACTGGAATTACAAATGAGATATGGCAAGGCTTCCTGAATAATCAATGGAAAACTCACAGGAGAGAACCCTGATATCCAAGGACCGAAGGTGGAGAAGGCATAGAGACTGGTAGGAGGGGCGGAGGCATAGAAGGGCCAGTTTGGCACCCACAGACAGCAACTGAAGTCCCAGAGAGATATCTCAGCTGTGGGGGGTGCCACTGAGAACTCTGGGATCTAATCCTGAAGCTGGGCCCCCCACCAGAGAGCACCAAACTGAGGAGGGTACCCACATAGGATCTAGCTGTGAAAAGCAGTGGGGTGCTGTCTGCCAGGGAGTGGCAGCTGAAAGTTTGAGCACCCTCTTGAAGGGCCGATGCACAAAATTCCCTGTGGAGTCACCCACCTTGTGCTCTGGCAGAGGGAGGGTGAAGTGGACTGGAGCTGTGAGAGCAAAACCCTGGACTGGGGACTTGGGGGATAGAGCTCAGAAGGCAGGCACCCCAAGTTTTCTGGGCTGAGTCATTCCCTCATGCAGTGGAGGACATCTTTCCCACATAAACATCTCCCTTGCCTGGGGGGAAGGCAGTCAACACAAACTATTGGAAAACACCTTGCCCTGAGGCCACTTAAGTGATTAAAAGTAACAATTAGTCCCCAGGCAGAAGCAATCACCCAACCCTATTGAAAAAACTTGCCACATCTGAGGATGATTGCCTTGGGGAAATTCAAGTCAGAATCCTATTAGTCTGTAGACAGAGGCAATCTCTGGAGGCTTTGAGTCTTTGCCTAATCTAATTAGTCAGAAACAGCCTTTAACCCTGTCCTGCATTAGAGATTGAGAGGTATAGAGGATCTAGCGAAAACATAGTCACAAACCCAAACAGGCAACCAAAATGAGGAAACAAAGAAACAACCCCCAAATAAAAGAACTAGCTAATTCTCCAGAAAAAGAAATAAATGAAGCAGAGATAAGAAATTTATTTGAAACAGAGTTCAGAGTAATGATGTTAAAAATGCTCAACAGTATAAAAAATATATAATAACTATGAAAAAAGAACAGTCTGAGATAAAGAATGACATAACACAAATAAAGAATATATTGGAAGGAACACACAGCTGATTAGAGGAAGCTGAGGACTGAATCAATGAATTAGAAGACAGAGTTGAAAATATCACTCAAATAGAGAACCAAAAAAGAAAAAAAAATGCAATTAAAAAAACAGGAGGACAGCTTAAGGGACCTGTGGGACAATGTGAAACATAACAATATTAGAATAGTAGGTGTGCCAGAAGAGTCAGAAAGGGAGAAAGTAATAGAGAAGGTGTTTGAAGAAATAATGGCAGAAAACTTCCCTAAGCTGGTAAAGGAAAAAGTCACGCAAGTTCAGGAGGCACAGAGAACCCCAAAATAAGAAGACCCCAAACAGACCCATGCCCAGATACATCATAATTAAAATACCAAAAATTAAAGACAAAGAGAGAATCTTAAAGGCAGCAAGAGAAAAAAAATATTACCTACAAAGGAATTCCCATAAGGCTGACACCTGATTTCTCATCAGAAACTCTATAGGCCAGAAAGGAATGGCATGAAGTACTCAAGGTAATGAAAAGCAAGGATCTGAGACCAAGATTACTATATCCAGCAAGGCTATCATTCAAAATAGAAGGTCAAATAAAGAGCTTCCCAGACAAAAAAAGGTTAAAGGAGTTCATCACTACCAAGCCAGCATTATAAGAAATGCTAAAGGGATTGCTGTAAGGGATTGTTGAGAAGAAGAAACAGAGAGAGAAACCTAGACATACAGAATTAAAATGGCAATAAATAAGTACCTCTCAATAATAACCCTAAATGTAAATGGATTAAATGCCCCAATTAAAAGGTGTAGGGTAGCTAAATGGATACAAAAACATGACCCAACTGTATGCTGTTTACAAGGGACCCACCTCAAAACAAAAGACACACACAAGATGAGAGTGAAGGGATGGAAAAATTTTTCCATGCAAATGGAAAAGAAAAAAAGAAGCTGAGTAGCAATACTCATATCCAACAAAATAGATATTAAAAGCATCATGCTAAGCAAAATAACCCAGTCAGAGAAAGGTAAATGTCATATGATCTCACTCATTTGTGGAATATAATGAACAAGATAAACCGATAAACAAAAATAGAGCCAGAGGGAGAAACAATATATATTAGAATATAATACAAATAATCCTGTTATTTGCAGATTTTTAATATTTCCTACAACTTTTGTGATATCATACTGTATTAGTACAGTTTTAGTAATATTATTATACTTAAAATCATTTTATTCTTGAAACATTAATGTTTATTGCATATAATATTATTATATGTAAGATAATTTTTCTGAATAATTGGTGTTTAATGCATGTAACATTATCATACTTTAAAATGTTTTTCTTGATATATTAATGTTTATTGCATGTAACATTTTTATATTTAAAATTGTTTTTCTTGAAATAAAAAATACTGAAAAAAAATAAAAGAAGAGCATGAACCTAAAAAGAAAAAAAGACTAAAAGTAGTGATGCCACCTTCTTCTTCTTAGAGTTGAAAGTTACCTTCTAGGTCTTTAGTGAGAAAAGAAGTCAGGAGAGTTTTTTCTTCATCCTTTTCTATTGCCCATTCAAAGAACATCAGGGAATTGTCATCACCTGGAATCATTCTTCCTGTGAAAATGCTCTGCTCAGCTTTCGCGCCTCAGGATGTGAGCCACTTGTTTCCCTCTGTTTGCGAGGCTGCATGACAACCCGCTCACCTGCCCTGTGCTGTTCACCATCACTGCTTCTGGACTCTAAGGCTCGGAGGTCGCCTGGAGAGTAGAGTAATATTCCCGTGTAAGGTAGCCCTGTTTCAAATATTTAATTTCATTAAAGAATAATGGTAATATGAATAAGTAGCAATTATACTGCAGAGCATTCAGCTCCTGGTCCACAGAAAGTAATCAGTAAGGCTCTGTCTCATGGTGAAGTGAGTCGAGTAGTGCAGTCATTCCTTGAGCAATTCGCCCCAAAACCTCTGAGCAAGAGGAGCTTAATCTGATCTCTCACTTTAAATGTATTGTGCATTAAATTCATCAACTCTACCAGAGTTTACTTGTGTAGGCCCAATATCTATCTATCATCTATCTATCTATCTATCTATCTATCTATCTATCTATCTATCTATCATCTATCTATCTATCTATCTATCTATCACCAACATCTATCATGTATCTACCACCTGTCTCAGTCAATTTTTCTCTCTGTGTAGTGTGATGATCCTCTACCAATAATCTCATCTTTATTCTAAAATCAATTTCTATCCAGAATTTGCAATATTATCTAAATATTATGGTCTTGCCCTAGCTGGTTTGGCTCGGTAGTTAGAATGTTGGCCCACAGACTGAAGGGTCCAGGGTTTGATTCTGGTCAAGGGTAAGCACCTCAGTTTCAGGGTTGATCTCGCCATGGTTGGGGTGCACGAGGGAAACAATCAATCAATGTGTCTCCCTCCCTCCCTTCCACTCTCTCTGAAGGTCAATAGAAAAATATAGGATCAACAACAAAAAAATATTGTTTCTTACAAGATGAAAGACAATTAGTTGACTATCATACCCTAACCCTCAGTATAGTTTTCTCTGCATGATAGGATCATTTGATGCTTTTGTTGGCCTGGCTGGCACCTGTAACCTCAAGACATCATATACTCTGTGTTGCTTAATGTATTCCCCTGACATCCTCTCACAGTAACACAATTTAAGTCTGTATCTATGAATTTGAAGAAATGGCTAAGATTAAAGAAAATGTTACTAGCATAGTTCCATATAGCAATCTGAGATTATTTCATAACTAGAGGCCCAGTACACAGAATTTGTGCACTGGGGGGTGGGTCCCCTCAGCCCAGCCTGCACCCTCTCCAATTGGACATCCCTCTCACAATCAGGGACCGCTGGCTCCTAACTGCTCACCTGACTACCTGCTTGATCGCCCCTAACTGCCCCTCCTGCAAGCCTGATCACCCCTAACCGCCTATGCCTGCTGGCCAGGTTACCCCCAACTGCCCCCCTCTGCCAGCCTGGTCGCCCCTAATTGCCCCCTCCTCATGCCGGCTTGGTCATACCTAACTGCTTCCCCCCTGCTGGCCTGGTCACCCCTCACTGCTAACCCTGCCAGCCTGGTTGCCCCCAACTGCCCCCTTGCTGACCTGGTTGCCCCCAACTGCCCGCCATCCTGGTTGCCCCACGCAGCCTGCTGTTCAGCCATTTGGTCGTCCCTCACTAACCCGCCTACCAGCCTGGTCAATGACATGATATTATACATAGAAAACCCTAAAGATTCCACCAAAAAAATACTAGATTTAATAAGTGAATTTGGTAAAGTAGCAGGATACAAAATTAACATCTAGAAATCAATGTCATTTTTATGCACCAGTAATGAACTCTCAGAAAGAGAAACTAAAAACAAACAAAAACACCCTCATTTACCATTGCAATAAAAATATTAAGACACTTAGGAATAAACTTAACCAAGGATGCAAAAGACCTGTACTCAGAAAATGACAGAACATTGAAAAAAGAGATAGAAGAAGATATAAACAAGTGGAAGAATATGTTGTGTTTATGGATTAGTAGAATTAACATTATTAAAATGTCCATACTACCCAAAGCAATCTATAGGTCAATGTAATCCCTATTAAAATGCCAATGACATATTTCACAGATCTAGAATATATATTCCCTAAATTTATATGGAACCCAAAAAGACCATGAGTAGCCACAGCAATCGTGAGAAAGAAGAACAAAGTTGGAGGGATCACAATACCAGATATCAAACTATACTATAAAGCCACTGTAATCAAAACAGCCTGGTACTGGCACAAGAATAGGCACATAGATCAATGGAACAGAACAGAGGCCTGAGAAATAGACCCAAACCATCATGCTCAATGAATATTTGACAAAGGAGACAAGAGCCTGCAATGGAGTAAAGACAGTCTCTCCAATAAATGGTCCTGGTAAAATTGGAGCAGTACATGCAAAGAGGTAAATCTAGGCCACCAACTTATAGCATAAAAAAGAATAAACTCAAAATGGATAAAAGACTTAAATGTAAGCCTTGAAACCATAAAAATTGTAGAAGAAACCATTGACATCAAAATCTCAGACATTTCACGCAGCAGACTTTTCACCAATAGGAAAAGAGAAACAAAGGAAAAAATAAACAATTGGGACTATATAAAATTCAAAAGTTCTGCACAGCAAAAAACAAAACAAAAACACCCACCCAACAATGAATAAATAAATAAAACAAACAAAAAAGTATCTAAATGAAAAGGGAATCCACTGTATGGGAGTACCTACTTGCCAATGATGCATCTGATAAGAGGTAATTTTCAAAATATACAAAGAACTCATATAACTGAACATCAGAAAGACAAACAATACAATTAAAAAATGGGATGAACCTGAATAGACATTTCTCCAAAGAGGATGTACTGATGACCAAGAGACATGAAAAAATGTTCAACATCACTAATCATCAGAGAGACGCAAGTTAAAATGACAATGAGATATCACCTCACACCTGCCAGAATGGATACCATCAATAAATCAACAAATGGCAAGTGCTGGTGAGCATGCGGAGAAAAAGATATCCTGGTATACTGCTGGTAAGAACCAGACTGGTGCAGTCACTATAGAAAACAGTGTGGAATTTCCTCAAAAAATTAAAAATGGAACTCCCATATGACCCAGTGATCCCACTTCTAAGAATATATCCTAAGAAACCCAAAACACCAATCAGAAAAAATGTATGTACCCCTATATTCATAGCAGCAAAATTTGCAATAGCTAAGGTGTGGAAACAGCCCAAGTACCCATTAGCAGATAAGTGGATAAAAAAGTGGTGGTACATTTACAAATTTACGCCATGGAATACTATGCAGCAGTTAAAAGAAGGAGCTATTACCTTTGAGACAGCATGGAGGGAACTGGAGAATATCATGCTAAGCGAAATAAGCCAGTATGGTAAAGACAAGTATCACATTATCTCACTTATATGTGGAATCTAATGAACATAATAAACTGATGAACAAAATAAAACTAGAGACATGGAAGCATGGAACAGACTGATGAATCTCAGAGGGAGCATGGGAGGGGGGTGGGGAAGAGATGAGCCAAAGAACTTACATGCACATATGCATAAGCCAAGGACACAGACAACAGAGCATGAAATCCTGGGGACGTGGGCAGGAGCAGGGTGGGAGCGCAAGAAGGGGGGAAATGGGTACATCTGTAATACTTTCAACAATAAAGGTAATTTTTTGAAAAGTCTAGAACCTCTGCATTTGGAATTGAAAACAAACCATAAAAACAATGAACGCAAAAACATAAAAGGGGAGGAGAAAAAGGACTGAACTTGTTCAGTGAACAAAAATAATGTGCAATGAGAAGCAGAGAATGAAACATCTATATATATAAAAGCCAAGCAACTGGAATGCTGGAATGATCAGAACAACTGGAATGACCGGTTGCAATGATGCCCACTGTGGCAGGCCAACTGGCCTGATTGGGAAGCGGTCCCTCCCCCCAGCTGGACCTTCCCCCTGGCCTGCCCCACCTCCAATCGCCCCCCCCCCCCGACCCCAATTAGGGGTGGGGCTGGCAGGCCAACCACCTGTGTCCACTCGCCCCACCAGCCTGGCCTGATCAGCCCCTATGGGTGGGGGTGCAGCTGGACCCCACCCATACACAAATTCATGCACCAGACTTCTAGTTTTTTACTTAAACATATTGGTAACCACAAAACAAAAATGTAGAACTGAGGCATGTAATGTAATGCCTTCAGGAGACCCATCCCAGCTACAAAGAGATGAACTCAGGCTCTAAGTCAGTGGTTCCCAGCCTTTTTTGGCCATGCCCCACCTAAGCATCTCTAACATCCTTATGCCCCTCCCACCCCCCATGACATACAATTCTTATTATTAAAAAAGTGAGCTCCTATTCATGTGGAGGAAGCCTGCAAGACCATTAACTTGGTCTAAACAAGCTTCCAAAGAACATGGCATCCATGAAGAGAAAAATAAAAGAACAAAAGGACAGTTGAAGTTCTGAGGAAGCAATCACTAAGAAGTTATTAAAAAGATAATAATATGAAGTAATATGAAAAAACAGCAAATGAAGTTTCAAAACATATAATAGAGAACTGAAATGTGTATGTCACAATATATATTTATGTACTGTGTATGAGGCCCCTAGAATCATAAGAAATGCAAAAATTCACTGTTAATAACTCATTCTCAAATTGCCCCCTTAAAAATCAAACTGTCCCCCATGGGGTGTGTGCCCCATGTTGGGAACCACTGCTGTAAGTGAAGAGGTGGAAGATGATACCCCAACCCAACAGCATCCAGAGAAAAGGGGGTGTGGCCACACTGATATCACAAAATAGATTTCAAGATAAAAAGGTAACAGAAGACAAAGATGAACATTTTAAAATAATAAAGAGGATAATTCATCATGAAGATATACTACATCAAGATATATGCATCTAATCTGTGAGCACCAAAATATATAAAGCAATTACTGTCAGACCTAAAATGAGAAACTGAAAAATATAATTTTTGTATGGGACCCGAATACCCAGTTTACAGCAATGAATAGTCTTCCAAAAAGAAATACAATAAGGATATATTGGCCACATTGTTCCAAAGGACACAATCAGCTTTTACAGAACCTTCCGGCTCAAAATGATAGAATATGTATCTTCTCAAGTGCACATGGAAAATTCATTAGAATAAACCATGTATTGGGGCACAAAACTACTCCAAATAAATTTAAGAAGTTATAGCAAGAATTTTCCCACCAAATGCAATGAAACTGTAAATTAACTACAAGAAGAAAACTGGAAAAAACACAAAATGTGAAAATTAAACATGTTATTGAACAATCATTACATCAAAGAAGAAATAAGAGATCAAAAGATACATAGAGACAAATAAAAATGGCAATATGGCAAAACTTTGGAATGCAACAAAAATGATACTAAGAGCACCATAAGACTACCTCAAGAAACATGAAACATTTCAAATAAAAAATCTAATATTTCATCTTAAAGATTTGGAAAAAGGACAAACAAAGCCCCACGTCAATAGAAGGAAGGAAATAATAAAAATTAGAACAGAAATTAAAAGATAAGTACAATTGAAAAATCTCTGGCTAGTCTTACTAAGGAAAAAAAATAGAGAAGTCTCAAATGAATAAAATTAGAAATGAGAAAAGAGAAATCACAATGGGCACCACAGAAATACAAAGGACTACACAAGAATACTATGAAAGGCTATATGCCACACATTTGATAACTTAGAAGAAATGGAAAATTTCTTAGAAGTATACAGCCTTCCTAGATTGAACATGAAGAATTAGGAGGCCTAAATATTTCTACACTAGGAAGAAAAAGAAGCAGTAATTAAATATCTTCCCTCAAAAAAGCCAGGAGCCGATGGCTTCACTGGTGAATTCTGTCAAATATTTAAAGAAGATTTAATACCAATCTTTCCTACACGCTCCCAAGAAATTGAAGAGGAGGTAATACTTCCTAAATAATTTTATGAGGCCAACATTATCCTGATACCAAAACCAGGCAAGGACAACACACACACACAAAAATAAACTTATGGGGCAATATTTCTGAATGATGAACATAGATTAAAAATCCTAAACAAGATAATAGCAAATAAAATACAAAAATGCATTAAAAGTACCACACATCATGATCAAGTGGAGATTATTCCAGGGATGCAAGAATGATTTAACAAATGCAAATCAATCTGTGTAATACACCACATTAACAAAATAAAAATAAACATCATATGATTAGGCTAATAGATGCAGTAAAATCAATTGACAAGACACGGCATCCATTTATGATTAAAACATTCAATAAAATGAGCATAGAAGGAAAGGACCTCAAAATAGTAGAGGCTATATATACCGAACCTCAGCTAGTATCGTATTCAGAGTGAAAAGCTGACAGCTTCTCTTCTGAGATCAGGAACAAGACGAGGATGCTCAGTGTCACCAGTTATTCAACATCGTTCTAGAAGTCTTAAAAAAAATGAATCAAGCAAGAAAAATATTAAAGACATTCAAAATTGGAACAAATAAATAAAACTGTACTATTTGCAGATGACATGTTTCTATATACTGTAAACCCAAAAGACTTTGAGAAACAATAAAACAAATACAGTAAAGTTGCAGGATACAAAGTCAACATAAAATATTTCGTGCGTTCCTATATATTAACAATAAAATATCAGAAAGAAATAAAGAAAAGAATCCCATTTACAATTGCAACAGAAAGGATAAAATACCTCGGAATAAATTTAACAAGACAGTGAAGTATGCGTACACTGAGAACTACAAGACATGGTTAAAAGAAAATAAGGAAGACACAAAAAATGGAAACATATTGCATGTTCATAGATGAGGAGGATTAATATATTTAAAATGTCATATTAAAGCAATATACAAATTTAATGGAATCGCCATCAAAATCCCAATGGCATTTTTCAAAAAAAAAAATAGAACCAAAAATTCCTCAAATTTGCATGAACCACAAAGACTCCAAATAGCCAAAGGAATCTTAGAAAAAAAAGAACAGAATCTCTTTCTTTTGACTATACTACAGGAATTGAAACAGTAAGGTATTGGCAAAAAAAAAAAAAAACCAGGCACACAGACTAATGGAACAGAATCAGGAGCATGGAACTAAACCAACATACAACTGGGCAACTGATTTTCAAAAAAAATTTAGAAACACAAGAGGAGAAGGTAAAGTTTCTTCAGTAAATGGCATTGGGGAAACTGTGAAGTCACACACAGAAGAATGGAACTATACTGCTCTCTGACACACACACACAAATGAACTCAAAATTGATGAAAGACTTGAATGTAAGACGTGAAACATTAAAATACATAGAAGAAAACAGCATTGAAAGTATGGACCCTGGTATCAGAAGGGTTTTTGTGAACTTGACCCCATGGATATATCTTTAGAGCATTATACTAAGTGAAACTATTATTTATTTATTTATTTATTTATTTATTTATTTATTTATTATTTTTTAATCCTCACCTGAGGATATTTTTCCATTGATTTTTAGAGGGAGTGGAAGAGAGAGGAAAAGACAGAGAGAAATATGAATGTGAGAGAAACACATCGATTGGTTGCTTCCTGCACACACCCTCCCTACCTCCCATGAGGGCCTGGGCCAGGGAGAAGCCTGCAACAGAGGTACATGCCCTTGACCACAATCAAACCTGGGACCCTTCTGCCTGCAGGCCAACACTCCATCCACTGAGCCAAACTGCTAGGGCTAAGTGAAATAATTTAGATGGAAAAGAATAAGAACTATATGATTTCACACATATGTGGAATATAAAACAAAAAGCAACAGATATATAAACAAAACAAAAAGCCCCCATTAAACATATAGGTACATATATTAGAATGGTGGTTACCAGATGGGAGAGGAGATGAGGGGAGGAGAACAGGCAATGTGGGTGAAATACATGGTGATAAAATGAGACTAGGTTTTGGGTGGAGAGCACAAAAAAGAGTATATATATATCATATTATAAAGCTGTAAGCCAATAATTATATAATGTTAACTGTTCTTACTCATGATAAATTTAATAAAAATAAAAGTGTTATCATTTTATATCTCTCTCACCTAATTATAAGTTTCAAAGAAGCTCTAAGGGGCTAACATTAATATCAAGTACTAGCATAGATACCAGCCACAGTTTTAACTACAGTAGTAGGAAATTGTCTACATTTAATGTTGATGCAGGCTGTTAACTGCTTTGATAATAAGAAAGCAGCCTGCAGTGTTAGAAAATAAAAGCCTCTTTAACACCCTCCTCTAATCCAAAATGCCCCTCTGCTGAGTATGTTTGAATGGGAATTGGTAAACATTAGAGGAAAGAATTGGGACAACTGACTGAAGCACATATCTACACTAATAAAAGACAAATATGCTAATTGACCATACCTTCGCTATTCCAAAGCCATGCCCACCAGCCAATCACAGTGACTATATGCAAATTATCTCAACCAAGATGATGGCCAGCAGTCACGGAGCTGGAGCAAGCAGGAGGCTTGGTTGCCCTGGCGATGAAGGAAGCCAAGCTTTCTGCCTGCCCTGGCGGTTGTGGCCTCCGCAAAGGGTAACAAAGTTTTAATTATAGAAGCCAAATAAATCCCAGATAACTGCTTCCAGCCAGCCTCCACTGGGAGCTTGGGTAGCTGCGGGCTGTGGCCACCCTGCAAACAGCCATCACCCCCTCACTCAGGCTGGCCAGGCACCCCAGGGGGGACCCCCACCCTGAAGGGGTTGTGGCCACCCTGCAAACAGCCATCACCCCCTCACTCAGGCTGGCCAGGCACCCCAGGGGGGACCCCCACCCTGAAGGGGTTGTGGCCAACCTGCAAACAGCCATCAGCCCCTCACCCAGACTAGACAGGGACCCCAGCAGGACCCTCCACCCTGAAGGGGGTATGGCCAGCCTGAAAATGGCTCTCAGCCCAGCACCCAGGCTGGCCAAGCACCCCAATGGGGACCCCCACCCTAAAGGGGCTGTGGCCAGCCTGCAAACAGCCATCATCCCCTCACCCAGGCTGCCCACTCCCTCATGGGGTGAGGGTCCTCACTGGGGGGCTTGGCCAGCCTGCAAACAGCCTTCAGCCACACACCCAGGTTGGCCAGGCACCCCAGCAGGACCCCCCCCCCCCGAAGGGGATGTGACCAGTCTGAATACGGCCTCCAGTCCCTCACCCAGGCTGGCCAGGCACCCCAGTGGGACCCTCACCCTGATCCGGGACACCCTTCAGGGCAAACCAGCTTGCCCCCACCTGTGCACCAGGCCTCTATCCTATATAATAAAAGGGTAATATGAAAATTGACCCTAACAGCAGAGTGACTGGGAATCACTGGTCACTATGACACACACTGACCACCAGGGGGCAGACGCTCAATGCAGGAGCTGCCCCCTGGTAGTCAGTGTGCTCTCACAGGGGGAGCTCTGCTCAGCCACAAGCCAGGCTGACAGCTTCCAGTACAGCGGTGGTGGTGGGAGCCTCTCCTGCCTCCTCAGCAGTGCTAAGGATGTCTGACCGCAGCTAGGCCTGCTCCCTGCTGGCAAATGGACATGGTCCTGCACTCTTGGGCTCTGGTGGCTAATGGCCTAGGCTGGGTGCCCTCAGCCCTTATATAGGCAGAAAGCCCCGCCTCTGAGTAGATTGACTCACTAAGCCAATGAATTCTACTTGATCTCATCTTCTCTAGATTGGTTTTCAGAACCCAGGGCACCTGGAGTCAGATGCACACACTGATCCCACTCTACTTAATCTGATAATCTCTGAACTGGCTTCTAGAATCCAGGAGCTCCCTCAGGACCGAATCAACAGGAGGGAGCTCTGAGTCCAGAGGGTGAGCCCCATCCTCTGCTCAGCCCTCCCTGTGCCAGGCCACTGAGTGCCCCAGAGTCACCCAAAAACCATGCCTGTCTCTGGGCCAAGGGGAGGAAGTCAAGGCTCAGAGAGGTCAAGACCACACAGCACAGGTCGGGAGCAAGACAGGGATCAGGAGCTCTGACCTTGTGAGAGGGCTCACCCGCATCTCATCTTCACTAGATTGGTTTTCAGAACCCAGGGCACCTGGAGTTAGATGCACACACTGATCCCACTCTATTTAATTGATAATCTCTGAACTGGCATCTAGAATCCTCACTGCAGTAGGGACAGGAGTGGGAGGCATTTCCTCCTCTGTTCATTTCTACCACAAATTGTCTGCTGAATTTTTAGAAGATATCTCCATCATTAGCAATTCCCTTGAATCCCTTCAAAGGCAGGTAGACTCCTTAGCAGTAGTAGCCCTACAGAACCGGTGTGCTTTAGCTCTCTTGACAGCAGAAAAAGGGGTACCTGTGTCTTTCTTGGGGAAGAATGCTGCTACTTCGTTAATGAATCAGGAATTGTCAAAGATCACATTAAATCTTTCCGGGACAGGATTGACCAAAGATGATGTAACCAGCAAGAATGGGGGTATGCCATTTTTGGCTCACTTGCCCCATGGCTCCTCCACTATTAGGCCCTGGTATCTATTCTTTTAATTTTGCTCTTTGGCCCCTGTCTCATGATCTGTTTCACTAGTTTCTTACAAGACAGAATGCAGGCGTTCGCCAACCAGAAGGTGGGAGAGACCTATCTGGCCTTGAACTCTGAACAGGGACATCTATATTGCCAGAATCTTTGAGACCCAGGTAAATGCCTCTGACAATGCCCCCCTCTCAGCAAGAAGCAGCTATGGAAGATGGACCTTCACCCCCTGACCCTGCCTGGACTCTCAATTATTTTACTATTACCAAAAGCCTGGAATGATAGATCATCCCTTCCCTGAAGTGGCGGGTGGAGTAACGGTAATCATGACGCAGCCCAGAAATACCAGGAGGCCCAATTCTGTACCTTCTCTCTCTCTCTCTCTCTCTCTCTCTCTCTCTCTCTCTCTCTCTCTCCCTTCCCTCCCTTCCAACTCTCTAAAATTCAATGGGAAAAATATCCTCTGGAGAAGATTAACAAACAAAAACAAAACAAATTTAAAAATTACCAAATGGTTCAGCAGTGCCACTTCTGGGTATACACACACAGAAATGGCAGCCAAGCAGGAAAAAACATGATGACAAATAACATGACAGATGTCCTATAGTTCACTGAACCATCCTTTATTGTTAGACATGTGGGCCAAGAGATATGTTTGATCACACAGCAGTTTCCAAAGTCATAGTCCTGTTCTTAAAATGCTCAGTCTTTGCGTCTTGTCCCATCTTCCAGATGACCAGGCGCATGCAGGCACTGGCATCCTCGCTGGAGCTGTGGCCATCCACCCTGTCCTGGATGACGTGTCTGAGGTAGTGAGCCGCGAGGTTGCGAAGGGAGCGCTTGTATGGAAGGCCCCGGTGGTGCGGGAAGAGCACAGATGTGTCCAGCACGGTGCCGTGGATGAGCCTCAAGGCCAGCAGGTCGCTCTGCAGGCTGTGTCTGATGAGGATGGTGCGGGCATTGAAGAGCGTCAGCAGGGCGGCCTGGACGTCCCGGATGGAGGTGCTGGTGTGGGCCAGGTCAGCCGCGGTGACTCCGGAAAACCTGGTGTTGTAATCGACGATGTCGTGGTCTGGCCTGATGAAGGTGTCGTACACCAGCTGCAGGGCGCTGTCCACCACGCTGACGCGGGTCAGCTCCAGGCCAGCGGTGGTGTAGCTCATCTCACAGTCCAGGGCGTAGATGCCGGGGTGAGCCCCTGGGGGCAGCTCTTTGGCCAAGGTCTGCACGAAGCCCTGCAGGTCCTGCTGGCGGCCGTCCTGCACGTGCTGCTGGGCCACCTGGCAGCCAGGGGAGCCGATGGGGGCCGAGCAGCACGTGTACTGAATCTCCCAGCCCCCAGCCGCTGGAGTGGGGCGCAGCCTCCCCCAGTGGTAGTGACATTCTTCCTGGTGCACACAGCAGCCTGAGGGGGCCAAGAGGTACTGGGGGCCACAGCGGCAGCACAGCCTGCAGGAGGAGTCTTGGGGCTGCTTCTCCTGAGCGGTGAAGAGGAGAGCACCCCTGGGCAGTGTGGGATGCACAAAGGGGTATCCATTCTCCTTGAGCTGGGCCTGGGTGAGCAGGTGCTCCTTGAGGCTCTGGTACAGGGCGGCCCCTTGCAAAGGATCCCTGCTGTCCCGGGTCTTGTGGAGACCGGCTCCAGGGCCGGGTTCCAGGCCCTGCATCTTGTGGAAAGTGTTGGTGGCCACTTCCTGACCCATCCTCTTGGTGGGGCTCTGGTGGTAGACCGCCTTCTCCTCCTTCAGCTCCTTCCCTGTGGCTTCCTGGCTGGAGGAGCAGAACTTGAGACCCTCGTCCATAAAGAGGCTGAGATGGCGTTGACGGGTGACGGTGGGCACTTTGAACCCACAGTCTTTTGGAGGAACGGGCTTCTGAGAACTCTGCACAGGTGGGCCGCGGACCACGGGCTTGGGGGCCACAGTACTGGTGACCATGGACACCTGGCCTGATGGGGCACGGGCCTCTGGACTCTGGCTGCCCAGCCCCTGGTTTTTGGGAGGCAGGCTGCTGCTGCTGGCTGGAAGGCGCCTCTTGGCACCTGCAGCCAGGTAGGGCATGGGGATGCGGGCAATCTTCCTCTTGTCTCTGGCAGCTGAGAGGTGGATGGAGCGGGGCTCCGGGGCCAGCTGCTGGGCAGCCTGGGGCAGGCTGGCTGACTCCATGGGAGCCTGCTCTGCTCCCTGCAGCAGGTCACACAGCTCCTGGGAGGTGGGTAGCCAGGTGCCGGGGACCAGGCCTCTCCTCACAGACTCTGGCTGGATGATGAGATGTTTTGGGGCCCAGCTGTTTTGGGGAGGAACCGGGAGCAGGCTGCCAGGGTCAATAGGCTGATAGCAGGTCCACTGGCAGTGAGGCAGGGGCACCAGGGTTGGGGCAGGGCAGGAGGCATCCAGCTCGGCCTCCTGAGCTTGCAGATGGCCGGGAGGAAACCAGCTCGGTGCCGTGGCCCTCCGGGGGGCTGGAGCTCTTGCTGCTTCACTTCTCCCAGGTGCCGACATGGTCCTGCTCTCCTTGGCTCTGGTGGCTAATGGCCTAGAGTGGGTGCCCTCAGCCCGTATATAGGTGGAAAGCCTGTCTCCAAGCAGATTAACTCGCTAAGCCAATGAATCCTACTTGATTTCATCCTTTCTAGATTGGTTTTCAGAACCCAGGGCACCTGGAGTCAGATGCACACACTTATCTCACCCTACTTAATCTGATAATCTCTGAACTGGCTTCTAGAATCCAGGAGCTCCCTCGGGACTGAATCAACAGAAGGGAGCTGAGTCCAGAGGGTGAGCCCCATCCCCTGCTCAGCTCTCCATGTGCCACGCCACTGAGTACCCCAGAGTGACCCGACAACCATGCCTGTCTCTGGGCCAAGGGGAGGAAGCCAAGGCTCAGAGAGGTCAAGACCACACAGCCCAAGTTGGGAGCAACCAGGGACCAGGCACTGTGACCTTGCGGGAGGGGTCACCCACATCTCACTTCTCCCTGCTCTTGCTCCTTTCACTTCCCCCCACCCCCAGCATGGAGCACAACTCTAATTGAATGTGGGTCCTGGCACTTGTCTGTGAGGGCCCGGGGTGTGTGGGACTGCGTCTCCTTGCCTTGCTTGGTGAGATGAGAGGTCCTCTATGTCTCCTGCCCAAGGGACAGAGTAGTCAGATGCAATGGTTCCTTGTCCTCCGCCTTCTCTTCTTTGGGGGGCTGGAACACATGGTCATCCCTCCATAAGGCTCCCTCCCCACTTTCCATCTTGCTAAACAGAACCTCTGAACCCATGAAACAGGTAACTCTCCCTTCCTTCTCCCCTCAGTCCCTGGCCACTAGCATTGCACTTTCTGTCTCTGTGAATTTGACCACCTCATTAAAGTGGAATTCTACAGAACTTGCCTTTTTGGGCCTGGCTGATGTCATGAGGCATCATATCCTCAAAGGTCATCATCCATGTTGGAGCACATGTCAGAATTTCCCTCCTTTTTAAAAACTGGACACTATTCCATGGTACATGTCTAGGCTCCATTTTGCTTCTTATCCATTCATGTCTCCAGGCACATTCCTCAGTGGCTGCTTCCACCTGAGATGTTGTGAACACAGGTGCCCAAATATCTCTTCAGGATCCAGCTTTCCACCGGTTCTGTAGGGCTACTGCTGCTAAGGAGTCTACCTGCCTTTGAAGGGATTCAAGGGAATTGCTAATGATGGAGATATCTTCTAAAAATGCAGCAATTTGTGGTAGAAATGAACAGCGGAGGAAATGCCTCCCACTCCTGTCCCTACTGCAGTGAGGACTCCTATACCCACTAACAGGGGAACAAGGGCCCCCCTTTTGTGTCGAGGCCTGAGAAGACCAAGAGAGGATTTGAGTTCTCCCTCTGTTCTGATAGAAAGATTGGGGGTAAGGAAGACATAAAGGCAGAACGAGTGTGACAGGTCCTAGGGGACACAGGTGTAGGCTGTAGTCCCACAAAGGAGAAAAATACCCAGTGGAGGGCAGGCTAAGGGAGGGGTAAATTTATAGATTGTGCACAGTAGTAAGGTGTAGGGGTAGCTGAGGTAGTGGTTTGAGAGGTATTTGTTAAACAGGTAGTGTTTTCTGTATTAAAGAGAGAGATGTTGTATAGTGTGCGTTGAGGTTTGGTATAGTTAAGAATTAAGTTAGTGGCCCAATAGGTTGGGATTGGAGTAGCTATGATGAGGGTTCGAGCCAGTGACAGACAAATCCAGCAGGATGTAGTGAAGGAGGGATTGATGTTAGAGAGTAGATGGAAGGTTGTGTTGATGAGTGTGGGTAAAGGAGTAGGTCCAGAGTTTGCGGGGCGAGAGAGAATGTCCTTTAGTGGGGGAGGGATAGGTCGAGGATTAATATAGGTTTTGATGAGGACAATTATACCCCTGGAATCCCTGCCTCCTCCATCTATTCTAATTCCTGCTGGCTGAGTCTGGTTCCAGGATGGGTCTACTGGGTTTGATATGGTAAAACTGACAGGATTACATGTAAGGGGGCCACAGTCTGAGGGGGGTCTGAGGTTTACTAGTGGACTACATAAAGCACCAGAGTGGTAGTGGGAACACTGCCAATATGAACAATAGAACTCCCCTACATTGTCACAGTCCCCCTTCTGTCGGTATTTCATACATAGATATTTGTAGTCGGTGGCATAGGCCCAATACCACCCACAGCAGCTAGACCACTCTGGGGCCATGGCCGAGCAGGCATCGAAATTGAGAGTGACACTAGAGCAGTGGTTCTCAACCTTCTGGCTCTTTAAATACAGTTCCTCATGTTGTGACCCAACCATAAAATTATTTTTGTTGCTACTTCATAAATTTTATGTTCCTACTGTTATGAATCGTACTGTAAATATCTGACACCTGAATCCAGGGATCACAGTCTCCTGGTCATCTGAACTGACTGTTTCAGGGGTGTCCTTTATGTGAGTTTTTTTTGTGTGCCCTTCTGTTGTAGTAAAGATTTGATTAATTTTTGCATGGTGAGGTGAGGATGTCTCTCAGGCTGACTTGTTGTGGGGGTTCCCCATGACCACAGCGGACAAGCTGCCATGCTGAGGTGAACTTCAAGCAGCAGGAGTCACTTTAGCAGGGCTCTGGTTCTGGCTAAGTTTGTCCTTCGGATGTGTTGTTTGTGGAGCTGGTTGGGTGGTGCTGTTTTATAGTTTAAAGCCTGCCACTGGGTATATTGTTTCTGGGGGCTGTTGGGAGGGGCAATAACATAGGACAAGTTCAGCCCCCGGTGTGGGGCTTCCTGGGGGGAGCTACAGTGGTGAGCTTGGTCTGCACTCGTGCTGACCTTAGAGGCACTAGGGATGCCACGCTGTGAACTGAGGCCAGCTGCCTCTTGTGCTGCAAAAGGACCCTTTGGTGGTCACCACAGTGTGAACTGAGGCCAGTCACTCCTTTGCACGATATCTTACTGCAGCTACGTTCCAATCAGCCAAGACTGGCCCCTGCTTATGCCAGACTTGGGGCCACCTGGTGGGAGTTACAATGCAAGGTATGACCAGTCACCACTTGTGCTGGGCTTGGGAGCACTTAGCAAGAGGTATAGGGCATGCCAAGGCCAGTCATTATTTTGGGGGAGTTAGTGGACCTTTGTAAGGTTTTAGTAAAGTCCACAGCACAAAACAAGGGTAGCTGCTCCTGTGAAAAACCTGGTGGAAGTGGCTCAGGCAGGACAGCTAAGTTAGTTGGGGCAAGGTTTCAGGGAATCTCCAGGGCAGGGTGAATAGTGGTAGCCAGGTCAATGAAGAGCACAGATTTGGTGCCCACATACATCAGAGCTGGTGGGAGGAGAGTTTCACAAAAGAACAGTGGTGCAAGCCAGCCCGTTTATCCCCACAGAGAGCAGCCCTGACCCCTGCCTCTCCAGCCCTTGTCTGAAGCTAGTCCATTTATTTCCTTCCCATATGTCCCTTGTGTTTTTTAGCTGCTTCCCCTGTACTAGAGCATAGAGCAAGTGAGTTTGTGAGCAAGTGAGTCCATCTTTGGGTCCCTCAAGAGCAATGCCTCATCTCCAACAGCCTTCCATCTCACTCAGATGCAATCCCTGGTGGCTTGTACAGCTAGACATTATGAAAACTCCTCTTTTCAGCACTAGTGTCCAGGCTGAGGGCCTGGTGTGGGGACTGGGCCCCTTCGCTTCTCAGGGGGGACCTCCACAGCTAAGATATGCCTCTAGGCTTTTCATCCCCACACTGCGGGTGTGGGAAATGCCGTCTGTATCTCTACCCTGCCTACCAGCTTCCCTGTGGCATGGCTCTTCTTTATACCCTTAGTTATGGGACTTCTGTTCAGAAAGTAGTCAGGTGGTTCTTAATGATGATTTTTCTATAAATCAATTGTAATTTGTATACATCACACCTTATATTTATACTAGAGGCCCGGTGCACAAAAATTTGTGCACTCAGGGGGGAGAGGAGGTCCCTCAGCCTGGCCTGTGCCCTCTCGCAGTCTGGGACCCCTCGGGAGATAACACCCTGCTGGATTAGGCCTGCTCCTGGGTGGCAGAGGGCAGGCCCAATCCCTAGGTGCAGCCCCTGGTCGGGCTCAGAGCAGGGCCAATTGGGGAGTTGGGGCGCCACCCCCTGTCATGCACAGAGCAGGGTGGATTGGAAGATTGCAATGCCACCCTCAGTCACGCTCAGGGTAGGGCCGATTGGGGGGTTGGGGCACCGCCCCCTGTCACACTCAAGGCAGGGTCGATGGGGAGGTTGCGGCGCCACCCCCTGTCACGCACAGAGTAGGGCCCATCAGGGGGTTGAGGAGCTCCCCCTGTCACTCACAGAGTAGGGGCGATAGGGGAGTTGGGGCACCGCCCCCTGTCACACTCAGGGCAGGGCAGATCAGGGGGTTGGGGCGCCACCCTCTATCACCCACAGAGCAGGGCCAATCAGGGGGTTGGGGTGCTGCCACTGTCACACTCAGGGCAGGGCCAATGGGGAGGTTATGGCTCTACCCCATCACACACAGAGCAGGGCCCGTGGGGTGGGGGGGGTTGGGGCGCTGCCCTCTATCACCCACAGAGCAGGGCCGATCAGGGGGTTGGGGTGCCGCCACTCTCACACTCAGGGCAGGGCCAATGGGGAGGTATGGCTCTACCCCGTCACACACAGAGTAGGGCCCGTGGGGTGGGGGGGTTGGGGCGCTGCACCGTGTCACACACAGAGCTGCAGGGCGATCAGGGGGTTGGGGAGCTCCCCCCTATCAGGCACAGAGCAGGGCCGATCAGGGGGTTGGGGCGCTTTCCCCTGTCAGGAACAGAGCAGGGCCAATAGGGGGGTTTGGGCGCTGTCCCTGTCATGCTGATCCCGGTGCCGGGAGGCATATTACCCTTTTACTATATAGAATAGAGGCCTGGTGCATGGGTGGGGGCTGGCTGGTTTGCCCTGAAGGGTGTCCTGGATCAGGGTGGGGGTCCCCACTGGGGTGCCTGGCCAGCCTGGGTGAGGGGATGATGGCTGTTTGCAGCTGGTCACACACCCTTCAGGGTGGGGGTCCCCACTGGGGTGCCTGGCCAGTCTGGGTGAGGGGCTGAGGGCTGTTTTCAGGCAGGGACTGAAGCTCCCAACTGCTCCATTTTTCTTTTTTTTTTTATTCTGGGCCAGCTTTAGCTCTGGCTCCAGCTCTTAGGCCTCGGCTGCTGAAAGCAGGTATCTGGTTTGTTTGGGTTCTATAATCGAAACTCTGTATCAACTCCAACTCTGAGATCCCGGGCTCGCTGAAAGCAGGTTTCTGGGGTTTTGTTTAGCTTCTATGTTTGTTACATAGTTGCTTGCAGCTCAGAGGCCTGCAGCGGCAGGCGGGGAACGTTGGTTTCCTCCGTCACTGAAGCAAGCAAGCCTCATCATGTTAGTTTCAAGCTGCCTGGCTGCCAGCTGCCACCTTGGCTGGCAGTTAATTTGCATATTGCCCTGATTAGCCAATGGGAAGGGTAGCGGTCGTACGCTAATTACCATGTTTCTCTTTTATTAGATAAGATGGCCTTATAAATAAGTATAAAACATGTCATTCATAAATTTGTTATTTTTTAAGATTAAAAAAAGACTTTTTATTGAAGTATAATCAATATATAACATTATATTAGTTTCAGGTATACAACTGAAACTAATTTGATATTTGTATATATTGCAAAATTGTCATCACAATAAGTCCAATTAACATCCATCACCATATATAGTTACAAAATTGTTTTTATTTATAATGAGAATTTTGAAGATCTCTCTTGGCAACTTTGAAATATGTAATAGAGTGTTATTAACTACTAGAGGCCCGATGCACAAAATTCGTGCAAGAGTAGGCCTCCCTTCGCCTTGCTACCGGCACCGGCTTCCCTCTGGCACCCAGGACCCGGACTTCCCTCACAGCCTCGGATTTGTCTGGGAGGTCGTCCGGAAGGACGTTTGATCTAATTATCATATTACACTTTTATGATTATAGATTGTAACCTTGCTGTATATTATATCCCCAGACTTCTGTTGTTTCTTAAAGACCCACATTGAAAGAGCTGGTGGCTACTTTCAGGGCTTACCCAGTGCTATTTACCTAGATAACACTTTGTAAATGGCAGTGACAAATGATCCTGTGCTTCCAGGAGCACAAGTGTATTTCTAAAGGTCAAGCACATCCCAATGATCTGTGGATGTTTTGTAAAGGCAGAGCCACAGTACAGAACCTCAGGCAGAACTGAACGGTAAGCAGGGAGCCCAGTGGCCCTGAGCTGGGAGGCGCTGGAAGTCAGGGCTCTGGTGCTTTCCAACAAAGTCTTTCACAGCAACCGTGGCACCTCATGATGTCTGAGCCCCTGAGAGGGCCCTGGCTCCCTGGGGCTGCCTGTATCAGACTGAAATGTGATGGAAACCCTGGAAAGAAGCTCCCGCATTGTCTTTTAGATACATGTCATCCTTCTCCCTCAAAGGCATTTTCTGTGATTATCTGCTTTGCCAATTAGAAAGCCCTTTACTGGAATTCACTAATGAAGCTCCCAGCTCCATGGAATGGGATCCTGGGCCATTAGATGCAGAGAAAAAGGTTAGAGTAATTGCTCAAGGGCAGACAGTTTCAATCTGAAGTTAATCAAGACATTTAAGATGCTAGTTCTAAAATTTCATTCCCTTTCTGAGACTGAGTTTTAATTCTTTTGTATATGGCTTATGAAGTAATTTATTTATTCATTCATTCAATACACATTTACTGAATGTCAATTTCTACCAGGTTAGATGTTAGAGAAATTAACATAAACACAATGTGGTCTACACCAGCAATGACTGAAGGAGAGATAAATACAAATAATTACAATGTCACATGACTAATGTCCTGTTAACATAAAAAACATTAAAACCTGTAAAGAACTTTTGTGAGTTTATTTGAGCCAAACTGTTGACAATTGCTGGGAATCAGAATCTTAATGGATTGGGATAATGCTCCAGAGAATGGTGGTTTCTCACCTTATGTTATACATTAATCAAAGGAGACATACGTGGGTTACATGAACTCCAATGCTGATAGATTAGGGAGGCAGGAGAAAGCAAAGCAGGGAAACCTCTGGGATTGGATAAAAAGTGAAATGATAGACACACACTTCTTTTACTTAGGTGGGTGCAGGATAGTTAGGTCAACAATTAACGTGATAACAATAACAAGAACAATAACAATGAGGGGACTTATGGTCTCTGTCCTGGCACCCAGGGCATTGGGTTGTGCCCTGAGGGGTTCAGAAAAAGGGAAGTTACAAGTTACCCTGACATTTCACAGGGAGGTTATCTGAGATGCTAAAAGACAATAGGCTCAGAGTGACCTTTGTCAGGGAAGATACTGGCCTAGGACATGACTACCCACTGTAAACAACTTTTACTTAAAGTTAAGTTTCAGACCATCCTTTGTGGTTACTTTAGGTCTTTGAATTTGCAAAACCACCACTCAGGCCTCCCCTGAGCTGGTCAGGTTAGCACGTGGCACAGTCCTAAGAGAAGAATAAATGAACACGTGCAGGTGACAGAGCTCCCAGCACAGCCTGCACCCTCAGGAGGCTAGAGGCAGTGGGCTGAGTCCTGAAGGATTGTGGGAGTCTGCCAGGGCCCAAGGGGGGAAGTGGTATTTTCCCTAATGACTTAGACCTAGACAGTGTCCAGCAATTTTCTCACTTCTCTTTGCTGAGAAGGTTGGGACCATCTGATGTGAGTTGCCTCAACTTTCCTCCATATCAAAATGCCTATCTATCTTCACCTGTCTTCTCTCCCTCTTTCTGCATCAGAGGAAGAAGCGCCTTCCTCTTTGCAAAGGCCAGTGTTCCCTACTGGAGCCAGGCCATGCGAGCTCCCCATCTTCTCCTTTCTCACACAGTGTCCACAACTCTCCTTTGCAGCTTTACTCTTTCTCTGCTCAGAAGCTTCATTTGTATAACAAACAGAATCTGTTTGTTTGGGAGGAGAGAAATTTCTTTGGACTAATATCCATCTCTTGTCTCCCTTTTGTTACCACCCTTTTAAAATGATAAGTATATTCAGGCAAATGCAAATGAAAAAAAAAGCTGGGGTAGCAATACTTATATCTGACAAAATAGGCCACAAAGTGCAAGGCATAACAAGAGTTAAGGAAGGCCACTTCATAATACTAAAGGGATCGATACAACAAGAGGATATAATCCTGGTAACCACATATGCACCCAATGCAAGAGCACCCAAATGCATAAAAAAAAACCTCCTGGAAGGTATCGAGGGAGAGATCAACAGCAATACAGTCATAGTAGGGGACTTTAATATAACATTGACATCACTGGATAAATCCTCTAGACAAACAATCAACCATGAAACAGCAATTCTAAGCGACTCACTAGATCAGATGTGCTTAATCGACATCTTCAGAACATTTCACCCCAAAACTACAGAACATACATTCTTCTCAAGAGCACATGGGACATTCTCAAAGATAGGCCACACATTTTTTTAAAAATATATTTTATTGATTTTTTACAGAGAGGAAGAGAGAGAGGTAGAGAGTTAGAAACATCGATGAGAGAGAAACATCGATCAGCTGCCTCCTGCACATCCCCCACTGGGGAAGTGCCCACCACCCAGGTACATGCCCTTGACCAGAATCAAACCTGGGACCTTTCAGTCCGCAGGCCGACGCTCTATCCACTGAGCCAAACCGGTTTCGGCAAACATATTAAGACACAGGGAAAGTCTCTTCAAATTCAAGAAGATTGAAATCATATCAAGCATCTCCTCAGATCACAAAGGCATAATATTAGAAATCAACTACAATAAAAACAATAAAAAATATCAAACACGTAGAGACTAAATTGCATGCTATTAAACAATAATTGATTGGGTTACCAAAAAGATCAAAGAAGAAATAAAAAAAACATCCTGGAAACAAATGACAATGAAAACACACAATCCAAAATCTATGGGATACAGTATCTTTACTGATACAGCTCTTAGGGCAATGGAAACTAAGGAGAAAATAAACAAATGGCACTACATCAAAATAAAAAGCTTCTGCACAGCAAAAGAAGCCATCAGAAAAGCAATAATAAAGCCCACTGCATGGGAGAACAGATTTGACAATGTTATATCTGATAAGGGCCTAATCTCCAAAATTTATAGGGAATTATACATCTTAACAAAAGGAACATAAACAATCCAATCAAAAAATGAGCAAAGGACCTAAATAGACACTTTGTGAAAGTGGTCATAAGAAGGCCAAGAGACATATGAAAACATGCTCAAAGTCACTAGTCATCCGAGAGATGCAAATCAAAACAACAATGAGGTACCATCTCACACCTGTCGGAATCACTATCATAAACAAATCTAGAAATGACGAGTGCTGGCGAGGATGTGGAGAAAAAGGAACCCTTGTGCACTGCTGGTGCGAATGCAGACTGGTGCAGCCACTATGGAAGACAGTATGGAGTTTCCTTAAAAAATTAAAAATAGAACTTCCATTTGACCCAGTAATCCCACTTCTAGGAATATATCCCAAGAAACCAGAAACACCAATTAGAAAGGAAATATGCACCCCTATGTTCATAGCAGCACAATTTACAATAGCTAAGACTTGGAAACAGTCTAAGTACCCATCAGCAGATGAGTAGATTAGAAAACTGTGGTACATCTACACAATGGAATACTATGCTGCTATAAAAAAGAAGGAATTCTTACCATTTGCAACAGCATGGATGGAACTGGAGAGCATTATGCTGAGTGAAATTAGCCAGTCAGGGAAAGATAAATATCACATGCTCTCACTCATTTGGAATATAATGAACAACATAAAATAATGAACAAAAATGGATCCAAAGACAGAGAAGCATCTAACAGACCTTCAAACCTCAGAGGGAAGGCAGGGGAGGTGGAGGGGGATGGTAAGAGGTCAACCAAAGGACTTGTATGCATGCATATAAGCATAACACATGGGAAGAGACAGTAGGGAGGTGAGGGTATGCGCTGGGGGTAGGAGTGGCTGGGGAGAGGTCAATGGGGGAAAAAAGAGACATATGTAATACTTTAAACAATAAAGAATTAAAAAGAGATAAGTCTAGATTTCCTACCATCACTTTTTTACCATCCCTGTAATTTGGCTTTCCCGTCCATTTCTGATGGAATCTGTGCTCTCCCTGTGTGGCATTCCCCACTGTGCATGTCTTAGTTGCTCTCGAGGTTCACCCACCTCACGTTGCTGTCCAACAGGGCTGGCAGTTGCTCCCCTACTTTCTTTCAAAGCATTTCCCTCTTGCTTCTATAACACAGTGTTCTGCTGCTCCTCTTCACTGCTACTTCTTTTCCTCGACTTTTCGAGCTCCTCCTTAATTATCCCATCTGGATTTGATAACTCTCATGAATTCTTTCTTCAATACTTTCATTATTTGTGTTTCTCTTTACTCTTATCATATGCTAGCTAGCCTTATAATATCCTTTTCAAGGACCATGTCTTATTCCTTATGACAAGCAGCATTGCAGAGTGGCTGGAAGTACAATCTGAGCCAAACTGTCTGGGCTTGACCCCTGGCTCAGCTGTGTGGCCATGGGTAAGTTGCTCAGCCACTCTGTGCTCAATTTTCCTTATCTGTAAATTTTTTACCATGCTGTTATGAGGATCAAATGAGTAAAAATTTATTAAATGCTAAGAACAGTGATTGGCATGTGGTCACAGTCTACACATGTTATTAGCTGTATTTGTAAGTATACACCATGGTGCCCAGCTCATGAACAATTATTATTTTTTAAAATATATTTTTATTGATTTCAGAGAGGAAGGGAGAGGGAGAGAGAGATAGAAACATCAACGATGAGCCCTAGCTGATTTGGTTCAGTGGATAGAGCCTGTGGACTGAGGGGTTTCATTCCAGTCAAGGGCACATGCCTGGGATTTGGGCTTGATCCCCAGTAGGGAGCATGCAGGAGGCAGCAATCAATGATTCTCTCTCATTATTGATCTTTCTATCTCTTTCTCCCCCTCCTTTCCTCTCTGAAATCAATCCTATCTAATAAAAGAGTAATATGCAAATTAACCATCACTCTGTCCCTTCATCACAAAGATGGCGGCGACCATGGAGATGGAGCGAGCAGGAGGCTTGGGTTGCCCCTGGCGATGGAGGAAGCCAAGCTTCCCGCCTGCCCTGGCTGGCCCTTGGCTCCACTCAAGGTTACAAAGTTTCAATTATAAGAAGACAAATAAATCCCAGATACCTGTTGGAAAAAAAAAGAAAAAGAAAGAAAGGGACAGGCTGGGAGCTTGGGTCACCAGGGGGCATGACCAGTGTGAAAATGGCCCTCAGCCCCTCACCCAGGCTGGCCAGGCACCCCTGTGGGACCCTCACCCTTATCTGGGATACCCTTCAGGGCAAACCAGCTGGCCCCCACCTGTGCACCAGGCCTCTATCCTATATAATAAAAGGGTAATATGCAAATTGGTCCTAACAGCAGGATGACTGGGAATGACTGGTCACTATGACACACACTGACCACCAGGGTGCAGACACTCAATGCAGGAGTTGCCCCCTGGTGGTCAGTGTGGAGCTCTGCTCAGCCACAAGCCAGGCTGATGGCTGCCAGCACAGCGGTGGTGGTGGTAGGAGCCTCTCTCGCCTCCTCAGCAGCGCTAAGGATGTCCGACTGCAGCTTAGGCCTGCTCCCCGCTGGCAAGTGGACATCCCCCAAAGGCTCCCGGGTTGCCAGAGGGATTTCTGACTGCCAGCAGGTGGACATCCCCAGAGGGGTCCCAGACTGCGAGAGGGCACGGGCATGGCTGAGGGATCCCCCCAAGTGCACAAATTTTTGTGCACCAGGCCTCTAGTTAAAATATATTTTTTTAAAAAGAAACATCAATGATGATAATCACTGATCTGCTGCCTTTTGCATGCCCCCTACTGGGGACCTAGCTCACAACCTGGGCATGTGCCCTTGACCAGAATTGAACCCAGGGCCTTTCAGTCTGCAGGCTGAAGCTCTAATCCACTGAGCCAAACTGGCTAGGACTGGGTTTATTATTATTATTGACAGCTTACTACTGGCACATTTTGACCTAAGTTTTTGTGTTTTTTTTTTTTTTCTTTTTATCTCATTTAATCTTGTTAATATAAAAATATTCAAAGCTGTGAAGAATTTTTGTCAGTTTATTTGAGCCAAACTGTCAACAATTGCTGGGAAGCAGAATCTCAATGGATTGGGATAATGATCTGGAGAATGGCAATTTTTTACCTTGTTTTATACATCACAATCAAAGGATGAGACATTACGTAGGTTACATGGATTAGGGAGGCAGGAGAAAGCAAAGCAGGGAAACCTCTGGGATTGGATAAAAAGTGAAATGATAGACATACACTTCTTTTACTTAAGTGGGTGCAGGATAGTTAGGTCAACAATTAACATGATACCAATAACCATGAAGGAACCTATGGTCTCTGTCCTGGCACCCAGGCGAATTTGGTTGTGCCCTGAGGGGTCTGGAAAAAGGGAAGTTAAAAGTTACCCTGACATTTCACAGGGAGGTTATCTGAGATGCTAAAAGACAATAGGCTCAGGTAAGGTAAAGAGTGACCTTTGACAGGGAAGATACTAGCCTAGGGCATGACTACCCACCATAACTGCTTTTAGTTAAAGTTTTCATTTCAGACCATCCCTTGTGGTTACTTTAGGTCTTTGAGCTTACAAGACAGCCATGCATGCCTTCCCTGAGCTGTCAGGTTAGCACATGGCCTTTTTCATCTACAGCCCTCACAACAACCCTAGAATTGATGTCATTATTGTCTCCATTTTCCAGATGAGGCAAAATCATCTCTGAGAGGAGCTGAAGCTGGCCTGCCTCCAGGCTGCCAGCTCTTAGCCTCTGTGCTCCCAGCAGGGCTCCGTGAGGGCCAGCTGACTAGTACACAAATAGCGCACCCGCCTCCTCTCACATCCCAGCTCTGGGCACCCAGCTCCAAGCAAAGACCATGTTCTTACTCTGGCATTTAAAAAGCTATACATTTGTATTGGGTCATAAAGTCAAAATTGGTATTATATTAGCCCACATCCACCTGGATGATCTAATTGCCTTTTTTTTTTTTTTTTATGCTTCTTTTGAGTAACTTAAGTGTGTGGAGGGTGGGGAATCCTATTATTTACTTTTTTTAAAAATCCTCACATGAGGATACTTTTTCCATTGATTTTCAGACAGAGTGGAAGGGGGCGAGAAGGGGGGGAAAGAAACATTATTGACCTGAGAGAGACACATTGATTGGTTGCCTCCCGCACATGCCCCTATTAGGGCTGGGGATCAAATATGCAACTCTGGTACCTGCCTTTGACAGGGGATTGAACCCATGACGCTTCTGTCCATGGGATGATGCTCTAACCACTGAGCAACCAGCCAGGGTTCATTTACTTACTGTATGTGTCCTTCAGTGTCTAAGACAGTGCTCTGTGCAAACAGTTCTTAGTGATATGCAATAGGCAAGACCACTGGTGTGACAGAACAGAATTCAGTGAGCAGGTCCTCAGTAACATGATCCTCCAACCTCATGCTGGCCTGGCAACTCCTCAGAACAGACCCAGGATCTCTCCTTTGCCTGCACCCACCTCCTCAACCTCCCAGCCTCCACCCCCTTTCTCCACCCATCTCCTCCACCCCCCTCCTCCATCCACCTCCTCCGTCCACCTCCTCCATCCACATCCTCCATCCATATCCTCCACCCACCTCCTCCACCCCACTTCTCCATCCACCTACTCCATCCACCTCCTCCACCTCCTCCTCTACCCCACTTCTCCATCCACTTCATCCACCCACCTCCTGAATCTACTTCTTCCACCCATCTCCTCCACCCACCTCCTTCACTCTCCTCCTCCTATCCACAAGTCAGACGCCAGCCCTGGTCTTGCCTTTCCCCCCAGAGCACTCTATAACCTCTTCCTCCAATGAGGATGTACACCAGCCTCAGTTTAGTCTGTGGGTTCTTGCTACAGGGCAGGGACTTGGTTAACACTTTCTAAAAAATAATTCTTTACTGTTGAAGTACTACATATACTCCTCCCCCTCCCCATTGATCCCCTACAGCCTGCCCTGACACCTGCCCCAGGCCCTCACCGCCCCATTGTCTATATCTATGGGTTGTGCATGTATGCATGCAAGTAACTTAATTAATTACTTCCCACCCCCCTACCCTCCCTCTCCTTCACTCTGAGATTCCACACTCTGTTCCATGCTTCCATGTTTCTGGATCCACTCCATTCATCAGTTTATTTTAGATTCCACATATGAGTGAGATCCTATGATACTTGTCTTTCTCTGACTGACTGATTCACTTAGAATAATCCTCTCCATGCTGACTCAAAAGATAAGATTTTCTCCTTTTTTACTGCTGCATAGTATTCCATGGTGTAAATGTACCACAGCATTTTTATCTACTTACTAGAGGCCCAGTGCATGAAAATTTTTTCAGAAGGGGTGGTCCCTCAGCCCAGCCTGTGCCCTCTCACAGTCTGGGAGTCCTCAGGGGCTATCCTACTGATGGCTTAGGCATGGTGAGCGGGCTTAAGCTGTAGTCTGTCCTCCCTCTGTGGGAAGCAACTGGACGGGAGGTCAGGGGAGAGCACTGCCCCCATCACCCTGCTGCTGCCACCGCCTAGCCTCCCTCTGCTGGAGGCAAGGACAGGGGATTAGGGGACGGTGCCGCCTCCATCACCCTGTCATTGTTTCCTGGTCTCCCTCTGTGGGAGGCAACCAGACAGGCTGATCAGGGGACGGTGCCAGCCCCCACTATTGCCCCTCTGTCACTGCTGGCCACACCCCCCTCCCCCATTGCCATTCCCTCCCTCTGCCGGCTGGCACGCACCTTGGCTGGCCTGGCACCATCTGCTCGCTGGCTTCGCCCCCTGCCCACTGGTCATTCCGCCTTTTGGTCGATTTGCATATTACGCTTTTATTACATAGGATCTATTGGTGGGAACTTGGGCTGTTTCCATCTTAGCCATTGTAAATTGTGCTGCTATGAACATAGAGGTGCATACATTCTTCTGATTGGTGTTTCTGATTTCTTAGGGTATATCCCTAGAAGTGGGATCACTGGGTCAAATGGCAGTTCCATATTTAATTTTTTGAGGAAACTCCATACTGTTTTCCATATGGCTGCACTAGTCTGCATTCTCACCAGCAGTGCACTAGGGTTCCCTTTTCTCTACATCCTCCCCAACACTTGCCATTTGTAGATTTGTTGATGGTAGCATTCTGACAGGTGTGAGATGATACCTCCTTGTCATTTTAATTTGCATCTCTCTGATGATCAGTGACTTTGAGCATTTTTTCATATGTCTTTTGGCCATCTGTATGTCCACTTTGAAGAAGTGTCTATTAAGTTGTATAAGTTCCTCATATATTTTGGAAATTATCAGATGTATCATTGCCAAATATGTTCTCCCATGCAGTGGGCTCCCTTTTTGTTTTGTTGATGGTTGGTCAATGCTCTTTACATTCTCTGTGCCTAGCAGTGCTTGACACACAAGTTTCTTGATAAATCCTAATCTAGTCCTATATAATAAAAGCCTAATATGCTAAGTGTCTGGTAGTTCATCCAACCAATCAAAGCATAATATGCTAATGATACGCTAAGGTCACTCAACCACTTGCTATGATTTACACTGACCTCCTCAACCCCCCAGCCTTCACCCCCTTTCTCCACCCATCTCCACCCACCTCCAGGGGGCAGATGCTCCAACTGGTAAGTTAGCTTGCTGCTGGGGTCCAGCTGATCTGGACTGAGCGCGACAGGCTGCACATGCCCTGGAGCCCTCCCGCGATCCCTCCCCGGTTGGTCAACCTCCAATGTCCCTCTCTGGCCCTGATTGTGCACCAGTGGGGTCCCTCAGCATGGCCTGCACCCTCTCGCAATCCAGAACCCCTTGGGATATTTCAGAGAGCAGTTTGACCTGATCCCACTCAATGCAGGAGCTGGCCCCTGGTGGTCAGTGCGCTCCCACAGGGGGAGTGCCACTCAGCCAGAAGCTGGGCTCATGGCTGGTGAGTACAACGGTGGTGGCAGGAGCCTCTCCCGCCTCCACAGAAGTCAGACATCCCTTGTGAAATGACCCATGTCCTGCATGAGTCAGGGTTTCGGGAGAAGGGGAAAATGAAAGAGACAAGACAAGAAATAACAATTTGGAAATTGTGGGGGCCAGGCATGAGCCCATCCCAAGAGGAAGGACTCCAGTTGGGCTCAGGCCTTGCCATCCTTTTATTCAATTTGGGATATACCTATAGCCCTTAGGCAGGCAATTTCCAGTAACAGACAGACTATTTATCAGTAAGGATTTACATGACTAGCTGGTGGAAAAGTTGCTTCAGCTACCATTGTCTCGACTAAACAGTGGGTTGCATAGCCCTGATCTGTGTCAGGGCTCAAGGGTCACCAGCATTCCGGGCTCCTTGTCCACACCTCTCTGCTAGTGAAGATAATAGGTGGCTTCCCACAATCCCCTGCGGGCTCCTGGACTGTGAGAGGGCGCAGGCAGGGCTGAGGGACCACCCCCCCACACACACACACTTCCCCTGAGTGTACGCATTTTGTGCACCAGGCCTCTAGTGCATAAGTAAAGAAGGCTTTTGGAATATGCTCTCTGAATCCCTTTCACAGGTTCCCTGGGGTCTTCAGAGAAGAGGGTGAAAAGATTTAGTCCCTCTGTTTGTGTTTTCTCGGTAAGGATGGTGGTAAGTGTGTGGCTACGCATTCTTTGGTTGGCTTGTATCTCCTTCCTCACTCTCTCTAGCTAACTCTGAAGCCTCCATCCTCACCTCCCCTTCCACCCAGCCAAGGCAGAGCTGATACAAATGACCCTAGACCTTTTTGGATATAACTTGCCTGAGCTATTTCAAGCAATGAGCTCCCATTCCCACCCCCTATTTTCCCCAGTGAGTCCTGTAAGTGTGATTATCTCTCTAGACTTTTGGATCAAGAAATATTGTTAATTTTTCTGTGTTCCTGCTCAAGTTATCATAATATATTTTTTTGGTTTTTGCTTTCCTAAAGCCCTTTCACTTAGTTGTCAGATACTGTCTTCATTTAGACAAAGCAACAGAGGGAGTTTAATAATAATGTTGGCAGTGTAAATGAATGATAGGTAATGTTGCCAGGTCTATGGTACTGGGATTAATGCTTCCATATTATTTTATTTCATTCCTAAATGGTAGCTAATAGTGCTATAGTATTGAGGCTGACTGGATTTGAATCTGGCTTCACTTACCAGCTGCATGACTCCTGATGACTTATTTCACTCCCTATGCCTGTTTCCTTGTAATAACGAGGGGGCATTTCATAGCAAATATCTCACAGAGTTGTGTGAGTAGGGAATAAACATTAGTTGTTAGGCACAGTGTTTGGGACAGAGTGTGTATAAAGTAAACATTCATAGCAAACCTCACTGTGAACCCATTACAAACTGTGTTTTAATAGATAAGTAAAGAGAAGTTTAAAGTCTAGATTCAGTCATACATTCTTACTAAAGTAGATTTGAAGACATGTGTCAATCGGTCTTAAAAGGTAATAAAAGCTTTCTGCAAGTTATTTGATAATTTTGAATCCTTCTTTTCTCAGGTGCTATGTGCCAGGCCCTCTGATCTTTCTTCCTCATCCCTGTCCCCCCACCAAACTATAGAAATAAACCTCTCTGCTTGCGAGGGCAGTGTAGTTCCCTGCTGTGGCTGAGCAGTCACATCCCAACCGCTGGCCTTCCCACCAGCTGTCACACCCTCTGCTTGCTACCAAGTAGCCCTGGAAGAATCATCTAAGGAATTTCCGGCCCCTGGAACATCAAAGCCATCCCTCTCTTCATTCTTCCTACTGAATGCGCCACTGGTTGGTATAAATGGAGGCAAATAAGTGCTCAGTTGCCTCAATAACTTGGAGGCAATTCAGGTGCATGGAGGGGAGCTGAGTGGGAGGGCATGGAGACAAAGTCTCAGGTCATGTGCAGGGTGGTGGGCAGAGACTTGGTCCCTGAAAGCAGTCATGAAAAGACCAGTAATTTATGTGTGGAATCATATACTCAACACTCTGTGTGGTTTTCACAAAGGAAACCCAGTGCTTCAAGTTATAATTTCTTTATTGTATATTAATCAGACCACTGTTTAGAGGTTATGTCAGAGATAACAAAACACCAGGAGCCTCTTCTGTTGTTAAAGAACCAACCAACCTAAACTAATAATTTAATGACCACTTTTCCCAATCAGAAAACAAATTCAGGGGCGGGGGGGAAAGCAGGCACTGAGAAAAATCTTGTTGGTCAATAAAAAGAAGAAAAGATGTCTGGAGCCATGCGATGGAGTAAGTAGGGCTTGCTTTGATTTGGAAGATACGTTTCATTCCCCCCTCCTGTGCTTGCTTTCTCTCCTGGAGCCAAGAGCTGCGATTGAGCTCGATGCGGAGAGTCCTTTCAGAGAGCAGGGGCAGCTCAGAAGAGCATTGACTGACTGCGTTCATGGGCAGCTACTTGAATAATCTCATGTTTGAAAAATGCAATTAAAGTAAATACTATTACAAATAGCCCCTATTTGTTACTTTAAAAATACTATTGATGAACTGGAAAATGAAAAGTGGGCAAGGTTATTATGTTAAGTGTAAACTTCAGATTGTAGGAGGGAAAAACACAGACACATAGACACCATTTATACCCATATACTGCAGATCATAAGCGAAAAATCAGACAGAGGCCGAAAACCAGGACCACAGGCTTTATTAGAGGAGAAGCACCTGCCAGGCTGTCTCGCAAGGGGAGAACAGCAGCCCCTGCAGAGGTGGGCACGCCTTTCGAAGGGCAGAATGGGAAGGGGTGGGGGCTTAGTGTACTCGGTGCACACTGATTGGTGGCTTACTGCTTTGTCCATCTAGGACAAGGGCTTAGGGTATTTGGCAGGTGTGGATTGGTGGTCCAATGTATAGTCTATATAAGGTACCTGGTTAGGCACTCAGGTATTTCCGGGCTTCAGGTGACGTCAAACTCTGCCCACCAGTTGGGGGAAGGGAGGATCTATCATTAAGGTCTGTATTCACTTGCATATAAAATTAACTTCTTAATCACTTTGTGTCAGTACTGCTGACATAACCTATGGACACAGACAATAGTGCAGCGAAGGCCTGGGGAGAGGGCAAGAATGGGAAGGAAGGGGTCAATGGGGAAAAAATAAGGGGACATCTACAATACTTTCCACAAGAAAGATAACAATGTGTAAGTGTTACTGGTTAAGGATCACTTTCTCATATGGGGATCTGAAGCAGCTGGGGCCGTCGTGTGTGAGAACGATGGCTTTAATGGGTGCTTTCTGAGCATTTTACATGAGACAGGAGTGACCCTGGGCAGTCTGACCTTGTGTTTTCCACTGGCGTTTGCTTTTACCTGCAGCCTTCTGCCATGTCTCTTTCCATCCCTCACCTTCCTACTCACAGCATCTCCCTCTTCTCAGGCCATGCCCTGTTTTAAGTGGGAAATATTCAGCAAACAAGCGAAGTGTGTCTTTAGTGGAGAACAAAGGAGGACATTGCCCTTCCCACACAGCTGGATGCTTCTCCGGCTATTCTTTTAAAGATTTCCCAAGTCTTTGTCTGGGTAACCTGCCTCATTTTCATGGCAAAAATAGGATGGCTACTGTCTTTTTCTTCTTCTTCCTTTTTTTCCCCTTTACTTTCATGGAATTGATACTGTTGTAATTAGCTAGTTCTAATAACAGGAAAGGAGCAAAGGGGGAAGGCCAGACATTATAGGCAGGTCATTTGGGCAGCTTCACCAGGAAACTGCACCTTTGTATTCGCCAGGGAGCCACCAGCCTACTCCCTTCGAAACACCGGGGAAGGAATCCCACAAAGAGAAACAGATGCAGTAAAGTTAGGGAGCCTGGGGAAGGTCCTTGCCTATCAATCCCATCTGGAGACAGAGATGGTAGCCAGAATGGGCGTGCCCATGTAAGCATGTGATAATTTGGGAATACATGATCCCTAAAAAAGGACTCTGCTACCGTTGCTCTTGTTTCTCTTGTGCTCTTGGCTCTCTCTTGGCTTCTTGCATTTGCCTGTGTTTCCTCTATAGCCATGTGGCCATGTGGACCCCACATGCCATGGACTGATGGACGGCAGTGGGGAAACACAAGCTAAGCCAGCCTGATGCTGGGCTGCATTGGCTCCAACATGGAAAGGAAACTTTGACACTGACTGATTTTAGCTGTGCTGAAGCCCTAGTGACACTTCTATGACTGGACTACGGGCAATGGAACTTGGAAAGTAGGGGGTTTTAATTCCATGGAAATAAAGTTTTTGAGCACATGTCATCCTCCCATGGGGTCCTCTGGAAATTCTTATTCAAATGATACCCCTAGAACCCCATCCCATCAGCAACCAGGGGAGATGAGCCCCTCTCCTATCATGTAACAGATTTATTTAACACTTTTCTAACTGACATATAACTGTCATTTAAAAATGGACATTCTAGCCCAGCTGGCATGGCTCAGTGGTTGAATGTTGACCTATGAATCAGGAGGTCACAGTTTGATTCCCAGTCAGGGCATATGCCACAGCTCGATCCTCAGTGTGGGGCATGAAGGAGGCAGCTGATCAATGACTCTCTCTCATTATTGATGTTTCTCTCTACCTATCCCGCTCACTTTCTCTCTGAAATCAATAAAAATATATTAAAAAAATAAAAATGGACATAGTAGCTCTGCATACAGGTAGAAAATAAAAGGACTGAAAGTATAATTACTATTTTTAGACATTTGAAATTTTTTGTTCTCCCTGGAAAAGTTGATCAGAGATTTGTTAGTTCCTATAATAAACCAAGATGAAGATGAAGATGAAATTAGATTTTTCATTTTCTTTTCTTTTTTTTTTTGTGTGTGTGTTTTTAAAATTTTTGTTTTATTTTGTTGTGGAGCAGAATAAAACTATAATATAGTAGACAAACAGCAAAAACACACACAAAGATTTAACTGTCCTGTTTTAAAAAGTTTAACATGTTTAATCTTTGCAAACTTCTGACATCACATAATAATAGTTATGTTATAAAAATTCTAGGACACAATTAGTTTGGTTTTCCTCATCTTTAAAATATCTCATTTAGTTATTATGAGGATTTAAAGAGAGTTTGCTTGTGATTGCTTTTATATTCTTGTGTGTAAATTCATTTTCTTTTTAAAGATAAATTGTGATAATCAGTTTTGATGAGGTAAGCAATGTGCTCAGCCTTTTATTTATATTTAATTCTCAGAATAAATTAATGTGTAAGCCCTACTATTGTGCCCATTTTACAGATGAGAACTTGCAAGTTTGAGTATCTGCCTAATGTCTAAAGCTCCCAAGTGATAAGAGAGAGGAGGCAAATCCTTACTGCAGGGTTTTGAGAAGTCTCAGAGGAGATGAACTACAGTCCTACCATGCATGAAACAGCTGAGATTTTAGATATTTTTAGAGTGAAGTATTTACATTAGACCTGACTGAGTATGTCTTCATGCAAAGGATGAGTGACATTGAAATGTGGGGGTAAAGAGTTGTAGAATGTTCTTAGGAGATATACTTTTTTTGGAAAAATACTTTCTGGGAGTACAGGCATGAAAGAGAATAGTTCTTGGGTTCTTTGAGGATCCTCTGATCCCATGGGGTTGAGGCAGCTGGTGTTAAAGGGAGAGTCAGAGATCTCCTTGGTGACACACAGCAGGAAGGACTCCCGGGCCCCTGGGGCAGGTGGGCACTGAGGACACAATGAAGCAGTGGGGACCCCCGCACAGCAAGGGCCTCTGTGCAGCAGAACCACAAACCTCCCTCCAGGGAGAGGTTGGGTGCCCCAGGGCTGTGCTGCTATCCTATCTACGCTCTAGTTGGGAAATGGCTCAATCTATATCTCAAAGTAACCAGAGACTAACCTGGAACTATTAGAGCCTGTTCACCTTAAGAATAAGTTAGTTATTTCGTTAGTAAAATATGTTTATTCAGGAATAGCAGAGAATTGCATTTCCAGACCTGCAAGCTAAGGTAAATCCATAGGCAAGTCTGGGGAGTAAAGGAGAGGAATGTTCTTTTAAATAAAGCAGAGGAAGGGAGAAGTTGGGAGGAGTTGTTATAAAGAAAGAGTCCACTGGAGGGAACTGGGAATTTGAAGTGCAGTGTCTTCTTATTGGCTGGGTAGTGACAGTATCTCATTGGCTGGGCTGTTGCCAGGAGAGAAGAAAATCTTCCTTCCTCCTGTTGGGGTAGTAAAGTAGGTGGAAGGCATGTCTCTTCCTGTTGGGGCAACCAACAATGAATGGTAGGGTATCCAAGCTCCTGTTATAGGCCCTCCAGACTCTAATCTTGGTTGAAGTCTCCTTTATGAATTTTTACAAGTCCTATATTAAACTCCTTCAGTCTTTTCACATCCTGGCTGAACTCCTCACATGTTCAATATGTGTGCAGGATGCTCTACCTGGACATTTTTCCTTTCCCTCTTCAAGGGTTAATCTGCTTGAGAGAAAGTATAAAATAGTGGTTAATGATGTGGTCTCTGACAACCAGCCTCTCTGGATTTGAATCTTCCTTTTACCTTGACAAATTTTTCTATGTCAAGCCAAGTTTTCTTGAAATAGAAATGGAATAATGAAATGGAATAATGAGAGCATCTGCTTCATAAAGTTAATGAGAAGATTGAGGTGATACATTTAAAGTACCCAGAAGAGAGGACACATTCAATTAGTATTTATTGTTATTATTATAATACAATCCTTAAAATTTTAGCCTAAATATAAAACTAACCAATAACCTTCTGGTAGCCCATAGATGAGGATATCTGCTACTCTTCTGTGGTTCTGTGGTACCCTTGCTTCTGTTAGCCTAACACAATTGCTTGCTTGTCTGTCTTTCCTGATAACTGAACAGGATGGTGAAGGAAGGGAACCTGTCTGCTCATCAGAGCACAATGTATTGTTTGTGCATGATATTTTACATGGAATGATACTAGGAATAGAAAAGCAAGCCTTCACTTTAGTGGAACAAATACAAGTTTTATTAATGTCTCCAAGTAATATCTTAAGAAGTTTTCTGTTAATCTAATATAGTCTTGGGTACTGGCGTAGAGAAAGAGAAAAGACACATATTACATAATCTGTACCTTCACATATGAACCACACAATATTCACCTTCCCCTGTGACCACATAACACTTATGACATAATTATAGAGTAATAAACCTGAAGAACCACATGAAGACTAGCTGAACAGAAATCTTGTAACTAAGGGTTTGCTGAAGAACCCATGTTGAAACTAGTAGGAGGGGCAGAGATGTGAAAAGGGCTGGACCCACACCCACATGTGGCATTTGAGAATCTGGAGGGATATCTTCACTGCAGAGGTCGCCCCTGAAGAGTGAGAGTCTCACCCCTACCAGGCTTCCCAGCCCAGAGCACTAGTGCTGGGAAGTGGATCCCATATAACATTTGACTACGAAGATCAGCAGGCATTCCATCTGCCTATGTGAGATGGAAGGTTGCTGGAAACCCAGACATCCTCTTAAAGGGCCTGTACAAAACTCTCACTCACAGGCATTCACCAGGCTCTGGCCTAATCCACCATCTTGGCTTGGAGGGTACCAGAGTCATATAGGGAGAGACTGAGTTGTGTGGTTTTGGGGAGAGGGCTGGAGGGACAGCTGCCAGAGTCCCTGTGTTAAGTTCCTCTCCTGCACCACCCACAGACACCATCATTCATGGGTCAAGGACACTCCTCTCACAGCATTAGCCTGATAAGCTACACTGGCCCTACCAGAGACCTCCAGATTACTCACAGCTGTAAGCACTGCCAGCAGCAATGAACCTGGGCCTGCATTTCAGTTTTCCTTAGAAAAACTGTAGAGAAATTATAGACATGCTCAGTGGGTGCAGCTGACATACAGGAAGAATCTCAGTTGTGTGGCTTTAGGGTGATGGTAATCTTCCTGTGTGCCTGATAGATGCTGCCATTTTTGTGCTGAACCCTTCCTCCACAGAGTCAAATATTAATCTGCTTTAACCTGATTGACTCTCCTAGCTTCTCCCTGAAGACTCCCTGAGACCCCACGCTACCACAAAAGTCCTCAGGCCATAGGTGAATGGCAGCTATCTTTGTTGTGCCCTGACACTTTCCAAATGGCTTTATACCCACAACTGGAACCAGCTTTGAATCTGCATTACCTGGTGAATAGCACTCGCCCTTACCTGGTGACTCTCTAAGAACTTGCCCCATACAACTCCCTTACTGCCAGATGATCTTTCAGCAGCTGAGTCTGACAAGGAGCTGACATGTGGTGGTGAATGTTGGGGTGTATTGGGCCTTTTTGTTAACCTGCCCCAGGCTGAGTACTGGTGAGAGTTGACATTGGTACACAGCTTGAGCCCTCCCACATGTACCAAGTCCCAGCACAGGCAGCTGGCAACCATGGATCACTTTGTAGCTCCTAACAGATAGTCCATGGCCTGTCTCAGGCAACATCTGATATTGATCTGCACTGGAGTTTCTCCTAGTAGCAACACACCCAGTGGGTGGCTTCAGACCATGAAAAAGCACAACCCAAAGGGAGGTGTTGGCAGGCACTACACACTGCTGAGGGGAATTTTGTTTCTTGATGCCAGTTTCCTCACTACAGCTTCTCATACACTGACTGTGGCCAACACTCAAAGCCAGCCAACCTTAGGGGCCCTACTCACAAATGTGCCAACAGCAATCTAGGATAACTACAACAGGAGAGGACTCATAACACACACCAAGAGCACTCCTGGAACACCCAGCTCAGGGGATCAGAGAGACCGCTCCTGGGCCCCACTGGATACCAACTACATTAGGCCACCCTACCCAGACTTAGAGATATAGAAGATCTACATATTACATAGAAACAAACACATAGAGGTAGCCAAAATGGGGAGACAAAGAAACATGTTCCAATTAGGAGGGAAAAAATAAAAGAAAAGGAAAGAAAAGAAAAGAAGAGAAAAGAAAAGGAAAGGAAAGGAAAGAAAAGAAAAGAAAAGAAAAGAAAAGAAAAGAAAAGAAAAGAAAAGAAAAGGAAAGAAAAGGAAAGAAAAGGGCAGATGTTCAAAAAAATACTAAATGAAATGGAGGCAAGCAAACTACCAGATACAGAGTTCAAAACAGTGGTTTTAAGGATGCTAAAGAAGAATAGATGAAATTAGTGAGAACTTCAACAAAGGGATTATAAGCATACAAAAGTACATAGATGCCATGAAAAGAACCAGTCAGAAATGAAGAATACAATAACTCAAATGAATACTACACCATAAGAAATCAATAGTAGAGTAGTTGAGAAAAGGATCCAACCAGTAATTTGGAAGACAATGAAATAATAAAAAGAAAAAAATGAATTTAAAAAATGAGGATGGCACCAGAGAACTTTGGGACAACATGAAACATAACATCATCCACATGATAGGGACACCAGAAGGAAAAGAGAGAGAACAAGGGATTGAGAACCTATTTGAAGAAATAATGACCCAAATCTTCCCTAACATGTTGAAATAAAAAGACACACAAATTCAGGAAGCACAAAGAGTTCCAAACAAGACGTACCTAAAGAAACCCACACTAGACATATAAAAATAAAAAGGGCAAATATTAAAGACAAAGAAAACAAATATTAAAAGCAGCAAGCTAAAGACAGTTACCTACAAAGGAACTTCCATTACACTATCGTCGGGTTTCTCAACAGAATATTTTCAGCACTGAAGTGATTGTCACAAAATATTTAAAGTGATTAAAATCAAAGAACTTAAACAAGACTACCATACTCAGCATGGCTATCAATTAAATTTGAAGGAGAAATAAAGAGCTTCCAAGACAAGAAAATGTTAAAGGTTTTCATCACCATCAACACAGTATTACAAACAGTGTTAAAGGGACTTCTTTAGGAAGAGAGAAAAAAGGAACATAAATATAAATAATAAAATGGCAATTTATATGTACCTATCATTAATCACTTTAAATGTAAATGAATAAATGCTCCAATCAAAATACATAGGGTAGTTGAATGGTTAAGGAAACAAGACCCATATAGATGCTATTTTTAAGAGATCCACCTCAGAACGAAAGTCACACACAGATTAAAAGTAAAGGAATGGAAAACAATATTTTATGCAAATGTAAAAACAACACGAACAAAAAAGCTGGTGTAGCAACAGTTACATCAGACAAAATAGACTCTAAAACAAAGGTTATAATAAGAGACAAAGGAGGGCATTTTATAATTTTATAAAGGGATAAATGCAACAGGACAATACAACCCTTGTAAATATTTTTGCACCCAGCAAAGGATCACTTAAAATATAAAGAAAAAATAAAGGAGAGATCAACAGTAATATAGTCATAGTAGTGGCCTTTACACCCCATTGACATCAATGGATAGATATTCTACAGAAAATTAATAATAAAACAGTGGCCTTAAATGTTGCATTAAACAAGATAGATTTAATTGATTTTTTTTCAGAGCATTTCATCCCAAAGCAGCAGAAAAACGCATTCTTCTCAAGTGCACATGGAACATTTTCCAGAATAGACCCAATGTTAGCCTCAAAACAAGCCTCATTAAATTTAAGGCTTGAAATTATATCAAGTATTTTCTCTCACCACAATGGTATGAAACTAGACATCTATACTAATAAAAGCCTATGTCGCTCACCCCAAGCTTGGGAAACGTGCTTATGCTCACACCGCCAAGGGGTTCAGGCTCCGACCGCCCAAGGCCAAGCCCCAGGCTGCAGGTGTAGCTTCAGCTCAGGCTCAGGCTCCCAAAGAAGGCTTCCACTCCCAAAGCTGCCCAGACCCCCACGAAGGCTCCAGAGCAGAGACCTCTGTCTGCTGATGTGAGCACGGAAGGACTGGTGTGACCCCTGGCTTCTGTCTGCATGGAGCTGGTGTCCTCATGTGCTATTTGTACAAATAAACCTGAGACAAGAAAAGAGAGAAAAAAAAGAAGAAAACACACACACACAAAAACTACATTTATGGGACACAGTGAAAGCAGTCCTAAGAGGAAAATTTATAACACCTCAGGCCTACCTCAAAAAACAAGAAACATCTAAATCTAACTTTACACCTAAATAAATTAGAAAAGTGACAGCAAGCAAAGCCCAGATATTACTGAGGCATAAACAAGAATGAAATCTTACCATGTGTGGTAGGATGGATGACCTAGTGGGTATTATGTTAAATGAAATAAGTCAAACAGAGAAAGACAAATACCATATGATTTCATTTATATATGGAATTTAAATTACAAAATAAATGGGCAAATAAAACAAAAGCATACACATAGATACAGAAAACAAATGGATGGTTGCCAGATAGGAGGGCTTTTAGGGGACTTAGTAAAAAAAAAGGGGGGGGGGAAGGGATTAAGAAATACAGATTGATATTTGCAAAATAGTCATGGGATGTAAAATACAACAGAGGGAATACAGTCAATAATAATGGTAAAACTAAGGATGGTGCCAGGTGGATACTTGAAAATTGGGGTGTCACTTTATAAATTATACCATTCACTAACCACTATGCTGCACATCTGAAATTAATATAAATAGTATTAGTGGCCTGGTGCATGAAATTCGTGCACAGGGGTGGGAGTGTCCTCAGGCCAGCCTGCACCCTCTCAAATCTGGGATCCCTCTCACAATCTGGGACCACTAGCTCCTAAGCACTCACCTGCCTGCCTGCCAGATTTCCCCTAACCACTGTGCCTGCTGGCCTGCTCACCGCCAACTGCCCCCCTGCCAGCCTGCTTGCCCACAACTGCCCCCCACCTGCCCGTCTGCTTGCCCCCAACTGCCCCCTGCTGGCCTGATTGCCCCCTACTACCCACCCTGCCAGCCTGATTGCCCCAACTGCCCCCCACCTGCCCGTCTGCTTGCCCCCAACTGCCCCCTGCTGGCCTGATTGCCCCCTACTACCCACCCTGCCAGCCTGATTGCCCCAACTGCCCTCCCCATCAGCCTGCTCTCCCCCAACTGCCCTCCCCTGCTGGCCTGATTGCCCCTAACTGCCTCTACCTCGGCCCCGGCACCATGGCTTTGTCCAGAAGCACACCCGGAAGGCCTCCCAGTCTAATTAGCATATTACCCTTTTATTAGAATAGATTGAATGTCAACTGTCATTGAAAATTTAAAAAAAAAATTATATGCCAATGAGTATTAGAAAGAGTCTGACTGACCAATTATATGTGACTCATATATGCCTGGACACAAATGCCTTTGTATCCAGTGGAGACAGAACTCAGAAAGTATATGAGACATGACAGTTAATTCAGAATTCAGACATAGTTTGCCTTTATTTATTGCTGGGACACTCTTTATCCTGAAGGCAAAGTATTGCCTTTTATGTGGCTGTGATTTTATTATTTTGTTTATTTATTTGTTTTATTTCTAAGAACAATCTAAGTTGGTTTCTTTCTAGCTAAAAGAATCTTGTTTATCTCATTTAAATCTTTTATGTTGTGTAAATTGTATTTATCATTTACAGTTTACATTAAATATTATTTTGTACTAGGGCCCAGTGCACGAATTCATGCACCTTGAAAGGAACTGTGGGCTGCGAGATTGTGGTGGGCACAGGGGTGGGTCTTGGCCCCTCCTGCTGCAGCGCCGGGTCCTCTGCAGCAGCCCCGCTCCCGTCGCTGCTGCTGCCGCTGCCGCATCCATGCGCTGACGGTGGAGAGCAATTGAGGCCAACACCAGCAGCAGGCACCAGTGGAGGCTGCTGCCCCAATCGCCCCTTAGGAGTAGGGGGAGTTGGATAAGCCTCCAGGGACAATTTGGGCTGGCAGCCACTGCTTGCACCTGCTGACAGCACTAAGCAATCAGGATGGGCACTGGGTGCCAGCAGCGGGTGCAACTGGGGCAAGCCCCAGCAGCAGGTGTGAGAGCTGGGTGGGACTGTGGCACGTGGGAGAAAAGAATTTTCAGTAATCACCAGAGGCTTGCCCCGATGACAGTGACCGGCACCTTGATCAGGTGCCCATGCTGACCTGCTCCACCATCCCGCTGTGGCCAATGCCCGCCATGCTCTGTGCACACCACCTGGTGGTCAGCGCATGTCATAGTGACTGGTTGTTTAGTTGTTCTGCCATTCAGTCTATTTGAACACTAGCCTTTTATTATATAGGACTAAAGGCCCGGTGCACAAAAATTTGTGCACTCGGGGGGTCCCTCAGCCCGACCTATGCCCTCTTGCAGTCTGGGACCCTCAGAGGATGTCTACCTGCTGGCTTAGGCCCGCTTCCTGGGGGATCAGGCCTAAGCTGGCAGTCAGACATCCCTCTGGCAGCTCAGCAGCCCTCAGGGGATGTCCACTTACCAGCAGGGAGCAGACCTAAGTTGCAGTCTGACATCCTTAGTGCTGCTGAGGAGGCGGGAGAGGCTCCCGCCACCACTGCTGTGCTGGCAGCCATCAGCCTGGCTTGTGGCTGAGCAGAACTCCCCCTGTGGGAGCACACTGACCACCAGGGGGCAGCTCCTGCATTGAGCATCTGCCCCTGGTGGTCAGTGTGTGTCATTGTGACCAGTCATTCCCAGTCATTCTGCTGTTAGGGTCAATTGCATATTACCCTTTTATTATATAGGATAGAAGCCTGGTGCATGGGTGGGGGCTGGCTGGTTTGGCCTGAAGGGTGTCCCAGATCAAGGTGGGGGTCCTGCTGAGGTGCCTGGCCAGCCTGGGTGAGGGGCTGATGGCTGTTTGCAGCTGGTTACACCCCCTTCAGCGTGGGGGTTTCCACTGGGATGCCTGGCCAGCCTGGGTGAGGCGCTGATGGCTGTTTGCAGGCTGGCCACACCCCCTTTAGGGTGGGGGGGTCCCCACTGGGGTGCCTGGCCGGTCTGGGTGAGGGGCTGAGGGCTATTTTCAGGCTGGCCAAGACCCCTGGCAACAGAAGCTCCCAGCCTCTCCTTGTTTTTGGTTTTTTTTTTTTTTTTTTTTTATTCTGGGATTTATTTACCTTCTATAATTGAAACTTTGTAGCCTTGAGTGGAACTCAGAGCCAGCCAGGGCGGGCGGGAAGCTCGGCTTCCTCCATCACCAGGGGCAACCCAAGCCTCCTGCTCACTCCAGCTCCATGGCCAGGGCCGGCTGAAAGCAGGTATCTGGGGTTTATTTATCTTCTATAATTGAAACTTTGTTGCCTTGAGTGGAGCTCAGAGCTGGCCATGGCAGGCAGTAAGCTTGGCTTCCTCCATACTGGAGCAACCAAGCCTCCTGCTTGCTCCAGCTCCGTGGCTGCCAGCCGCCATCTTGGTTGGGTTAATTTGCATATAGTCGCTCTGATTGGCTGGTGGGCATGGCTTAAGGCATAGCAAAGGTACAGTCAATTTGCATGTTTGTCTTTTATTAGTGTAGATTAGTTTCAAGTACAGCTAAATGGCGAGACAATCTTATCCTTTATAAAGTGATCCCCTTGATATTTCAAGTATCCATCTGGCACCATAGATAGCTATAAAAATAGTATTGATTATATTCCCTATGTTATACTTTAAATTCCGTGATTTTTTTTTACCTTGTACTTTTTAATTGCTTCAACTTTTTCAACAAGCCCCCTAATGCCCTCTCCTCTGACAACCTGTATGTTCCCTGTATCTATGAGTCTGTTTCTATTTTATATGGTTATTTATTTTGTTCTTTGGATTCCATATGTATGTGAAATTATATGGCATTTGTCTTTCTCTGATTCATTTCATTTAGCAAAATATCCTATAGATACATTCATGCTGTCACAAATGGTAATATTTCATTTTTTATGGATGAATAATATTCTATTTTATATACATGCCACCACTTTTTATCTACTCACCCATCGATGGAAAATAATGTTGCAATGAATATAAAGGTATATATACTCTTTATAATCAGTATTTTGAGTTTCTTCATATATATACTCAGAAGGAGAATCACTGGATCACAAGGCAGTTCAGTCCATTTTTAAATTTGTTCAGAAAACTCCATCCTCTTGTCCACAGTGGCTGAACCAATTTGCATTATCACCAACAGTGCACGGGGGCTCCCTCTTCTTATTTATTATTAATTGATGATAGCTATTCTAAAAGATGACAGGTAATATCCCATTGTGGTTTTGTTTTGTTTTAAAATATATATATATTTGATTTTCATAGAGCGGAACGGAGAGGGATAGTTAGAAATACCGACGAGAGAAACATTGATCAGCTGCCTCCTGCACACCCTCTACTGGGAATCGAGCCCACAACCAACATACATGCCCTTGACCAGAATCAAACCCAGGACCCTTCAGTCTGAAAGCCAATGCTTTATCCACAGAGCCAAACCAGTTAGGGCTCCCATTGTGGTTTCAATTTGCAATTCTCTGATAATAAGTGACATTAAGCATCTTATTGGCAATCTGTATGCCTATTTGTAAAAGTGTCTATTCAGGTTCTCTGTCCACTTTCTAATCAATTGCTTGTTTATTTGGAGGAGTTGAGTTTTATGATTTAGTTATAAATTTTGAATATTAACTCCCTTCCAAATGTATCTAAGGCAAATATCTTCTCCTATTCAATAGGTTGGCTATGTGTGTGTGTGTGTGGTTTCTTCTGTACAACTTTTTTAGTTTGATGTAGTCTCATTCATTTATTTTTTCCTTTATTTCCCTTGCCTAAGGAGATATATCAGAAAAAAATGCTAAGAGTAATGGCTGAGTTTTTCACCCATATTTTGTTTTAGAAATTTCCTGATTTTAAAACTTATATTTAAGTCTTTTATCTATTTTGAGTTTATTTTATTTATGGTGCAGGAAGCTGGTCTAGTTTCACTTTTTGGATGTATCTGTTCAATTTTCCCACATCATTTATTGAATTGACTGTCTTTACACCATTGTATGGTTTTGCCTCCTTTGTTATATGTTAGTCGATCATATAGGTGTGGGTTTATTTCTTGGCTCTCTATTCTATTTTCTATATGTCTGTTTTTATGCTAGCACCATGCTGTTTTGATTATTATGGCTTTGTTTGACATCAGGAATAGTTATTCCTCCCACTTTTTGTTCTTTTTCAAGATTGCTGCCACTATTCAGTGTCTTTTGTGTTTCCACACAAATTTTTGGTTATTTTTTCTAGTTCTGTGAAAAATGTCACTGGTATTTTAATAGGAATTTCACTGAATCTATAGATTGCCTTGGATAGTATGGACATTTTAATGATGTTAATTCTCCCTATAAAAGAGAATGGTATATACTTTCATTTATTTGCATCTTCTTTAATTTTTTCCTTCAATGTCTTATAATTTTCTAGATACACGTGTTTGCCCCCTTGATTAAATTTATTCCTAGATAGTTTATATTTTTGATGCAATTGTAAGTGGGATTATTTTCTTTCAGTTTCCCTTTCTGAGAGTTCATTATTGGTGTACGAATGCAACCAGTTTATGAGTACTTATTTTGTATCTCCCTACCTTACTGAATTTATCACTTCTCTATATACAGTATCATGTCATCTGCAAACAATGACCATTTTACTTCTTTCTTTCCAATTTAGATGCCTTTCATTTCTTCTTGCCTGACTGATGTGCCTAGGACTTTCAATACTATTTTGAATAAGACTGGTGAAAGTGGATCCCTGTCTTGTTCCTATCTATCTATATATACAGAGCCAGGGGCCATCACATCCAAAACAAGTGAACAGATGACCGAACAGTCTGAGTGGGACGACAAGGCTGGCAGGGGGGTTAGTGAGGGATGGCCAAACAACTGAGCAGCAGGCTGTGTGGGATGACCAGGCTGGTAGAGGATTAGTAAGGGATGAGCAAACGACCTAGCAGCAGGCTGCATGGGTTAACCAGGCCGGCAGGAGGGGCAGTGAGGGGTGACCAGGCTGGCAGGGGGGAGGGCAGTTAGGGGAGACCAGGCTGGCAGGAGGGCAGTTGGGGGTGACCAGGTTGGCAGGGGGGCAGTCAGGGGCGACCAGGCTGGCAGGGGGCAGTTAAGGGTGATCAGGTCAGCAGGCAGAGGCTGTTAGGGGTGATCATGCTGGCAGGGGGGTCAGTTAGGAGCAATCAGGTAGGCAGGCAGATGATCAGTTAGCAGCCAGAGGTCCTGGATTGTGAGAGGGATGTCCTACTGCCAGCAGTTGGACATCCCCCAAGGGGTCCCAGATTGGCGAGGGTGCAGGCTGGGCTGAGGGGACCCCCCCACCCTCATGCATGAATTTCGTGCACTGGGCCTCTAGTTCTTAATGCACCCCCCCACCCCTATTGATTATGGTGTGAGCTGTAGGTTAGTCATAAATGGCCTTTATTATGTTGACATATGTTTTCTCTATTCCTACTTTGCTGTGATGTGTTTTTTTTTTTAATCCTAACTGGGTGATGGATCATATATTTTTTTTATAATTATTTAATTTATGTTGTGTATTACATTAATTGATTTCTGGATACTAAAGCATCTTTGCAACCCAGAAATAAATCCCATTTAATCATAGTGTATGGTCATTTCAATGTATGATGAATTTGTTTTATTAATATTTTTGAGGATTTTGCATGTATACTTATTGGGGAGATTGGCCTATAATTGATTTATTTGTAGTGTCTTTATCAGATTTTGGAATCAGGATAATGCTGGCCTTGTAAAATGATCTTTGGAGGCTCCCTCCTCTAGAATTTTTGGTATAGTTTGAGAAGGTTAGATGTTAGGTCTTCTTTGAAAGATTTGTAAAATTTACCTGTAAAGCCATCTGGTCAAGGATTTTTGTTTGTTGCGAGCTTTTTGATTAATGCTTTGATTTCCATGGTTGTTATCAGTCTGCTTAGAATTTCTGTTTGTTTTTTCTTCTTCTTGATTTGGAAGATTGTATGTTTTTAGAAATTTATCAGTTTCTTCCAGATTGTTTAATTTGTTGACATATGGTTGTAGTATCCTAAATAATGAAAGAGAAAGATGCAAATTAGCCTTCCCTCCACTACATGCAAGCCACGCCCACCAGCCACGCCCATCAGCCAATGAGGAGTGAGTATGCAAATAAACCCAGCAAAGATGGTGGGTGATTTGCATACACAGAGCAGAGCAGGAGAACCAGCAGCTTGTGGGGGACATGGCTTCCTCAGTTGCTCCCTCAGTCACTCCCTTGGGGGGACGTGGCTCCTTCGGTCACCGGACAGAGAGCAGAGCAAGAGAGCCGGAGGCTTGGGGGGTATGTGGCTCCCTCAGTCAGATAAAACCCAGAGCGCGGGAGCATCAGAAATGCTGGGAATCGTAGTTCTGATGGCAGATGGATTCTCGACACTAGAGCAGTGGTCGGCAAACTCATTAGTCAACAGAGCCGATTATCAACAGTACAACGATTGAAATTTCTTTTGAGAGCCAAATTTTTTAAACTTAAACTATATAGGTAGGTACATTGTTATTACCTTAATTAGGGTACTCCTAAGCTGGCCTTTGCTAAAAACATCCTTAATCTGAGGGGTCAACCTCAGCGAACAAACCTCCACTTCTTCTAACACCACTTCTTCAAAATAGACTCGCCCAGGCCGAAAACCGACTTCTGCGCATGGGCCACGACATTTCAATCGCACTGTATGTGCGCGCCCGCATGTGGTATTTTGTGGAAGAGCCACATGTGGCTCGTGAGCGCGGTTTGCCGACCGCTGCTCTAGTGCAAAGTGAGCCTGGGGCAAGTTACTGTTGTGGTGGGGAATGGAGGGAAAGCAAAGGTGAGAGACATAAGTAAAATCAGAGTGTCTAAGAAAAATTAAAGGGAAGATATCCTAAATCTTCCAGGAAATCTCCACCAATGAAGCAAAGAAAAAAAAATGCCTCTATTATTCTGTGAGCAACAAACCAAACTGGGTTGGTGGTCTCAGACAATTCGCTCATATGATTGAAAAGACAGACAGAAACTCCCGGATTGGAGAGGGCTCCTCTGAGGGCTCCAAATTGGAGAGGGTGCAGGTCGGGCTGAGGGACACCCCCCTCCACCCCCTCCCTAGTGCACAAATCTTCGTGCACCAGGCCCCAATTTTTTTTTATAATTCTTTGTATTTCTGTAGTGTCAGTTGTTATTTCTCTTTCATTTCTTGTTTTATTTATTTGGATCCTCTTTTTTTTTTCTTGATGAGTCTAGTTAAAGTTTATCAGTCTTATTTATCTTTTAAAAGAACCAGCTCTGGCCCTAGCTGGCTTGGCTCAGTGGATAGAGTGTCAGCCTGTGGACTGATGGGTCCCAGGTTCGATTCAGGCCAAGGGCACATGCCTGGGTTGCAGGCTGGATCCCCAGTAGGGGGTGTGCAGGAGGCAGCCAATCAATGATTCTCTCTCATCATTGATGTTTCTATCTCTCTCTCCTTCTCCCTTCCTCTCTGAAATCAATAAAGAAATATATTAAAAAAAAAAAAAGAACCAGCTGTGGGTTTTAATATTCCTTCATTTTTTCTTTGTAGTTTCTATCATGTTTATTTCTGCTCTAATCTTCTTTATTTCCTTTCATCTCACTTTTGTGTATTCTTATTGTTTTATTTCTAGTTCCTTTAGGTTAATGTTAGCATGTTTATTTGAGGTTTTATGTGTTTCTTAAGTTAGGCCTGTATTCCTATGAATTTTCCTGTTCTGACTGCTTTCATTTGTCCCATAGATTTTTGGGTTGTTGTGTTTTCATTTATGTTAATCTCAATGTATTTTTTAAAATTTATTTCTTGATTTCATTGTTAACCCATTTATTGTTAAGTAAAATGCTAATTAACCTCAACATGTTTGTGTGCTTTTCAGTTTTTTCTTGTAATTGATTCCTAGTTCCTAATCACTGGGTTAGGAGGAGATGCTTGGGGTAATTTCAGTCTTCTTAAGTTTAATGACTTGTTTTGAGGCCAAACATGTGGTCTATCCAGGAAAATGTTCCCTGTGAACTTGAAAAATATATGATCTGTTCCTTTAAGGTAAAATGTTCTGAAAATATCAATTAAATCTATCTGGTTTAATGTGTCATTTAAGGCCACAGTTTCCTTGTTAATTTTCTGTCTGGAAGATCTACCCATTGATGTCAATGGGATATAAAGGCCATTCTTATGACTGTATCCCCCTTGATCTGTCCTTTATATATTTTTTTATATTTTTCAGTGCCCCTTTGTTGGGTGCATAAATGTTTAAAGGTTTGTATTGTCTTGTTGTATTTATCTCTTTATCATTATGAAATATCCTTTGTCTCTTATTATAATCTTTGTTTTAGTCTATTTTGTCTGAGGTAACTATTGCTACACCAGATTTATTTTTGTTGTTTACATTTGCATGAAATTTTTTTTTTAAAACAATACTCACTCAAAGATAATTTTTTCCATTGATTTCTAGAGAAAATGAAAGGGAGGGAGGAGAAAGACATAGAAGGGAGGGATGAAGGGGAGAGAGAGATAGGGAGAGAGAGAGGGGAGCATTGATTGGTTGCCTCCTGCATGCTCCTCTACCAGGGCTGGGAACCTGCAACTGAGGTACATGCCCTCAACTGGGAATCAAACCCATGGGCCAATGCTCTAACCACTTAGCAAATCGGCCAAGGCTGAAATATTTTTTCCATTCCTTTACTTTTAGTCTGTGTGTGTCTTTTCTTCTGAGGTGGATCCTTTAAAAACAGCATGTTATGGGTTTCAACTACCCTATGTCTTTTGATTGGAGCATTTAATCCAATCAAATTATATGTATTTATTGCCATTTTATAATTCATTAGTGGCCCAGTGCATGAAATTTGTGCACGGGGGGAGGGGTTCCCTCAGCCTGATCTGTACCCTCTCCAATCTGGGACCCCTCGGTGGATGTCCGACTGCTGGTTTTGGCCCAATCCCTGCAGGATCAGGTCTAAACTGGCAGTTGGACATCCCTCTCACAATCCAGGACTGCTGACTCCTAACCACTCACTTGCCTGCCTGGCTGATCGCCCCTAACCACTTATTCCTGCCAGCATGATCGCCCCCTAACTTCTCCCCTGCTGGCCTGATTGATGCCTAACTGCTGTCTTGTCAGCCTGATATTTCCCAACTGCCCTCCCCTATTGGTCTGAAAGCTCCCAAAGCTTTTATTAGTATAGATAATATACACATTCAAATGTACAGGTGTATCAGGCTGGCAGGGAAAGCCTATCATACAAGAGTAAGCCTTCTTTCTCCCACCTGCCAACACTGGCTTCCCTCTAGTACCCAGGAGGGGCTCCCTCGCAGCCTGGCTTCATCCGGAAGGACATCCAGTCTAATTCACATATTACACTTTTATTATTATAGATATATAAGATCTCAGGGCATTTACTTGACATTTCTTGAAGCAAACAAGAGAAATCGATTGCAAAGTTCTGAGAATCCCAAAACATCCCAACTCTGATGGCATTGCATTGCTAGGTCAAAGTCCTTGACCTGCCCAAACTGCAGTTTCCATTCGGCATCACCTGTAGTCCTTCCTCACCTTTGCTTGTTTCAGAATGGCAGCTTGCCAATAATTGTCAAGGTCTCCTAGAAAGAGCCTAGACTGGAGCGGCATCCACTTTCCTTGGAAGATGCACACATACCATTTTATCTCGTTTCCAGATCCTTCTTTCACCATCCAGTATTTTTGGGTTGTTCGTTCACTGCCACATGCCCAACTTTCAGAGATGAACAGAAGCTTTCCACCCAGACAATTGTGGATTCAGACCCTGAGTCTACCTCTCCTTATCTGGAAAATAAGGTTTAAAAAAAGCACACATCTATTTTATAATGTTCTAACAATAGGGATAAAGTGTCTAATGTGTGAATGATGCTTAAAAGCGATGGATCAGTACAATAGCAAAGAACTTATCATTTTTGGACGAGTCTGGGTTTCAGGGAGTCAGGCCCTTTAAGGGGGCATCACCCTAGTTTCCTAAATGAAACATCCCACCTGTCCTGGGGTGGGAGGCGGAGGCCTTCTAACCCGGAACTGATGGCCACATGCTGTTGGCGCTGCCAATCCACATCCTGGAAGAAGCGAGCCTGCAGCATGTGAGTGAGTGAAAGCATCACCACCCTCAGGTGGCAGGCACAGCTGAAGCCTGCGTTCCCCCCTCCCTCTTCTTGGAATTCCTCCAGAGGAGGCTGGCAAGGTGCATGCAGCGGTGCTCTCCTCTTTGAGCGTCCGTTCCCCAAATAGGACTCCCCATTCCCCACCGCCCGCACCCTTACGTGGGCTGGGCACCCCATCCACACATGGTGCCCTGCTGCAGCACCCAGACTGGAAGTAGCATCCCCATCCCACTCCTGTCCTTGCCTGTCGCCTCCGAGGCTGGGCCAGAACACTTGCCTCATCACCACGGCAATGAAGCAAGCATTCCACCAGGCCTCTCACCCTGCCCGCTCTCAGCGGCCCCCCTCCCAGGACTGGGGACTCCGGCGGGGCTGAGGGGATTGGGCACTGCCATCTTTGTGATGGAGTGATGGTTAATTTGCATATTACCCTTTTATTAGATAGGATCTTTATATTACTGCTAGAAGCCCAGTGCACGAATTCATGCATGGGTGAGGTCCAGCTGGCCCAGCCACAATCGGGGGGAGGGGGAAGAATTGGGGCTGGGCCTGTTAGAAGGAGGAGATGGAGGAAGGTTGGCAGGCCAGCGGGCACCAATTGGTACCTAATCAGGGCTGGGCCAGCTGGGGGGAGGGGCTGTGAGCGATTGGCTGGTGGGCCTCACCCCCAAATGGAGTGGGGGGTGCCGATTGGGGCCAGTGGCCTGGGGGAGGAGCTGTCGGTAGTTGGCAGGCTGGCCCCTCTTAGTGTCGGAGGTGATCAGGGGTGTGGCCGGCCAGTGGGAGGGACTGTGTTCCGATCAGGATGGTGGGGGCCCATCGGGGGTGGGGCCTGCCTGGGGGAGGGGCTTCAGGAGGTTGGCTGGCTGACCCCACCCCTATTGGAGTGGGGGGTGCGATTGGGGGTGGAGCTGGCCAGGGGGAAGGGCAGGTGAGTGGTGTTTGGCTGACCGGCCCCACCTTGATGGGATGGGAGAGTCCGATCAGGGACAGGCTGGCCAGGGGAGGGGCCACAGGAGGTGAGCCGGCAGCCCCAACCCCTGATGAGGCTGGTTCACTGGCCAAACTGGGTGTCATAGCGACTGGTCGTTACAGTCATTACAGTGTTATAGTCACTGGATATATATATATATATATATATATATATATATATATATATATATATATATATATATATATATATATACACATATATATTTTTATTCTTCCTAAAGAAGTCCCTTTATCATGTTGTGTAATACTGGTTTGATGGTGATGAACTCCTTTAGCTTTTTCTTGGCTTGGAAATATTTTATGTCTTCCTTTCAGTTGTTGATGATAGCCTTGCTCATAGAGTTGTACTGATTGCAGATCCTTTCTTTTTATCACTTTATCACTTTGAATGTTTTTGTGTCAATCCATTCCAAACTGCAAATTTTCTTTTGAGAAATCAGCTAACATTCTTATGGCTGTTCCTTTGTAGGTAATTGTGTTTCTCTTGCTGCTTTTAAGATTCTCTCTGTCTTTAATTTTTTCAAATTATCAAATCCCAGAGCACCCAGAATGCAGGCCATAAAGTGGAGGAGAGAGTGATCAGCACTGTAAGAAAGGACCTCAGCCCTTCAGGGAGAATATGTGAGCCCTCCAGAGGCTCAGAGGTGGGCCCAGAAGAGCTGATGTTCCAACAAATGTGCCAGGGGTACTCAGTTTGCACCCTCTCCCCATCATCTATTTTAGTTCTCTGGGCCTTTGACTTGTGATAAACTGAGTTACACTTAATTACTAATTCACATGACTATACTGTCACCTGCATAGAATTAAGCATCTTATCTTGAACTTCTGATGTGCTGGGGAGAGACTGAGAATAAAACGAAAGAAAACTTTTTAAAAAAGATATGCCATCACTCACCACCCTTGAAGAGTTTCGCTCATGTTACAGAAGCTGTAAGTGCAATGCTGACAGAAGTGCCAGGCATGTCACTTCCTAGAGAAGGAGACTGGATGAAAAGCTTCACTGAAGGCGTTGATGCGATCCTGATCCACACCAACCATGGCAACCCTCGGGAGCATATCTTTCAGGAATTTAGACCCACAAGTTCAATACTTTTTCATTCGCATGTTTTACTTATCTCTGAATATAAAAATCCATAAGTACACCACAAAGAACTTTTCCATAGATATAGACAAAGCAGATAGAGGTCATATACAAAGCACCTGAAAAGGAGACAGGAGCATTACATGCTGACAGCTGATGGAAGAAGAAGGCCTGACCCACGCTATTAAGAAGATACACTTGACTGGTTGCAAACTAATGAACTACTTGAATAAAATCAAATAAAATCAAACACTTAAATATACACACATGAGAACACACACACACACACATACATACACACACTTGCCTCAAAGGTCTATTGGCTCTTTTTTATTGGAAAACCTTAACTAATCAACCCATGTCAGTCAGATGGCCAAACAGATATAATAGGAACTGACTTCATGCATGTGATACTAGAAATAAACTTCGCAGCAAATAGTCACCGAGGCATTGGCATTGCCGACAGGTTTTGGAATATCAAAAATACAGGACCTCACACCAAGTATGAACATGAAAGCTTTGGAACACGAGTTTCTCACATGTTAGAATCACCATTTGTTTCATGTTGACTGAAGAGTTCCAACACAGCCAGAAATGATGCTTTTTAGACAAAAAAAGCAAAGCAGAGGTTCTCTAACAGAAATATGTCCAAGAACCACTCGAAAGTTTGTTGAAATTACTGATTCCTGATCCCTAGAAAGATTGGGATTCATTGGGCCTCAGGTCAGCAGAGGACTCTCATCTATTAACACATCCTCAGATGATTTGGGGCCACATTCTGAGAAGCACTGAAAAAAGGCCACCATCAAACTAATGGAAAATATCATTTTATTTATTTATTATTTAATCAAAACTGATTAATCAGAAACTTGCTTGTGCCAAATACTGTGCCAAGGATACAAAGAAAAACACATAGTTCCCACCCTCAAAAAGTACAGAGTTGAGCGGAGCTTAAAAGCCTTAAAGGACAGTTGTTGTTATATATTATCTTATATTAAACTAGAGGCCCAATGCATGGATTCGTGCACCAGTGGGTTCCCTCATCCTGGACTGCCCTCTTGCAATCTGGGACCCCTTGGAGGGGAGATGGCGATGTTGGACTGCCGGTTTTGACCTGATTCCCCAAACCGGCAGTCCTATATCCTCTGAGGGATGTATAGTAGGTCCTTGGGTTACGTCGGAGATCTGTTCCTACAGCGACGTAACGTGACTTTTGCTGTAAGTCGGAACCCATCTACATAAGCTCCTATGTCACTCACATGGAGCACATACATAGCAGTAAAGACATGAAACAGTAAAAAAAAAAAATTTAAAAGATAACAATTCCTGACCTTTACTTGTGGTAAATAAATAATAAAAGCCACAAAGTACATATGTATATATGTCGAAATGACGGAACTTTTTTTGATAAAAAAATGGGAGATAACCACGAAATGATGTACCCGAGAACTGCCTGTGCTAGTGCATGAAGCAGCCGGCAGCTGAGGAGGATCCCAAGCCCCAGCTGGGTGCCGCTCCACTCCCCTCATCCCAGCCTGCCATGCCTGCCTGAGCTGCTGCAGCTGTGCTTGCCCAGTGTCTGGCACCGGATGGTCAGCTGAGAGGAGCTCCTGCATTGAGCATCTGCCCCCTGGTGGTCAGTGCACGTCATAGTGACTGTTCCAAAGATCAACCTGTTGAATGGTCTCTGAGGGTTTTATATATATAGATACTATTAATACCAAACAGACTATTTGAGGGTAGACACATAATGTTATAATCAAGTTTATTATATGAAAATAATCCTAGGAAAGTGTAAAAGCAATGTTATTTGGAATAAAGAAATTAAATATAAATATTACATGACAATCTATAATCTACACCCACAATCTAGTAGTTTTTAAAAAATAAAATTAATAAATCAGAGATTAATCTATTTTATTATTTTGATCAGAATACAATATCAAATGCCTGGAATATATCACATTTCCTTGGATTATGTCTTCATGAGGAAAATTGAAAGTGTTGCCTGGAATGGGAACTGTGACCACTGGACCTGTTACTTATTGAAGGAAATTAATTCCAAATACTTCAAAACAGGGGATTTGACTAACCTAGATGGAATCTGATAATCCAGGTAGTTATGCAAGACACTAAGCTATTGTGTGGGCAGGATTAAAGCCTCATTTTGATGTAATAGAAAGTGTTTTTCTCCAGGTTTGGACTATAGAATCTGTGGCACAGATAGTTTTATGTGATGTTTTAAGGTTGCACTGAAAATTAGTTGCAAAAGTAGGAAGTGAATTTCTGCTCCTGTGCCCTCTTCTTTAAGAGTTTGCCATGTAATTCCTTTCTGTTTTCTCTTGACAGTGTTCCCTTGGGGAGGTGGGAATAACTAAGATAAATGTCTATGAAGAAATGAATATTGATGATACATTATGTAAGGTTCAATGAAAGTTGTGAATTCCCCAGATGCTGGGAAATCAGCAGCTTCTCTATTATGCATTTCCTTGGCCTGAGCTTGGATGCTTTCCAAGAAGCAGTTACAGAAGCAAGTGGAAGGACCTGGTAGGAGTGGTGTGTGTGTGTGTGTGTGTGTGTGTGTGTGTGTGTGTGTGTAAAAACTCTAACTTGTTGAAATGCAAAATGTGCAAGCAACTTTCAAATCTTTCTTTAACTAAAAGATGAGCTCAGATTTTATAGGAAATCAAATTAGAGGCTGAAAATATCCTGGGTCCTTTCTTCTAAGCGGGCTGGCCTCTAGGCAATCATTTTCATGAGAACCTGGTTCTTACTGCTACGTTTGCTTAGCAGCACATTTTCTTGATGAGGGTTCTCTAAGCAGAGGGAAGTGAATGGAGGTTTGATTAACCACAGGCCATAATGGATATATCAGTTTCTTTTTGTAAGTGAAAGATTGCCATTGCATATTCATAAGGAGTGTCTAAGCTGTGAGGCTGGAGCTGTCAGGCCTCTCAGCCCTGCGGGATTAGTCAGCGTGTGGGAGGCCTCCCAATGGGTGGCTTTGGGGACACTTTCTCACAATCAAAGAATCCAGATTGCTCAGAATTTACTTATAAAAGTTGTTAGGCATAAAAAGAGGCAATAGAATTTATTTTTCCCATAAACTTTTACTTGTGGACAGTGAATAGGTTGGTTTTAATGCAATCCTGGAGCTTTTGAAATGAACTGTTACTGGAATGGAAGAGCCAAAGAAAATGCGGAAACTGAGATGGATGAAAATCAATCCAATTATCTTAGCAGCTGGGCGGGGACCAGGATGAAAATTAGAAGCTGTGTGGGATGAAGGATGCATTTTGTATTTTGGGATAATTTCTATTTTACTAATAATATATCTGTTAAACACACACACACACACACACACACACACACACACACACACACTAGAGTCATTGAATTAGAAAAATTAATAAAATGTTCATATTATTTACTAGAGACCCAGTGCAAGAAATTTGTGCCTGGGTGGAAGTGTCCCTCAACCTGGCCTGCACCCTCTCCAATCCAGGACCCCTCAGGGGCTGTCTGACTGCCTCTCGCAATCCGGGACTGCTGGCTCCTAACCGCTTGCCTGCCTGCATGCCTGATCACCCCTAACTGCTCCCCTGCTGGCCTGGTCGCCTCTAACTGCCTCTGCCTTGGCCCATACCCAGGACTCAGGATTCCCTTCTCTAGCTGGATACAGGCACCCAGGACCTGGGCTGGCTTCACACAGGACGGCTGCAGCTGCAGGGGATGGTGGGTGGATGGCTTCACCAAGGCTGCAGCCAGAGGCATCCAGGACAATGGGATGGGAGGCTCGTCCCTCTCCCGGGCAGCAGCCTGGCTGTTCCCCATTCCTCTCTTGTGAGCTCATTTGTGCCTGGCTGGTCCCCATTCCTCTCTTCCCAGTGTTGAGTGTCTGAGCAGTTCCAGTGTGAGGGTGTGAGGGTGCAAGGTTGCAAGGGCACAAGGGCATGAGGGCATGAGGACGTGATGACCATTTGCATATTAGCTCTTTATTATTTAGGACTACAGGCCTGGTGCACAAAAATTTGTGCACTTGGTGGGGGTCCCACAGCCCGGCCTGTGCCCTCTCGTAGTTTGGGACCCCTCCGGGGATGCCCACTTGCTGGCTTAAGCCCACTCCCCCAGGCCTAACCTGGCAGTCAGACATCCCTCTGGCAGCCTGGGAGCCCTTGGGTGATGTCCACTTGCCAGTGGGGAGCAGGCCTAAGCTGCAGTCAAACATCCTTAGCGCTGCTGAGGAGGTGGGAAAGACTCCCACCACCACCGCTGTGCTGGCAGACATCAGCCTGGCTTGTGGCTGAGAAGAGCTCCCCCTGTGGGAGCACACTGACCACCAGGGGGCAGCTCCTGCATTGAGTGTCTGCCCCCTGGTGGTCAGTGTGTGTCATAGTGACCAGCCATTCCCAGTCATTCTGCTGTTAGGGTCAATTTGCATATTATCATTTTATTATATAGTATAGAGGCCTGGTGCATGGGAGGGGGCCGGCTGGTTAGTTAATATAATTCTATTAACTAATGTCACCCTGATAAATTCAATTTAAAAATTTAGACCTGTTGAAATGCAATAATGGAAAACAATAATGCGAGACCATTTCACACCTGTTAGGATGGCTGTTACCAAAAAGCAAGAGAAAAGAAAAAGATGCATATTTAGCTTAATGATACATGCTAAGTACTGAAGAGGGTTGGTTTTGCCTGTGAGCTCCTAGAGGTCATATTTTTAATTCCTAAATTCAGCTTACAAGAAGCTTTAAACAAAAGTATGCTCATTATTCTCATTATTCCATTATGACTGTCTTTCCCCAGCATTTTAATTAGCACTCATTCATTGAGAATTAAATTGTCATTGTAGTTGAACCCAAAAAAATTCCCTGGGACAAGCATTTCACAAGATAATAAAAGTTCCATATAACTCAATGCTCCAACCCACAGCTTAGAATGGAGCCTGGACAGGGCTTTTTTGTCAGCCATTTCTTACCAGCCTTAACAATTACTGTTTAAGAGGGGAAGCACCATCATGATATACCTTGAAATTTGAGGCCTAATCATCTTGGATCAAGAAAATCTGATCCTTTGAGTTCTCTGTGATGCTATTAAACAGGAAGTGAGACATCTGGCATCTGCATGACTGATACTTCTCCTACGTAAGCAGCAGCCCTGTTTTCCCACAGGTGTGTGGACGAAAGGGGCCAGGTGCCAACCTGACCAGCTCAGCAGAGGCCTGATGGCCATCTTGCAAACTCAAAGACCTAAAGTCACCGCAAAGGATGATGTGAAATTAAAACTTTAACTAAAAGCAGTTATGGAGGGTAGTCAGGTCCTAGGCCAATATCTTCCCTGACAAAGGTCACTCATTACCTTAACGGAGCCTATTGTCTTTTAACATCTCAGATAACCTCCCTGTGAAATGTCAGGGTAACTTGTAACTTCCCTTTTTCCAGACGCTTCAGGGCACAACCAAATGCACCTGGGTGCCCAGACAGAGACCATAAGTTCTTTCATTGTTTTGTTATCACTAGGAGCCCAGTGTGCGATACGAAATTGTGCAGTGCCACCCACCCTCGAGTTGCCGGTTCAGGCCTGCCTTGCTCTCTGGGCCCCGCAGCAGCCGTGGCCACTGCCAGTCTGGCCCTGCCTCCCTCTCTGGCCCTTGAAGCAGCCATGGCCGCTGCTGATCAGGCCCTCCCCGAGCACAGGTGCGTGGAGGCCCCTGCCACACCTCCCCCAAAGCTGCACGAGCAACCTCCTCATGTCTGGTCAACCGTATGGTGTCCCGGTTAATTAGCATATTTATCTATTATATATTTACCAGTAGCCCGGTGCACGAAATTCATGCACTGGGGTAGGGGGGGGGGAGGAAAGGGGCCCCTCAGTCTGGCCTTCACTCTGTCCAATTTGAGACCCCTCAGGGAATGTCCAACTACCTGTTTGTGCCCACACTTTTAACAGATAACAGCTCCATTGTTGTTTCTTTCTTATGCTTAAAACCATTGGAATTAGTAGGTATTCAAAGTGTGTATACATTTTAGGGGGACACCCTGTATATCTCTAGTCAGCAGTGAAAGAAACCAACAGCAGATTTGGAACCCCCAGACAGGGAACCTCGCTCACTCCCCACATGTCTCCCCACTTCACTTTCCACCTTCGTGGGCAGCAGGAGAATCAACGTTTTCTCTCATTAATTTGGAAAAGCACATCCTGTCACCTGCTGCCCGGCAGGAGTGTGCTAGGCCCCAAGCAAGCGAGGCTCAGTCAGGGCAGCCTTCGCTCATGGGTGCTGGCACCCAAAATGCACATTCCACCTCTACAGTCGCCCCGACTATCCCACTGTTTAACAGAGAGGACGGAATTCCTCTCCACCTCTGGGTTCTTGATCTTGAATGCTGACCGAAGGCACCTCAGCCAGGGCCGCCTGTGCCTACCAGGTGTGTCTGTCTGCATCTTCTCCTGCCTCAGCGCCTGCATTAACCCCCTAGAGGTGATCTCATAGCTGCACTGGCCTCGGTGGGAACAGGGCATCACCACTCAGCCCTCTCACTGTCATCTCACAGGCGCCCACCCTCAGCACCCAGAACACCCAGGCACTCTTCAAAGGACGTGAGGGCATCAGAGGGGATGTGTGCACATCCTGTGGGGGTGTTAGGCATGCTGGGTTGATGGAAGTGCGGTGGAGAGGCGGGGGAACTTGTGCACGCCTTGGTTTGCAACTGTTGCAGGCGCGGGAGGGTGACAGTGTGCTGGGGGATGTTCGCACGCCAGTGGGGGATGTGCACACTGGAGGCCTCTGGCTTTGCAGATCCGCAAACCCCCGTGGTGCAGCCAGGAGGACGTCAGTCTGGCCCACCATGGTGGCTGCCCCTGGGATCTCACACCTTCTGGGCCAGGAGAGGGATCTTGCGCAGCCACTCCTGGGCACTGATGGCCTGCAGGCACTACTTCAGCTCAGCCTGCAGGCTCCGCTTGGTGCTCTCACAGCTGTCACCACCGCCATGTGGGGAGTACAGGCCGCCCTCCGCTGGCCTGCCTCCCCTGTCCAGAGGCTCTCTGCGCTGCTCACCTGCCCATAGTGACTGGGGCGGGCAGAAGCCAGGCGTCCTGCCCTGCCCAACCCTGGCCGATCCGCCCCTGTGCGAGCTGCCACCCCACCGGGAAGGGTCACGGATCCGGGTCCCAGGATCGCAGACAGCCTCAAGCACTGCCCCCCATCAGGCAGGGTCACAGATCCGGTCCTGGACTGCGGACAGCCTTGCCCACTGCCGCTTGCCTTCAGTATGCAAATTAGCCGCCATTTTGTTGCTTCAGGGTGGGGGTCCCCACTGGGGTGCCTGGCCAGCCTGGATGAGGGGATGATGGCTGTTTGCAGCTGGTCACACCCCCTTCAGGGTGGGGGTCCCCACTGGGGTGCCTGGCCAGTCTGGGTGAGGGGCTGAGGGCCGTTTTCAGGCTGGCGGGAGACTGAAGCTCCCAACTTCTCCTTTTTTTTAAATTTATTTTTTATTCTGGGATTTATTTACCTTCTATGGCTATCACTGGAGCTGAGAGCCGGCTTTAGCTCTGAGGCCTGGCTGCTGAAAGCAGGTATCTGGGTTTGTTTGGATTCTATAATTGAAACACTGTTGCGATCCTGCTGGCTGAAGCCCAGCTGGCCGAAAGCAGGTTTCTGGAGCCTGTTTAGCTTCTATAATTGCAACATAGTTCCTTAGAGTGCAAGCTCAGAGGCCGCAGCGGCAGGCAGGGAACCTTGGCTTCCTCCATTACTGGAGCAAGCAAGCCTCCTGTTTGCTTCAGCTGCCTGGCTGCCAGCCACCATCTTGGCTGACAGTTAATTTGCATATTGCCCTGATTAGCCAATGGGAAGTGTGTCAGAGCTACGGTTAATTACCATGTTTGTCTATTATTGTATAGGATATAGATGTTAATTGTTGACTTAACTATCCTGCACCCACTGAAGTATGTGTCTATAATTTTACTTTTTATCCAATCCCAGACGTTTCCCTGATTCACTTTCTCCCGCCTCCCTCATCTATCACCAATGGATTTCATGTAACCCACCTACAGTCCCCCCTGTTGATTGTAATGTATAAAACAAGGTGAAAAACTGCCATTCTCTGGAGCATTATCCCAACCCATTGAGATTCTGCTCCCTGGCAGTTGTGAACAGCTTGGCTCAAATAAACTCACAAGACTTCTTTACAGGGTTGGACGTTTTTACGTTAACAGGTGCAATGGGTCTATAGTGACTGGCTATCACTCTGGGCCATGACTTGGCCTCCGTTGCTACAAGACCTTCCTCATCTCTTCAGGCCATCACTTTCTCTTGGCATCTCTCCTTCAGCAGGAAACTGTCGAGATGGTGAGATGGAGAAGCTTGTACAACACCCCGCTATGTCTAAAAATGCCACTTCCTTTCATTTTGGAAATTTGAGGTGGAACGAGTGTTGTGTTTTTCTTGTTTGTTTTTTTTGTTTTTGCCTACTTCAGATAGTTTTTCTTTCAGACTTCCATGATTTGTATTCTGTGAGCCAGACAATATATGAGTTTTTAAAAGCTGAATGACTTTAATTGATTAAAATGAGCATAAATCACTGGACCACAAACAAAAGTTACATACTTCAAGTTCTGGGGATGTACAACATGAAGACTATTTATAAACAATACTGTATTGTGTATTTTAAAGTTGCTAAGAGAGTAGATCTTGAAAAATTTCATTATAAACACAAACATTTTGTAACTGTATGAGAAGGCTGTTAACTAAGCGTATTATGGCAATCATTTCACAATGTATGCATGTATCAAATTATTATGTTGTATACCTTAAACTAATATAATCTTTTATGTCAATTATATCTCTACTAAACTGAAAAAGATGCCCAGCCATGTGACTCTGTTGGTCACGTGTCATTCTGTGCACGAAAAATGTTGTGGGTTCAACTCTTAGCCAGGACTCCTATGGGAGGCTACCTGTTTCTGTCTCATACTGATGTTTCTTTCTCTCTCTCCCTCCCTCCCTCCCTCTCTCTCTAAAGTCAATAAAACTATCATTGGCATCCTTGGGTGAGGATTAAAAATAATGATAATTAAAAAACCTGAAAAAGTAACTTTGTAAAGTGTCTCTGATGATTAATGACATTGAACAAAGTGTCATTAATGTGTTTGTTGGCCACCTGTATGTCCTCTTAGAAAATATCTATTCAAATTCTCTGCCAATTATTTCATTTGATTGCTAGTTTTTTTTTGGTGTTAAGATGTATGAGTTCTTCATGAATTTTTGATATTAACTCATTATTGGATGCATATTGGTAAATTTGTTCTCCTATTCAGTAGGTTGTCTTTATGTTTTGGTTATAGTTTCCTTTGTTGGGCAAAAACATTTTAGTTTGATGTAGTTCCATTTTTAAATTTTTCTTGTTTCCCTTACCAGAGGAGATATATCAGAAAAATTATTGTTAAAGGAAATAACCGAGATTTTACTGCCTATGTTTTCTTCTAGGAGTCCAGTGAGAAACCCAAGCTTTATTCAGATAATTTTTCACACATACTGTTAAAGAGTGACACTTAGAAATGGTCAATGGATTGATAACTAATCTGAGTTATTGACAACCAACTAAAAGTGATAGTCAAGAGACAGGCTTCTGCTATGTATGCCATGAAGTTTGCATCAACTCTGCCAATAAATGGAGACAAAGTCAGGGTTAGTATCATCTCTCTTGGTTCTCCTCACCTCTCCCTACCCTAATTACAGTCAATGGCACCATTTCAGTTGGTTTCTTAAATTGAAATTCTAGGGATCATCCTTGGTTCTCTCTCTCTCTCACTCTCGCTTTTATTTCTGTTCACATTAAATCCATTGGAGGTCCTATCCACCTGTCTTCACAATAATCCCCATTCATCTCTTAATGGTCTCTGCCACCATCTTAGTCCAAGCCACTGCTCCCTCTCTCCTGACTATGGACAGGACTCCTGACCAGCCTCTTGCTTCCATTCATGCCTTTCCACACTCACCCCCTTGTAGCAGTAGAACATTGTTTTTATTGTACATTGAACCATGCCACAGCCCGGCTTAAGACCTTACAATAGTTTCTCATTGCATTGAGGACTAATCCATATTTCTCATGTTTGCCTCAGTCTTTACATTATGTGGCCCTCGCTGATCTTACTGGCCTCACCTTGTGCCTCTCTCTACCGTGATCACCATGCTGTTGCCTCCCCACCTTCTGTGCCGTGAACATGTGGGGAGGGTTTTCTCCAGGAGCCTGTGTGCTGTCTGTTCTCTCTGGGGTGTCTTCCCTTGGACACTATCCAGGCTGACTGTCCTCATTCCTCAGGACTCTCCTCTCTTTCTTATAGAGGTTTTTATCAAATACCCTTTGCACAGTCCTTGTCACACACAGGCATTGCCCATTATCCTGTTTTATTTTCTTTGTGGCCTCACCACTCTCTGAAATTATTTTATTGTTTCTTGTTATTTTTTACTCCACTCTCTAGAATATAAGACATGCATGAGCTAAGATATTGTTTTATTACTCATTTATTCTCAATGCCAGAAACGATGCTGGGTGCATGGGATGGGCATGCTCAATAAGTAGTTGTTGAGTAAATAAAGGAATGAGAAGGTGAAGTTCATGGTCACCATATCAGCTACCACTTTACATGTGTTTACTATGTACCAGGCATATTACCTCAATTAATATTCCCAACAATTAAGTGATAAACACATTACTAATGTCAATTTACAGCTTGGAAACAAAGGCCCAGAAAGAATAGAAACTTTCCCCAAGGTCATGTGTAATGACAACAAAATCACATCGTGGTTACATTGGATAACTTGGCTCTGTGGAGGAATAGGTTACAGCTATTTCTATTTTGTCAGCTATTTATGAAGTACCAGGTACATGCTAGGCACTATTGGTTGAAAGGCTGACCTGATGCCTGAACACTTAGCATATTAGGCTTTTATTATATAGGATTATATAGGATGTAAATACCGAGGCCATAGCCATTATCAGGTGTTGTGAACCTGATAATGAACAACATAGAATTCTTGCTTTCATTTACCTTGTGCTTCAATAATTATTTAGTTAGGGCTTGTGAGAATTATCTGGACTGTATTGGTCTGCTAGAGCTGCCATAACAAATACCGTAGACTGGGCAGTATAAACAACAGACATTTACCTTCTTACTAGAGGCCCAGTGCATGAAATTCGTGCACTTTTGAGGAGGGATTCCTCAGCCTGGTCTGCGCCTTCTTGCACTCCAGGAGCCCTCAGGGGGTGTCCGACTGTCCGTTTATGTCTGCTACCCAGCGCTGCTGCAGAGGCAGGAGAGGCTCCCACCACTGCCACTGAGCTCACCAGCCACGAGCCCTGCTTCTGGCTGAATGGCGCTCCTCCTGTGGGAGTGCACTGACCACCAGGGGGCAGCTCCTGTGTTGAGTGTCTGCCCACTGGTGGTCAGTGTGCATCATAGCAACCAGTCGTTCTGCCACTGGGCCGAAACTGGCTCTCTGACATCCCATGAGGGGTCCCGGATGGCGAGAGGGTGCAGTCAAAGCTGAGGGACCCCACCGGTGCATGATCAGGGCTGGGGAGGGATGTGGGAGGTTGGCCAGCTGGGGAGAAGCCACGGGAGGGCTCCAGGGCATGTCCAGCTCATCTCTCTCAGTCCCAGCAGCAAGCTAACCTACCTATCAGAGTGTCTGCCCCTGGTGGTCAGTGCATGTCAGAGCGAGCAGTTGAGCAGGCTCAGCATATTATTAGCATGCTATGTTTTGATTGGTTGAACGGCTGACCTGATGACCGGACACTTAGTATATTAGGCTTTTATTATATAGGATGTAAATACCCAGGCCATAGCCAGCAGGTTCTGAATTAGAGACATGGAATAGCACAATGTAATCTAATTTGTTTCTCAAACTCCCCAGAGGATGTTGATATGCACCCCTAAGTGTGTGTGTCTGGAAATGCCATCTGCTTGAGAACGCCATGCCCAGGGCAGATAGCTCCCGTTCTGTCTTTTCCACGTCTTCTCTCCTGCCTGGCCACAAAACTGTTCAAAAGGGGAATTGTTGCTAAACCGCTTCAGTGCCATTGACCTCAGCACTGAGCCCAAACAAGAGCTATTGTTACCTAAGCTATGCAAATGGGAGAGGATTTGAATGGACAGCCCATTGAAGGCTTATTAGGGACAGAATCCAAATTTGTTCCCGGTGTTTTACAGACCCTCTCTCCCAGGTAATAGAGCCGTGGGGGTTACTCTCACTGTGTGCACAGGCTCCAGTTCGTTCATGGACATGTTGTGATTTGTTACAAAAGAGTGTGGGAGCCTGAGAAATGATGCATTCTTTTTTAAAAAGTATTTTTCAATTACAGTTACATTGAATGTTATTATGTAACACGAGAGGCCCAGTGTGTGAAATTCGTGAACTTGGGGGGCAAGTCCCTCAGCCTGACCTGCACCTCTCACAGTCCAGGAGCCCTCAGGGGATGTCGGACTGATGGCTTAGGCCCGCTCCACTCCTAAGCCATCTGTCGGACATCCTTAGCACAACTGTGGAGGTGGGAGAGGCTCCTGCCACTGTGGCTGCACTTGCCAACCGTGAGCTGGGCTTCTGGCTGAGCAGTGCTCCCCTTGTGGGAGCTCCTGCATTGAGCATTTGCCCCCTGGTGGTCAGTGAGCATCATAGAGACAAGTCATTCTGCCATTCGGTCAATTTTCATATTAGCTTTTTTACTATATAGGATTAGTTTCAGGCGTACAGCATAGGGGTTAGACAACTACATAATTTATAGTGCTCCTTCTGATTGGTATGACCCAACTGGCACCGTACACAGGTGTGTGGAAGAAAAAAAAGCCACATGCTAACCTGACCAGCTCAGTGGAGGCCTGCATGGAGGTTTTGCAAACTCAAAGAACTAAAGTCACCACAAAGGATTGTCTGGAATGAAAACTTTAACTAAAAGCAGTTATGGTGGGTAGTCATGTTTTAGGCCAGTATCTTCCCTGACAAAGGGCCTCTCTTTACCTCAACTGAGCCTATTGTCTTTTTGCATCTCAGATAACCTCCCTGTGAAATGTCAAGGTAACTTGTAACTTCCCTTTTCAGGACCCCTCAGGGCACAACCAAATGGGCCTGGGTGCCAGGACAGAGACCATAGGTTCCTCCATGGTAATTGGTATCATGTTAATTGTTGATCTAACTATCCTGCACCACCTAAGAAAAAGAAGTGTGTGTCTATCGTTTCACTTTTGACCCTATCCCAGAGGTTTTCCTGCTTTGCTTTTATCCACCTCTCTAATCTATCACCAATGGATTTCATATACCCCACTTAATGTCTCCTCCTTTTATCGTAATGTATAAAAATAGGTAAAAAAAGAAAAGAAAGAAAAACAACAGCAACAAGTGTCATCCTCTGGAGCAGCGGTCGCCAACCTTTCAGACTCATGGACCACCTGTGGTCAGTGGACCACCAGTTGGTGACCGCTGCTCTGGATCATTATCCCAATCTGTTGAGATTCTGCTTCACGGCAATTGTTGACAGTTTGGCTCAAATGAACTCACAAAAAATCTTTACAGATTTGATGTTTTTATGTTAACACTTATTAAAATATTGTTGACCATGCTGTCCTTTACATCCCCATAACTATTTAGTAACTATGAATCGTGAACTCGGGGAGGTGAGTTCTCAATCCCTTCACCTTTTTCACCCAGTCCCCAATCCCCTCCCCTCTGGCAACCATCAGTCTCTTCTCTGCATGTGAATCTGTTTCTGTTTTGTTGACTCATTTATAATGGTCTTTAAATTCCACGTATAAGCTAAATCATATGGCATTTGTCTTTCTCTGACTTTTACTTAATATAATATTCTCTAGGTTCTGCCACACTGTCAAAAAAGGCAAGATTTCCTTATATTTTACAGCAGAGTAGTAGTCAATTGTGTAAATGTGCTCCAGCTTTTTTTTTTTTTTTTAATCCACTCATCTACTGATGGGCCACTGGAGCTACTTTCAAATAGTAGCTATTATTAATAACGCTGCAATGAGCATAGATGTGCATATATTCTTTTGAATTCATGTTTTGTGTTTCTTGGGATATATACCCAGGAGAGCAATCACTGGGTATAAGATAGTTCCATTTTTAACCTTTTGAGGACCTTGTATACTATTTTCCATAGTGGACCCACCAACAGTCCATGAAGCTCCCTTTTTTCTGCATCCCTGCCAACACTTGCTGTTTGCTGGTTTTCTGATGACAGCCCATCTTACAGGTGTGAGGTGATATCCCATCATTGTTTGAATTTGCATTTTCCTGATGATCAGTGACACTGAGCATCTTTTCATATGTCTATTGGCTACCTGTATGTACTCATTGGAAAAGAGTCTATTCAGGTCCTTTGCCCACTTTTTAATTGGGATATTTGTTTTCTTTTTGATGTTGAGCTGTGTAAGTTATTTATAAATTTTGGATATTAACACCTTATCAGACGTATCATTGGCGAATATACTCTCCCATTCAGTGGGTTGTCTTTTCATTTTGTTGATCGTGTCCTTGGCTGTGAAAAACAAAACAAAACTTCTTAGTTTGCTGTAATCCCAGTTGTTTACTTTTTATTTTGTTTCCCTTGCCCCAAAAGATATTCTCAGAAAAAGATATGACTGAGAGAAGTGTCCTAGATTTTACAGCCTATGTTTTCTTTGAGGAGTTCTATGGTTTTGAGTCTTATATTTAAGTCTTTAATCCATTTTAAGTTTATTCTTGTATATGGCATAAGAAGGTGGTCTAGTTTCATTGCTTGCATGTACTTGTACAATTTTTCCCAACACCATTTATAAAGTAGACTGTCTTTGCCCCATTGAATGTTCTTGCCTCTTTTGTCAAATATTAACTGTATAAGCATAGTTTATTTCTGGACTTTTTATTCTGTTCCATTTATATGTCTGTTTTTATCCCAGTATCATGCTATTTGATTACTATGGCCTGCCAGTGTAGTTTGATATTACGTAGGGTAGCAATGCCAACTTTGTTCTGCTTTCTCAAGATTGCTGTCATTATTTAAGATATGTTTTGCTTCCATATAAGTACAAAATTATTGGTATTTCATTCTTTATATCTATGTTCCTTTTTATATTTCTTTTTTTAAAAGACCCTTTAGCATTCCTTGTCTTACTGGTTTGGTGGTATTGAACTCCTTTAGTTTTCATTTGTCTGAAAAGCTCTTAATTTCTTTCAGTTTTAAATGATAATCTTGCAGGGTAGATTAGTCTTATTTGTACGTAGGTCTTTGATTTTCATCACTGAATTTTTTATGGCGGATCTGGTGCTTGCTGAGCTCTCCATTGGGATGTTCCAGTTGTGAAGCCCATTGGCTCCTGCTCTGATGTTGTCTGAAGCTTTACACAGGTGTGTTGTTCTGGGCCTCTCTGGAGGGAGTCTGGTGAAGGTCAATATCAGACTCTGCCTGTGACTTGGCCTTGGCCACCTGTCAGGAGCTACAAAGTGACCTGTAGTTTGCGGCTACCTGTGCTCTATATATATTTTTTTGTAACTTCTTTTTTTTTAATTAAATCTTTATTGTTCAGATTATTACATTTGTTCCTCTTTTTTCCCCCATAACTCCCCTCCTCCCAGTTCCCGCCCCACCCTCCTCCCTCACTCCCCACCCACTGTCCTCATCCATAGGTGCACGATTTTTGTCCAGTCTCTTCCCGCATCTCCCACACCCCTTTTCCCCCCAAGAATAGTCAGTCCATTCCCTTTCTATGTCCCTGATTCTATTATGATCACCAGATTATTTATTCACTTGATTCTTAGATTCACTTGTTGATAGATGCATGTTTGTTGTTCATAATTTGTATCTTTACCTTTTTCTTCTTCTTCTTCCTCTTCTTAAAGAATACCTTTCAGCATTTCACATAATGCTGGTTTGGTGGTGATGAACTCCTTTAGCTTTTCCTTATCTGTGAAGCTTTTTATCTGACCTTCAGTTCTGAATGATAGCTTTGCTGGATAAAGTAATCTTGGTTGTAGGTTCTTGGTATTCATCACTTTGAATATTTCTTACCACTCCCTTATGGCCTGCAAAGTTTCTGTTGAGAAATCAGCTGACAGTCGTATGGGTATTCCCTTGTAGGTAACTGAGTTTCTTTTTCTTGCTGCTTTTAAGATTCTCTCTTTGTTTTTTGCTCTTGGCATTTTAATTATGATGTGTCTTGGTGTGGTCCTCTTTGGATTCCTTTTGTTTGGGATTCTCTGCGCTTCCTGGACCTGTAAGTCTATTTCTTTCACCAGGTTGGGGGAAGTTTTCTGTCATTATTTCTTCAAATAGGTTTTCAATATCTTGGTCTCTCTCATCTTCTGGCACCCCTATAATTCTGATGTTGGTACGCTTGAAGCTGTCCCAGAGGCTCCTTACACTATCTTCGTATTTTCGGATTCTTTTTTCATTTTGCTTTTCTGGTTGGGTGTTTTTTGCTTCTTCACATTTCAAATCTTTGCCTTGATTCTTGCGCTCCTCTGGTCTGCTGTTGGGAGTCTGTATAGTATTCGTTATTTCAGTCCATGTATGCTTAATTTCTAGTTGGTTCTTTATCATAACATCGAGGGTCTCATTAGATTTCTTGAGGATCTCACTACATTTATCGGCGGCTTCTAGACAGTTCTTAAGAGACCTTAAAAGTGTGGTTCTGAACTCAATATCCTCCATTGACAGTTTTGTCCTGTTTCTTTGTCTCCGCATTTTTTATGCTTTCTTGGTGCACCCCCTAGTGGTCTTTGTGCGCAGTCTTGTTGTAGTTAAGCCTTGATTGTTGTTGGCAATACCGGGGGTGATTTGACCTCCAGGCTAACTGGCTATGAGAGTCCACTGTGTCTGCAGTGGGAGAGCTTCTGTGTTGGATCTCTAGGGCGGTGCTAATCTCTGTGCTCTATATTTTAGTTGTAATTCCAGTTTGGTCCTGGGAGGAGGTGAGATTAACTTCTATCTACTCCACTGCCACCTTGGATCGCCCCTCAAAATGATGCATTTTAAAAATCATACCTTGTCTTTTCTCTTTCCTTAATTATGATATTATATAGAGTGAATGCCTGTCACCAACTTAGTGTTTTGTTGATATGACATACTCTGAGTCTAATTCTATCAGAATTAATTTTCTATATTAAACTAGGGGCCCAATGTACACATTTGTGCACCTTGAAGGGAACTGTGGGTTGCGAGGCTGCAGTGGGCACAGGGGTGGATCTCAGCCCACTCTCTACGGCCCTGCCCGGCCCCTCCCACCACGGCCCCTGGTCCTCTGTCTGCTGGCAGCCCCACTCCTGCCACTGCGACTCCCTTGTGCTGAGGATGCTGGCCCTGCTTGCACCTGCTGACAGCACTGAGTGATTGGGGCTGGCACCAGCAGCAGGTGTGAGTGGGGCCAGAGCCGTCGGGGGTGCAAGCAGAGGCTGTTGCCCCAATTGCCCCTCAGGAGCAGGGGGAAGAGGAAAAGCCATCAGGGGCAATCGGGATCAGCACCAGGTGCCAGCTGCAGGTGTGAGCAGGGCCAGTGCCGGCAGTGGGTGCAAGTGCCTGGCAGGACTGCGGCACACAGGAGCAAAGACTTTTCAGTAACCACAAGAGGCTTGCCCAATGACAGCGACCAGCACCCCACCTTGGTCTGGCACCCTCGCTCAACTGCTCTACCATCCTGCTATGGCTGATGCCCGCCATGTTCTGCGCTTGCCCCCTGGTGGTCAGCGCATGTCATAGCATATATGTGTGTATATATATATATATATATATATATATATATATATATATATATATATATATATAATTCCCTTATGGCTGTTTTTTTGCTGTCCCCTTCAGAACAGTGATGGAGTGAGCAGATGAATCTGTAATAGGATGGCCAGACTGGAAATGGCAATGGGCACATGGCATGGGGACAAAAGGTATACAGATCCAACTTCAAAGTTCAGAGCATAATATCTGAAGGGCACAGCAAGTCAGTATCATGAAATCTGTAGTAATTGGACAAAACGTGATCAGGAGAAACCAAAAAGCAAGCAGTATATGGAAACATTTCTGTGTTTTTGCTTCCCTCATCTGTAAAATGTGGTAATTCATACCTGGTAAATAAGTTTATTGTGAAGATTAAACTTGTTAATATGCATAATGTACCTAGAATGATGTCTGGCACACAGTAAGTTTGCATTAATGTGTGAAATGGCATTACTGATATTGTTTTCACCAGCAGACCTGGAGCAGAAGGTGTTCTGGGCCTCAAGAGCAGAGAACTGGGGTGCAACGTGGAAGACAGGGGACAAAGGCAGCTGGATCTTTGAGCAAGGTGCTGATCTGGGGCCCTTGAAATCTTTTTTTCTCAAGGCCACGTTGATCTTAGAGACCGTTTGAGCTGAGCTTGACTAGAAGGTCATGTGAATACTAATGTGGAAAAACAGGGTAGCAGAGGTGGAGACCTGATTTCTAGAACAAGTTGTTTTCCGTTGACCTCTTGTCCCTCTGCCTCCGACACCACCACCAGGTCCCACAGGAAGGACTCCGGTGGCCATCTGGGAGAGGGACTGTGTCCATGTTTACTGTGTGAGGCCAAGACACCCCAGAAGTCAGAGCTTGATTGTATCTTAGGCTTAATTCTGCTGATCTTTAAAAGTCACAGATGATTGGGTGGTTAATACATGATTTGAGATAGATCACTTCCCTGTAGGGTAGTGGCAGAGTTAACATGAGTAATTTTCACTAATTTGTCTTTAATATTCATCATTAGAGAATCTCAAAGATTAATTAACTGAACATATTTACACCAGATCTGTGGTTGCTGTGTGTTTTTCACTGTTCCAAGGGATAACATGATAGCTATTTTACAGAGTGACTGTATGTGTTTAATTATTTAATGCATCAAACATTCATTGAGTGCCCACTCTATGTTGGCAATAGTGCTTGATACTGAAGATACAAAAGGAGAAAGTGATGTGGCTCCTGCTGCATGGTCTCAGAGGTTAATGCAAGGAAAACACAAGTGGACAGACGGGACAGTTCCATGAAAGGGCTGCTTCTAGCACCATCAGGCTCCAAAGATGCTCAGCTCTACCTTGGTGACAGAGCCCTGATTAAGGAGATTCACAGAGGCAACAAAAGAAAAACAGAGTAAGAGAAAGAAAAAAGAGTAATCCCAGCAGAGATGCAGCTTGGAGGCAGGGAGCGGCATGGTACCCATGCATTGGGAGGTTGCTGTAAAAAGAAGGTGAGGGAAACAGATTGGGCAGGTTAATAAAAAAAAAGCCACTTCACCAAGGACATTGCATAAAATATTTGAAACTTGCCTTTATCAGAAGTCATTAAATGGCTTTAAACAAGAAGATAATATGATCAGATTTGTCTTTGAGAATGTTCTTTCTGATAACAACTTGGAGAGTAGCAAAACATACACAGAAAAGGCAAGGGTACAGTTGAGAGACCATTTTCTAGATAATAAGGACCTGAGCTAAAGAGAGGCAGTGGGGATAGAAGGGAGGACTCAGGTTAAGCAATCATTTAGGCCCATGGGCTGCAAACCGCAGCTTGCAAGCCACATGCGGCTCTTTGGCCCCTTCAGTGTGGCTCTTCCACAAAATGCCACGTGCGGGCACGCACATACAGTGTGATTGAAACTTCGTGGCCCATGTGCAGAAGTCGGTATTTTGTGGAAGAGCCACACTGAAGGGGCCAAAGAGCCGCATGCGGCTCGCGAGCCGAGGTTTGCAGACCACTGAGGCAATAAAATCTAAAGGACTTGGCGGTCAACTAGATCAGTGGTCGGCAAACTGATTAGTCAACAGAACCAAATATCAACAGTACAACAATTGAAATTTCTTTTGAGAGCCAAATTTTTAAAACTTAAACTATATAGGTAGGTACATTGTTATTAACTTAATTAGGGTCCTCCTAAGCTGGCCTTTACTAAAAACGTCCTCAATCTGATTGAGGTACGTTTGCTGAGGTCGACCCCTTCCAACTCTCCCATCCACACTCGTCTTGTATACATGTTTCATCTATCTCCTTTTATCCATCCTCTCTATATGTCCAAACCATCTCAACATACCTTTCTCCATCCTTGATACTACATCTTCTTTCACTCCACAATGTTCCCTAAAATTAACTTAATAAACTTTCCTTAAAGTTTTAAATATATTTTATTGATTTTTTACAGAGAGGAAGGGAGAGGGATAGAGAGTTTTGAAACATCTATGAGAGAGAAACATCGATCAGCTGCCTCCTGCACACCCCCTACTGGGGATGTGCCCGCAACTAAGGTACATGCCCTTGACTGGAATCAAACCTGGGACCCCTCAGTCCACAGGCCGATGCGCTATCTACTGAGCCAAACCGGTTAGGGCTCCTTAAAGTTTTAAGTCAACTTCGCACTGTACGTGCGCACCCGCACGCGATATTTTGTGGAAAAGCCACACTCAAGGGCCCAAAGAGCCGCATGTGGCTCGCCAGCCGCGGTTTGCCGACCACTGAACTAGATGTCTAGAAACGAAGGAGGGGCACTTCATTACCAAATATATTTACTACCTCTGCTGGGATTAGTCTTTTTTCTTTCTCCTTTTCTTATAGTCCAGAATGCATAGTCCTCCTTTAAATCCTTATTGGTGATCTAAAGATTCTGCTCCAGCAGCCGTGAGAGAAAGAGCGGGAGGTGATAAAACCTACTGGGGCAAATGAAGACAAACAAACACATTTTAAATAAGTTTTGAATTTAATCGGAGTCCTTTATTTCTCCATTTAAATGTTCAGAAAACCCAAGGCCATTCACTAAAATTGTATAGATGAAGCTAATGGTGAAGCCACACCATCATGGTCCTACTCTCTCGAGCACGCACACTGCCCCTCGCCTTCCCTGTGGTTTCACGGAGATCCTGCAGACATGCAGATTCTAATTCCGTGGGTCTGCGGGGAGGTTCGGGGTCCTGCCTGTTCAACAAAACTCCTAGGTGATGCTCATGTCCTTGACCATGATTTGAGTAACGAGTCTCTTGTTTTTTTCACAAAAAGGGAAATACAACTTATTAGTGCAACAAAATGACCACATTCAGATTGCGACTCGGCGCACACCTCAGATTCTGCTGCTCCTGCTTCAGATCTCAGATGGTTGCTGGTGGGCCTTTGGGAACGGTGCCTGTCCCACGGAGAGCCGGCAAAGGCATGGACAGTCATCTCTAGTCCGAGCCAGTGGGGTGTCCTGTGCTCCACAGAGAGCCACAAGGGTTTTTCCGTGATGTTGCTACTGGCCTGCATCTGGGAGTCATCAAGTCCTGGCTGAGACCTGGAAACAACTCCCACCCACTGGCCCCAAGCGGTCCCGCTGACCCAACAGGAGAGACTACGTTTTGTTAAACGTGCTATGGAGTTGAGGAGTATTTTGAGGTAAGAGTTATCAAAAGTTCTTGGTAGCAATTGCAATGTTTATGTACCTGTCACCAGAAACAAGCAAGACTGGAAAATTGTAAACTGGCTCCTTCTTACCTTATAAGTCAATATTCATTCTTTGTGGCCTCTGATTACTGACCATGTAATGCTTAAATTACAGTTTTTTTATATGTGTCAGCTTTCTTTTTTAAAATATGTTTTTATTGATTTCAGAGAGGAAGGGCAAGGGAGAGAGAAACATCAGTGATGAGAGAGAATCATTGATTGGCTGCCTCCTGCACACTCCTACTGGGGATTGAGCGCATAACCCAAGTATGTGCCCTTGACTGGAATCGAACCCAGGACCCTTCAGTCCACAGGCTGACGCTCTATCCACTGAGCAACACCAGCCAGGGTTCTTTATGCCAGCGTTTTAATGATGAGAGCCTAAGTGCTAGGGAGCAGGACCGATGCCAAGGCCAGCGGCCTATGGAGCCTGGCTTACTCCGAGGGCCTCATGGAGAGAGGACACTTGGCTGCAGGGAGGCTGCAGTGGCTCTGACATGGGGAGAAAGTGCTGATTGGGAATCAGGAAACTTGTTCCAGCTCAGCAACGACTGGTCCTATGATATTGGATGAAGCATTTGTCTTTCTTGGTCTTGGTTTTCCTCTCTGAGAAATGAGGAGGTGGGCTGGGTCCGTGGTTTCTAATCTGTTCTCTGCAGAGCCCTATAATCTTCACAGATGTGCCAAGAGGACCAGTCAGGACCTGCCCTAGCCCTTTCCCACTCTGGGTGATGGGAGGTGGCAGGTTCCATATGCATGCCCCTTTCCAAGTCCATAGAAGCACTCTCGTTTGGGAGGACACAGATTTGGATTTGGGACTGTCTACAAGAGTCCTTTCTCTACTCAACACTGATAGAGCATATGGAGCATCCAAAAATTAACTCTAATGTTTCAGGAATCCTATGATCATGAATTGTAAACATGGAAAATACACAGAAGGAAGCATATTAGCCATACAAACATGATGGCAACGATTGTCTCTCCAGCGTATGCCACATCTTAAGAAAATGGCTTTCTGAAAAATCTGCTACGGAATTAACTTTAGTAAACCAAACCAGAACTAACCTACTTTAAAAAATGTATATTAATTTGGTTCCTGGACCATGATTTGGAGTTACATAGCTTGTGCAACCCTAGACTTGTCTTTATCTCCAAGTATTTCTTAGCGATCCACTGGAAGGATGTTTACCGGGGTTTTGCCTCCAGTGTGTGTGTGTGTCCATGTGTTAAAACTCTTTCAATGGACGGTACTAAAAGGGTTGTCCCTGCCCTGTTTCTCTGACCCTGACTTTCCCAGGGTCAGTTTCCTAAAGCAGGATACACAGGGACACGAGTGCTGAGATGCCCAGAGGTTGTCATTTAGAGACAACCTGTGCACGCAGCAGAGCATGTCCCAAAGGGTGGCCTGACAGCACTGATAGCAGCCCCCCAGGAATAGCAGGCGGCTTGCTGAATGGCTGGAGACCATTCATTCATTTCATAATTCTAGGGGCTGAGCCCATGGCAAAGCTTCGTGTAAATTATTGATTTCCTCTTTGGAGAACTGAAATGAATCTACGCTTCTCCTAATAAATATACTTTCACCTGGACTCACTTGCCGGGAGCCGGTCCATCCTTGCTGTTTCAAGGGACCTGGCATATATGGCATATGGTTCTTAATATGTTTGCTCACCTTCTTGGCGCTGTGTTTTAACCAAGGTCACCTCTCCGAGAAAGGTTGAATCCCCAGGTAGGGATTTTCCCCTGAAGTTAGGGAGGGAATAAAACCCCTCAACTAAGTGCCAGGTGGGTAATTAATCCCTTTAACTACGAACAATCATGCTTAAACTACATAATCTTTTCTCCCTGGAATGGAGATAAGAAACGCCCTAACCTTTGTAATAGAGATTGATAGGATTGAATCAACTGGTATAAATACAGATGTAACAAGACAGAGAGAGACAGAACTCATGAGACAGAATTCAGAAGACAGAACCCTACATGGAGCCTGGAGACAGAAGAACTTCGCTGGAGAGAACATGGCAATAGATCCTGGACTGAACCTGACTATAGAACATGGCAAGAGAACCTGACTAGAATCTGGTGACTGAACTTGGCTGGAGATCCTAAGCAGAACCTCTCTGGAGATCAAGACCAGAACTTGGCTGGAGATCCTGGCTAGGCTGCTGATCAACTGAACGCTGTCTCCGTGTCATTCCTTCTTCGCCGACTCCGTCTACGCCTTTGGGGACCCCTGGACCTGCTGGGGTTGGACCCCGGCATATGGCGCCTGAACAGGGACCCCTAGGTAAGCGCCCCGCACTCGGGACGGATCGGACTCCACCGTAGGAAGAAGGTGGATAGTCTTCGCCGACTCCGTCCACACCTTTGGGAACCCCTGGAACAGGATTCCCCTAGGTAAGCCCCCCTCCCCCATTGAGAACCCCCACACTCGGGACGGATCAGACTCCACCGTAGGAAGAGGGTGGATAGTCTTCACCGAATCCATCCACACCTTTGGGAACCCCTGGAACAGGATTCCCTTAGGTAAGCCCCCCCCCCCCATTGAGAACCCCACACTCGGGACGGATAGGACTCCACCAGGGTGCTACAGACCCCCCTATAGAGGATAAGTAGGGTAAGAAGGTGGATAGTACAGAACTTAGATTGAGAAGATGTGCCATACTGAGTCCAAAGAAAGAAGACTCTGTATTGATCCTTAGATTGAGAAGATGTGCCATACTGAGTCCAAAGAAAGAAGACTCTGTATTGATCTTTAGATTAAGAAGATGTGCCATACTGAGTCTAAAGAAAAAAGACTCCGTATTGATCTTTTAACATATGTGCTTGCTAGCAGAGGAATTAAGGTTACTCCCAGTCAGACAGAACATTTTATACAAGAAATACATCCATGCTTTTCTGAGGAAGGAAAGGTGCCGGAAAGGTAAATGTAGAGGCATGGGAGAAGGTAGGCCCAAGGAGCCTTATCCTTAACCCCACTACAGCCTTTCCACCCCGGGAAAGTGCAGGATTGGCAAGCTCTCCCTGGGGTGATAGATCAGGACTCAGGTAATAGCAGAAAGCGCCAATCCTACTCTTAAAATGGATATAAGAGAGCATTTCAGGTTTTTCTTTTTAATGCTTGTTTTTAAAAAATAAAAAAGGGGGAATTTGCCGGGAGCCGGTCCATCCTTGCTGTTTCAAGGGACCTGGCATATATGGCATATGGTTCTTAATATGTTTGCTCACCTTCTTGGCGCTGTGTTTTAACCAAGGTCACCTCTCCGAGAAAGGTTGAATCCCCAGGTAGGGATTTTCCCCTGAAGTTAGGGAGGGAATAAAACCCCTCAACTAAGTGCCAGGTGGGTAATTAATCCCTTTAACTACGAACAATCATGCTTAAACTACATAATCTTTTCTCCCTGGAATGGAGATAAGAAACGCCCTAACCTTTGTAATAGAGATTGATAGGATTGAATCAACTGGTATAAATACAGATGTAACAAGACAGAGAGAGACAGAACTCATGAGACAGAATTCAGAAGACAGAACCCTACATGGAGCCTGGAGACAGAAGAACTTCGCTGGAGAGAACATGGCAATAGATCCTGGACTGAACCTGACTATAGAACATGGCAAGAGAACCTGACTAGAATCTGGTGACTGAACTTGGCTGGAGATCCTAAGCAGAACCTCTCTGGAGATCAAGACCAGAACTTGGCTGGAGATCCTGGCTAGGCTGCTGATCAACTGAACGCTGTCTCCGTGTCATTCCTTCTTCGCCGACTCCGTCTACGCCTTTGGGGACCCCTGGACCTGCTGGGGTTGGACCCCGGCACTCACTCAGCCAGCGGGGCCTCATATGCACCTGGCTTGGATGATCGGCCTTCTTTTGGCAGAGACTAAACACAGACATTCACCTGTTCAATAGGATTCTCCCCTTTGGCTCTTCACCTCGACCATAGAACAGTTATTCCTCACAGAGCTATTGACAAAAAGAGACATTTTGATGTGAATAGGCTTAAGTCATGACTAGAAACTTGATTCTCAAAAAGACCATGGGATCTAGAAAATTATCATCACACTGAATATGGTTCTTCATTGGATTATGTCACAATATACAAATAAACAAATTTTGACATTGTTTTGGTTTCTTTTCATATTATAAGTGAATACCTGATTGAAATTTGACATTCTGAGTTTAACTAATTGATTTCAGCTTCCCATGGGCTTGAGAGCATCTCTAGGAAACAGCATTCTATTCCTACCTTCCAGGAGACAGGGACTTGCAAAGAATGGCCTATGAGAAAGGTGGTTAATAAGCTATAAATATTATGGGGTTATAAACTCTAGGAAGTCTGTTCTGGAACATGAAGGGTAAATGGTCCAAGTCACTTAGCTAAGGAAAGTGTAGGTCAGGTAGCATGAGGCAGCAGTGAGGACACCGGGGGAAGGGAGCAGAAAACCAGGCTTGGCCTCTCCCTGCTTGACCTTGAAACTTTTTGGAGCTTAGAATGCCCACTGTATACTAAAGACAGGATTGTCCACCTCTCACTTTTCCTTGATCTTTGGAGATTTGTAAAGATAATAAAAATGAGAGCATTATACAGGATGGGGTAAAAGTAGATTTACAGTTGTTTGTATGGGAAATAATGCAATAATCCTATCTAATAAAAGAGAAACATGGTAATTGGCGTACGACCGCTACCCTTCCCATTGGCTAATCAGGGCAATATGCAAATTAACTGCCAGCCAACATGGCGGCCAGCAGCTTGAAACTAACATGAGGCTTGCTTGCTTCAGTGACGGAGGACTCCAACGTTCCCCGCCTGCCTTGCCGGCCTCTGAGCTGCAACTCTAAGCAACTATGTAACAAATATACAAGCTAAACAAAACCCTAGAAACCTGCTTTAGTCGGGCAGGCTTCAGCCAGCAGGATCGCAACATTGTAAGCAAAGGCCAGAAACCTACTTTCAGCAGCGGAGGCCTAAGAGCTGGAGCCAAGCCTCAAAGCTAAAGCTGGTCCAGAATAAAAAAAAACAAAAAAGAAAAAAGGAGTGGTTGGGAGCTTCAGTCACCTCCAGCCTGAAAACAGCCCTCAGCCCCTCACCCAGGCTGGCCAGGCACCCCAGTGGGGAACCCTACCCTGATCCAGGACACCCTTCAGGGCAAACCAGCCGGCACCCACCCGTGCACCAGGCCTCTACCCTATATAGTAAAAGGGTAATATGCCTCCCAGCACCGGGATCAGCAGAGCCGCGAGGCCTCCTGGCACCGGGATCAGCATGACAGGGGGCAGCGCCCAAACCCCCAGATCACCCTGCGGCTCTGTGTGTGACAGGGTGCAGCGCCCCAACCCCGATTGGCCCTGCTCTGTGTGTGACAGGGTGCGGCACCCCGCCCCCCCCACGGGCCCTGCTCTGTGACGGGGTAGAGCCATAACCTCCCCATCGGCCCTGCCCTGAGTGTGAGAGCGGCGGCGCCCTGATCGGCCCTGCTCTGTGTGTGACGGTGCGGCGCCCCCAACCCCCCCCCACCACCACTGGCCCTGCTCTGTGTGTGACGGGGTAGAGCCATAACCTCCCCATCGGCCCAGCCCTGAGTGTGACAGTGACGGCGCCCCAACCCCATGATCGGCCCTGCTCTGTGCGTGACAGGGGGAGCTCCTCAACTCCCTGATGGGCCCTGCTCTGTGTGTGAGAGGGGGGAGCTCCCCAACCCCCTGATTGACCCTGCTCTGTGCGTGACAGGGTACGGAGCCCCAACCCCCCTGATGGGCCCTGCTCTGTGAGTGACAGGGGGCAGCGCCCCAACCCCGATTGGCCCTGCTCTGTGCGCGACAGGGGGTGGTGCCGCAACCTCCCCATCGACCCTGCCTTGAGTGTGACAGGGGGTGGTGCCCCAACCCCCCAATCAGCCCTACCCTGAGCGTGACTGAGGGTGGCATCGCAACCTCCCGATCCGCCCTGCTCTGTGCATGACAGGGGCAGTGCCCCAACTCCCCAATTGGCCCTGCTCTGAGCCAGACCAGGGGCTGCACCTAGGGATTGGGCCTGCCCTCTGCCACCCAGGAGCAGGCCTAAGCCAGCAGGGCGTTATCTCCCGAGTGGTCCCAGACTGCGAGAGGGCACAGGCCAGGCTGAGGTGCCCCCCCCACCCCCCCGAGTGCACAAATTTTTGTGCACCGGGCCTCTAGTTCTATATAATAAAAGCCTGATATGCAAATTGTCCCTTCAACTAGGAGTTCTACCACTTTCTATGCATGCGCTGACCACCAGGGGGCAGTGTGGGACATGGAGGGCATTGGTGATGCAGCACTGGCAGCAGGTGGCAGTGGAGGCACTGCCAGCCACAATGGGCCCCAATGAGAGAGGAACCATGGTGGGATGGTGGAGCAGGTGAGTGGGTGTCCCCAGGCCAAGGCGGATATGAGCGGGGCCAGATGGCTCTGCTGATCACCCCTGCAGATGGTGATCAGTGGCGGTGGGGTCGGGGCCATTGTCTGGCTCCCAGGCACAAAGGGAGCTGGGCGAGGGCCCGATGACTCAAGCAGAGGGGAGCACATGGGGACCCGGGGGCCCAGGTGTTGCACAGGGCCCATAGGTCAGCTGGGACCTGTCCTTGCATGCCAGATGCTTGTGCTTCAATTACTGGCCAGGCGGCCAAGGGACCGCACCCATGCACAAATTTCATGCACTGGGCCTCCAGTCTATATAATAAAAGCCTAAGCAACCGTTATGGTGGAATGACCAGAATGACCAGTTGCTATGATGTGCAGTACCACCAGGGGGCAGACGCTCAATGTAGGAGCTGCCCTGTGGTGGTCAGTGCACTCCACAGGGGGAGTACTGCTCAGCCAGAAGCCGGGCTCACAGCTGGCGAGTGCAGTGGTGGTGGTGAGAGCCTCTCCCACCTCCGTGGCAGTGCTGAGGAGCAGCGAGCCAGGCAGTAAGGAGTAGTGAGCAGGCAGGCAGTAAGGAGCAAGGGGTCCCAGCCTGCGAGAGGGATGTCCACCTGCAGGCTTAGGCCCGCTGCTCTGGGCCTCTAGTTAAAAAATAATAATACAAGAAGAAACTCTCAGCTGTAAACCTGCTTTTGCCTCACCGTGTAGTTCTAAAAGTCTTACAAATATACAACGATTCTTCATGATATGGCTATGGCAGAAGCAAAGGCATTGAAGCCACACAGACCATTGGTCAAACTCTGCCATTTCTTTTTCTTCCTATTTTTTTTTTATTAACCTCCCCAGAAACTTTCATAAGTTTATTCACCAGTAATAAACTCACTTTACGCTACTCATAAAATAAATGTTCCCATTTGCATACGGAAGACAGACTGTCCAGGCCCAGCCTGGCCCCAGGAGGGTCACGCAGACAGGCTGTGGTGGAGGGAGGGCCGTCCCTCCCATGGAGGTGGAGGGGTTCTGATTGGCAGGAGAGCGTTGGTGGCCAGGCGGTGGGCAGGCGGGCATGTGGGTAGGCGGGCAGGTGGGTAGGCGGGCAGGCTGCAAGCTAGGCTCCGGGCATTACTGAGCCTGCGACTATGAGCTGCCCTCCTCAAAGTCCATCTGACACAAGCTCATGTTGTCATTTATGGCGATGCCCTGAGAAATGATTCTGAGCCACAAAATTATGACTTCACCTTTAAAAAGGAGACAATAATTTGTTGGGGTGAAAATGTAAGTTACCTTCCACAGTAGATACTTAATTCCTGGTCCTCGTCATCTGAACTAAGAATGGAAGTCTCTTCCCTGTGCATCCATGTGTTCTCTCAACAGCTGTAGTGCGTGTTCACTACGAGCGTTGGACATGACATTCAATGTCTAATACTACTTAATTCCAGCTTGTGATGTCAGTGGAGACATGATATAATTTTAATGCATATTAAGGGAATCTTCTGTCCTTCAATGAAAAGCTAAAGTTCATAACTGACCCATACATTGTGCACAAATTGCTTTTGTTTGTGTTTAGACTTATATAATAAATCACTCCTTAAAGCAAAACCCATGTTCACTCTGCCTTTCAGCGTCTAGGAACAGACCATAATGCCATTTGAAAACACCGAGCTTTAGGAGTTTCATCAACTGACTGAAGAGACTCATTCTGGCTGTATGTGGAGAAGACATGGTTAAGGGGCCAAGGTGGAGGTAGGAGACCTTTGAACGATCATTGCAATAATAAAGAGTAAACGTGACAGCGATTTGGTCTTAAATGGCTATGGTGGGAAGCGGTGATAAATGATCAGGTTCTGGTTCTGATTTGAAGGTAGAATTACAGAACTTGCAAGTGGATTGCAGTGCGGTGTGAAAATAAGAGAAGTGTCAAGCCTGAGTGCAAGCATTTTGGACTGAGCATAGAAGAATGATGTGCTACATACTGAGATAAAGAAGACTGGGAGCAAGTGGGAATTGTTTGTGGGGGAAGATCAATGATACAGTTTCATACAACCTAATTTGAGGGGTATATTAGATACTCAAGTGAAGATGCAGGGTTGACAATTGGATATTTGAATCTATATTTCAGGGGAAATGTTGAAGCAGGAGATGGAATTTTGACAACCTTTGGAGTATAATTTGTACTCAATGGCACAGGACTGGAAGAGATCAGCAGAGAGTGACATAGGAAGAAAAGAAGATGCATTGCCCAGGTTGAACACTTCCATGTTTAGAGGTCAAGGAGATGAGAAGGGACCAACAAAGGAAAACGAAAGGCAGGCTGATTGGAAAGCAGAGAACACAAAGAGAGATTGGTATCTCAGAGACAAGAAAGAAAGTAAACACAGTAAATATATTTTAAGGAGAGAAAGAGGAAGTGGTCAACTGTGTCAAACATTGCTAATAAGCAAAATAAGATGAGAACTAAAAATTTATTTTTAGATTTGACAAAATAAAGGTTCATTGATAGCCCTGAAAAAACCTATGATGCTGGACTGGCTGGCTTGGCTCAGTGGTTGAGTGTCAACCTGTGAACCAGGAGGTTGTGGGTTCGATTCCCAGTCAGGGCACATGCCTGGGTTGCAGGCTCGATCCCCAGTGTGGGGCGTGCAGGAGGCAGCTGATCAATGATTCTCTCTCATCATTGATGTTTCTATCTCTCTCTCCCTCTCCCTTCCTTTCTGAAATCAATAAAAATATATATTTTTTAAAAAAAGCTATGATGCTGGAAAAATTGGAAATATAACCTGGTTGGAATGTGTTCAAAAGAAAAGAGAAAGAGAAATAGAGACAACGAGAATAGACAGCTCTTTTAAGGTTTTGTTATAAAGGGGCAGAAAGTAATTGAAGGAGGGAAGATTCAAAGAAAATGTAGGGTCTAATATTAATAACTGGAGGCTCGGTGCACAAAATTTGTGCAATCGGGGAGGGGTGTCCCTCAGCCCAGCCTGAGCCCTCTCACAGTCCAGGAGCCCTCAAGGGATGTCCGACTGATGGCTTAGGCCTGCTCCCCCATGAGGAGCTGTCAGTTGGACATCCTTAGTGCTGCCGCAGAGGCTGGAGAGGCTCCTGTCACCGCTGCTGCAGTTGCCAGCCATGTGACCCAATTCTGACTGAGCATGCTCCCCCTGTGGGAGACCACTGAACACCAGGGGGTAGCTCTTGCGTTGAGCATCTGCCCCCTGGTGGTCAGTGAGCATCATAGCAGCCGGTCATTCCAACGTTCGGTTGATTTGTATATTAGCCTTTTTTATATAGGACTGTGGCCTAGATACGGCCATAAATAAGATTGGATGCCAGACATAGGTGTGGAGCAGAATTGGAGGACCTTGCTGATTCAGACTTTAACTTTTGGTTGCTAAATTAGGGAATGCCCAGGAGGCCTCAGGGGAGAGGTTGGGTTGAAAAAAAGTGGAAGGAGGGTACTTAGGAAGCTCAGGGTAGTAGGCGCTTGCCAACAGGTACACAAAGTGAATATCTTAAAAACCAGCGTGGTAGTACCAGTGTATTTTAACTGAACATCAGCCTTGGATCCATAAAGAGTTATTTTTGTTCCCTTTATTATCTTTTTTTTTTTTTTTTTTTAAAGATGAGGATATCCCAGCATATTTTTATGACAATAAAAATGACCAGAAGAGGGGAAATATTTTAAAATTTGATGATGTTAAAGAACAAGGTGAGAATTATATGAGTGAGGATGGGATTAGCATATAAATGAAAGTGTTGGTTTTGTTAGGATCACACTATTTGTACCTTACGAGCACAGAGGACAGACATAGGTTAGCTGCTAAGAGGTGGTAGAGCACATATGGAATTTCTTCCCTGGCTGCTGTGAAAGAGGAAATTTATTAAAACCTCAATATTTTTCTTCCTCAGGATTACTGTGCAGCCACATTTTACCCGAGATTCATGTAGAAGTCCTGGTCACTAGGCCAGCTTTTGATGTAAGATCTGTGTCCCTCCAGGGTACATCCACTGTGGAACTTCGGTTTCATGGATGATGCTCACACCAGTTCCTTTGGGACAAATTTGTTTATAATGTGATGAACCCTGACCCCCTCGTGCCCCGCTTTGCTGTGGAATGACCCCCAAAGGAAACCAGTCTTGCCTGGCACAATAATGTACCCATCATAGCTGAGGGCATCACGGAACCTGACTCAGAATCGGTGTTCAATAAATATTTGTTGTGTTACTACATGAAAGAAGGAAGGGAGGAAGGGGGGAAGGAAAGAAAGAAGAAAATAAAGAAGGGGAGGTGTAATTTGCATCTAGAATGGCCACCACTCGTCTGGCTTAATTGCGTATGTTTCTGCTCACAGGATTGACATCTTGTTTATAATGAATTCTCCTGTTGCATGTTTGGCATCCCAGTATTTTTGCCTGGACTCGCAGATACACCCAAAGTGGCCAACGAGGAGAGTGTTTGAGCCCTTGCCTCTCTCTCCTTCTGAAGTTAACGTGCAGAGGCACAGACAGGGAGGAATGCAATGCCATTTACCCAGGGGTCTTGTGCAGCTTAACGAAATAGTGACTAGGTGTCTGATTCGCTCTCCCCTGACAATGGGCTAAAGGCATCAGCCAATGAGGTGGGCTGGACTCCAGCTCGTCAAGGTCATTCGATAAAGCCAGGCAGCCAATGAGGAGCCGCACTTTTGATGGGGCGGGAGGCTGGTGCGGGGAGAGCCCTCTTAGCTGCAGCTGCAGAGCCTTGCACACCCTGTGCGCACACGCACACGCAGGGACACGGGCACGCCCGCGGCTGCAGTGAGCCACCGCTGACCACGTCTCTCAGGCTTTTGTTTGGCCACAGCTCCGGCTCCACGGACCGGTTTCTGCTCACAGATCACACGCTCACCTGGGCAGCCGCCCATAATCCCTTTTTCATGGAAGGCAGGGGCAGTGTCCTCTCCCCCTGCAACGCACAGTAAGAGCCAACTTTGATCTGCAGGTTGAGGCTCCGGCTTTGTTTTTGAAATGTTTTGCTTTGATTCTTTCCAGGGAGCTGGCCCACCAGTGCTCCCCCTGACCAGCGTGCACAGGGAGGAGGTGTGGCCTGTGGCTCCTGCTCCCCGCGCCCCCACCCCAGGCCAGCTCAGAGCTCAGGCGCCTCTGCTGTTTCCCTCATTGTCCGGCCTTCACCCCCACGCTGCCCCGCTGTCAGCATGACATTGGCCGGGGCTTTCCAGCCGCGGGGCCCGGGTATTTCCCATTCTTGTGTGAAAGGCTCTCCTCTGCGCTGTGTTTTTATGTTTCCTGAGCAGCTGCACGTCTTTATTTATTCCCCAGGTGCCAGGCCTGCAGGCGGCCTGCCCATCGATGGTTTCTCAGGGTAGCGGCCATGCTGCGCGCCTCATGGCTCTCCCACCCGCCTCACCCAGCTCGATCCCGAAGCAGCGGGGGTGCGGGGCATCTTGCTTATTGACACCCTTCTCCCCACCCACGTCTCAGCCACTTCACTCGGACCCTGCGCCAGCGCGAACCTCTGACTCCAACGCCTCTGCCCAGGCGACTGTCCGCCGCCGCTGCGGGCTGTCCCTCTGTCCCCAGGCACCCAGGGTTCCGAAAGGGCAGGAGGCCGCCAGCGGGCACAGCCTTCCCTCGGAGGCACAGGCGCGCTTCCTCCCCGGTGAAGGGACCGAGATGTCAGGCAGGTTCCGGTCAAAGCAGGAATATTGCAGCGGGCATGGCAGCCGGCTCCTGTCTGCCTTCTTACCTGTAAAACAAAGGGGAATGGCAGGAAATGGAAGGAGAGAGAATAAAACGGACAAGGAGAGCAGGTTTCTGAGTAGGGAGGTGGATGGAACCTGGGATGTGTTGCCAAGTGACCACTGGAACTCCTGTCTGCGCGGGTAGAACCCCAGCCGGGTGTTTGGGGGCCTCTGTACAGAGCAGACAAGGGCAGGAAGGCCTGCGGGCAGCGTGGGCTCTGCAGTCAGATAGGCCCAGATTTAAGTTGTGGCTTCGCTGTAACCCAATAAGGTGGTGTTAGCAAATTTCTTAACTTCTCTGGGCCTACTAAAAATATCTATAATAATAAAAGCATAATATGCTAATTAGACCAGACATCCCGGGTGCCTGCCGGCAGCCAGAGGGAAGGATGGCTTACTCCTACACAAATTTCATGCATCAGGCCTCTAGTTTGAAACAGAAGTCACAATATGCAACATACAGGCTTAAATAAAATCATGTGTATAAAATGCCGATCTTAGGATTTACTGTGTAAAAAGCATTAAAAGGTGTTAAATCTTCCTCCCAATTCTAGAATTCTCAGAGCTTCATTTTATCAATAGAACTATGGACACAGTATTGTTAATCAAACAAAGAGAAAGAAAACTCATGGACAGGGACAACAGTGTGGTGACTGCTGAGGGGTGATAGGGGCTGGGGAGGTAGAGGAAGGGACATAGGGGGCACCAATGGTGGTGGAAGGAGGCGTGACGTGGGGAGGTGGACATGCAGTACCGTGTGCAGAAGATGTGCTGTGGAATTGTGCACCTGAAACCTGGATAAATTTGTTAACCAGAGTCACCCCAATACATTTAATAAAGAGGAAAAAACTAAATCCATAAGATCCAATAAAATTTCTTTTTTTTAAAAAAATGTGGAATAGGAGTTCTTGGTTCTCTCTTTTTTAAAAAAAAATATATTTTTATTGATTTCAGAGAGGAAGGGAGAGGAAGAGAAAGATAGAAACATCAATGATGAGAGAGAATCATTGATAGGCTGCCTCCTGCACGCCCCACACTGGGGATCAAACCTACAACCTGGCACATGCCCTTGACTGGAATCGAACCCTGGACCCTTCAGTCCGCAGGCTCATGCTCTATCCACTGAGCAAAACCATCCAGGGCCAAGAAAATTTCTTAATTTAAAAAGTAAAATGCCTAGAAGTGGGATCACAGGGTCAAATGGGAGTTCCATTTTCAGTTTTTTAAGGAAACTCCATACTGTCTTCCATAGTGGCTGCACCAGTCTGCATTCCCACCAGCAGTGCACAAGTGTTCCTTTTTCTCCACATCCTCTCCAGCACTTGTCGTTTGTTGATTTGTTGATGATAGCCAGTCTGACAGGTGTGAGATGGTACCTCATTGCTGTTTTGATTTGCATCTCTCGGATGATTAGTGACTTTGAGCATGTTTTCATATGTCTCTTGGCTTTCTGGATGTCCTCTTTGGAAAGGTGTCTATTTAGGTCCTTTGCCCATTTTTTTATTGGATTGTTTATCTTCCTTTTGTTAAGTTGTATGAGTTCCCTATAAATTTTGGAGATTAGGCCCTTATCAGATATGTCATTGGCAAATATGTTTTCCCACACAGTGGGTTTTCTCGTTGTTTTGTTGATGGTTTCTTTTGCTGTGCAGAAGCTTTTTATTTTGATGTAGTCCCATTTGTTTATTTTTTCTTTAGTTTCAAGTGCCCTAGGAGCTGTATCAGTGAAGAAATTGCTTCGGCATATGTCTGAGATTTTGTTGCCTTTGGATTCTTCTAGAATTTTTATGGTTTCCCGTCGTACATTTAAGTCCTTTATCCATTTTGAGTTTATTTTTGTGTATGGTGTAAGTTGGTGGTCTAGTTTCATATCCCAAGAAACCAGAAACACCAATCAGAAAGGATATATGCACCCCTATGTTCATAGCAGCACAATTCACCATAGCTAAGATCTGGAAACAGCCTAAGTGCCCATCAGTAGATGAATGGATTAGAAAACTGTGGTACATCTACACGATGGAATACTATGCTGCTGTAAAAAGGAAGGAACTCTTACCATTTGCAACGGCATGGATGGAACTGGAGAGCATTATGCTAAGTGAAATAAGCCAGTCAATAAAGGAAAAATACCACATGATCTCACTCATTCATGGACAATAGAGACCATTATAAACTTTTGAACAATAATAGATACAGAGGCAGAGCTGCCTCAAACAGATTGTCAAACTGCAGCGGGAAGGCCGGGGAGGGTTGGGGGGCAGGAGGTAGGGGGGTAAGAGATCAACTAAAGGACTTGTATGCATGCATGTAAGCATAACCAATGGACATAAGACACTGGGGGATAGGGGAGGCTAGGGGACTGTCTAGGGCGGGGGGATAAAATGGATACATATGTAATACCCTTTGTAATACTTTAAGCAATAAAAAAAAATAAAAAAATTAAAAAAATAAAAAAAATAAAAAGTAAAATGCAAATGAGCATCTACACAGACTTTAGCACTGTGAGTCTACATGTGGTTTCTGCCCATGAAAATTTACATTTTAGGACGTGAAAGAAACCAAACCAGTTATATAGCAGGGAGCAGCAATGGCAAAATCAATGCTCATCTTATAGAGCCAGTGGGTGTATAAGTCGGATATTGAACTGGATTAGAATCACCTAAGAAAACATTACAGGAAAGTTGGGACTTGATTCAAGCTTTAAGAATGGCCAGAACACAGATAGCTTAAGGGGTGGAGGCAGGGAGAGGGAGTACCCTTCCTATGGAGGTTTGACATTGCAAACTCTTAGGAGAAGAGATGAGTGTGGCTGTTGTGAAGAGAGGAGAGTGGTTGGCAGGGGAGAGAAACTCTGAAAGTACATTGGGAAAGAGCTCAGGTCCTAGACTTAGGCCTCCCTTGGTTTCTGTTAAGAAACAATCATTTATGTCTTTGTGACTCAGTTTTCTTAGCTGTAAATGGGCATATTAGGATTGAATGGTATTGAGAGCAGATAAAATCTTCAGATAAGGCTGACTGCAAACACCATGCTTTACCCCACACAGACACTGTTCTCGTAGAGGACAGATAATAAACTATTTTTATTGTGAAAAATTAATAAATAAAAGATATAACTATGAATGACAGCTGGGCAGAATCAATTCTATGTTGCTTAGAAACTGCAGACAATGCGGTTTCATTCAGCTGCCAAGGCCCACTGCTTCCTCTGAGGATTGTGATTCTGCACAGAAGTACTTTCCCTTTGATCTCCCCATTTGCATGCTTATCGTAGACCTGGATCTGGTTAGACCTGCATCTGCTGAGAGGGCGAGGCCATCGGAAAAGCCCCAAAGGCACTAATGCAGTCTGGCTTGGGGACTGGCTCTAGGTCAGGAAACCATCAACTGTAGAGTCAGAGACTACCTTCGGCTGTCAGCACGCTTTAATAAAAAACAGCCTGGTGGGCCCTAGTTGGTAGCTCAGTGGATAGAGTGTCGGCCTGTTGACGGAGGGGTCCCTGGTTTCATTCTGGTCAAGGGCACATACCTTGATTGCAGGCTCCTCCCCTGCCAGGCCCTAGTCAGAGTTCATGCAGGAGGCAATCAATCCATGTGTTTCTCTCACATCAATATTTCTTTCTGTCATTCTCTTTCTACTGCTCTCTCTAAAAATCAATGGAAAAATATCCTGGAGGAGGATTAAACAAACAAACAAAACCAGCCTGGTGGCGCTTGCACCCCTCCACTCCATTGTAAGCAGCTGAGCACCAGCCATTCCCCTGCATGGGCCTCCCGCAAAGCACAGGCACCCTGTCCCGGATCCAAGGTGTCGGTGTTGCTCAGGAGCAACAATGATACTCTCTCCAGTTCTACATCTTGTAACTGGCAGGTTGGTGGGAAATGGAAATCTGCAAATGCTACAAATCAGGACTTTTCCTCCCTGCAGAGTGCTGTGTTAGGTACTGACCGTCGCTGCTAGGAAAGAGGTGGGTGATTTCCAATTGGCAATCCCTGAGATTACCACTGTGAAGTAGGGTTTTTCATACTCCAGATCCTGTCATTTATGTTCTATTGCAGTAAATTCACATTTTTTCATTGCTTCTATAGAATGGCTTGAATGAGAAACAATATGAGACTATTTGAAGAGTCCACTCAGCTGGATCTAAGTTCAATCCCTACCCCATTATTACTTGACCTTATTTACTGAACTGTTTTGAGCCTTGGTTTTCTCATCTTATCTAATAAAAGAGAAACATGCAAATTGGCCATACCTCTGCTACACCTACAAGCCATACCTATAAGCCACGCCCACAAGCCAATCAGGAGCGAGTATGCAAATAAACCCAACCAAGATGGTGGTGGCCATGGAGCTGGAGCAAACAGGAGGCTTGGGTTGCCCCTGGCGATGGAGGAAACAAAGCTTCCCACCTGCCCTGGTCGGCTGTGGGCTCTGCACAAGGCTACAAAGTTTCAATTATAGAAGATAAATAAATCCCAGATACCTGCTTCCAGCCACTGTGGCCTCCGCTCAAGGAGGGCCTGGGAGGCTGGGTTGCCCGGGGCTGTGGCCAGCCTGCAAAAGCCCTCAGCCCCTCACCCAGGCTGGCCACACCCCCATGGGGTGAGGGTCCCCGCTGGGGGGCCTGGCCAGCCTGCAAGCAATCATCAGCCCCTCACTCAGGCTGGCCAGGCACCCCAGTGGGGACTCCCCACCCTGAAAGGGGTGTGGCCATTCTGCAAACAGCCCTCAGCCCCTCACCCAGGTTGGCCACACCCCCCCAGCAGGGACCCCCACCCTGAAGGGAGTGTAGCCAGCCTGAAAACAGCCCTCAGCCCCTCACCCAGGCTGTCCAGGCACCCCAGTGGGGACCCTAACCCTGAAGGAGGTATGGCCAACCTGCAAACAGCCCTCAGCCCCTCACCCAGGCTGGCCAGGCACCCCAGCGGTACCCCCCATCCTGAAGGGGTTGTGGCCAGCCTGAACATGGCCCTCAATCCCTTACCCAGGCTAGCCAGGCATCCCAGTGGGGACCCCCACCCTGAAGGAGGTGTGGCCTGTGGGGCGCGAGTATGGTGTTTTGGCCAGGTTTAAGCCTCAGACTAATGAAAGGACAGGGTCCTCTCATTGCCACGTACAAGTCCTAGCTGGAGGGAAGGGCCCTCCCAGCACAATTATAGCCAACGGCTGTGGTTGTAAGCTTGAACCTATGGTCCAAACACATGGCCCCATGTGCCTTGTGCTAGAGTTCAGGTGCATGTAGTTGAGTGAGGTTGAAACTCATGAGAGTGCTGTGAACAACGTGATCACGCCCCTACTTTGTCTCTTGGCATCTGCTATTAAAATAAAGACATGGGTTGTGAGCGCTGTCATTGCCTCCTCCTCAGAGAACAGTGTCCCACTGAGAGCAAGCTTTCATTCTCTTATCTATCTTTTCTCAATCCTTTCACCCCCCCACTCAGGGTCACTGAACCAGGCTGAGCTGGGATGGCACATAAGGCAGCCTGGGGCTGAGTATGCCATGGCTGTGCTGGCTCCCCACAGTGGCCAGCTTGAAAATGGCCCTCAGCCCCTCACCCAGGCTGACCACACCCCTCCAGCAGGGACCCTCACCCCATGGAGGCGTGGATGGCCTGAAAACCACCACAGGCCCCTCACCCAGGCCGCCCTATGCCCCAAGGAAACCCCCACCTTGATCTGGGACACCCTTCAGCCTCCTCCCATGCACCAGGCCTCTATCTATACTAATAAAAGGGTAATATGCTAATTAGCCTGGGAGACTTTCCAGGAGACCTTCTGGATGTTCTTCTGGACAAAGCCATGGTGCGGGGCTGAGGTAGAGGTGGTTAGAGGCCAAGAGGGGAGGACAGTAGTGGGTGATCAGGCTGGTGGAAATCGGGGCTCTTGGGGATAAGCAGACCAGCAGGGGGCCAGTTGGGGGCAAGCAGGCCATCAGTGGAGGTCAGTTGGAGGTGATCAGGACAGCAGGGGGCAGTTGGGGGTGAGAAGGCCAGTGGGGAGGGAAGGCTGGGGGCAAGCAGGCCAGCAGGGGGGCAGTTGGGGTGATCAGGCTGGTGGGGGGGGGCATTTGGGGGCAAGCAGGCCAGCAGGCAGAGTGGTTAGGAGCCAGCAGTCCCGGATTGCGAGAGGGATGTCTGACTGCCGGTTTAGGCCCGATCCCTCTAAACCGGCAGTAGGACATCCTTTGAGGGGTCCCAGATTGGAGAGGGTGCAGGCCGGGCTGAGGAACACCCCCCTCCCCTGTGCACGAATTTCGTGCACTGGGCCACTAGTCTCTAAAATAATAGTATCAACTTAAAGTTACCATGAACATGCAATGCGATCTTTCATGTAAAGCCCTTAGTGCAGTACCTGGCATGAAACATTCAATAAATGTAGACTATTTTATTAATCAGCATTTGTAATTCTGGTTGGGGGATCATATTTAAAAATTTGATCAAGTACAGACTAACCATTGACATAGCATGGAGGGACCTGGAGAGTATCATGCTAAGCAAAATAAGCCAGTCAGAGAAAAACAAGTTTTACATGACCTCACTCATATGTGGAATCTGATGAACAAAATCAACTGAAGAACAAAACAGAACCAGAGACATGGATGCATGGAGCACACTGAGGACTCTCAGTGAGAAGGGGGGCAGGAAGAGATGAACCAAAGAACTTATATGCACGTATGCATCACCCATGGACACAGTGCATGGATGTAGTGCAGTGGGCCTCGAGGGGGTGTGTGAGGAGGAGGTCAATGGGGGAAAAAGGAGGACTGCCGGGGTCCAACCCCAGCAGGTCCAGGGGTCCCCAAAGGCGTAGACGGAGTCGGCGAAGAAGGAATGACACGGAGACAGTGTTCAGTTGATCAGCAGCCTAGCCAGGATCTCTAGCCCGGATCTCCAGAGAGGTTCTGCTTCGGATCTCCAGCGAGGTTCTGTAGCCATGTTCCCTCGCTAGGTTCTCCAGCCAGGTTCTGTCCAGGCTCTCCAGTCAGGTTCAGTGTCCAGGTTCCAGTCAGGTTCTCCTGCCAATCTCTGTAGTCAGGTTCAGTCCAGGATCCCTTGCCATGTTCTCCCGCTAGGCTCTGTCTCTAGGCTCCGAGGCCAGTCCCTCTCCAGGATCCTCCGGCATGCTCTCTCCAGCGAAGTTCTTCTGTCTCTAGGCTCCGTGTAGGTTCTGTCTTCTTGATTCTGTTCTGAGTTCTGTCTGTTTCTGTCTTGTTACAACTGTATTTATACCAGTTGATTCAATCCTATCAATCTCTATTACAAAGGTTAGGGCGTTTCTTATCTCCATTCCAGGGAGAAAAGATTATGTAGTTTAAGCATGATTGTTCGTAGTTAAAGGGATTAATTACCCGCCTGGCACTTAGTTGAGGGGTTTTATTCCCTCCCTAACTTCAGGGGAAATCCCTACCTGGGGATTCAACCTTTCTCGGAGAGGTGACTTTGGTTAAAACACAGCGCCAAGAAGGTGAGCAAACATATTAAGAACCATATGCCATATATGCCAGGTCCCTTGAAACAGCAAGGATGGACCGGCTCCCGGCAAATTCCCCCTTTTTTATTTTTTAAAAGCAAGCATTAAAAAGAAAAACCTGAAACGCTCTCTTGTATCCATTTTAAGAGTAGGATTGGCGCTTTCTGCTATTACCTGAGTCCTGATCTATCACCCCAGGGAGAGCTTGCCAATCCTGCACTTTCCCAGGGTGGAAAGGCTGCAGTGGGGTTAAGGATAAGGCTCCTTGGGCCTACCTTCTCCCATGCCTCTACATTTACCTTTCCGGCACCTTTCCTTCCTCAGAAAAGCATGGACGTATTTCTTGTATAAAATGTTCTGTCTGACTGGGAGTAACCTTAATTCCTCTGCTAACAAGCATATATGTTAAAAGATCAATACGGAGTCTTTTTTCTTTAGACTCAGTATGGCACATCTTCTTAATCTAAAGATCAATACAGAGTCTTTTTTCTTTAGACTCAGTATGGCACATCTTCTTAATCTAAAGATCAATACAGAGTCTTCTTTCTTTGGACTCAGTATGGCACATCTTCTCAATCTAAGAATCAATACAGAGTCTTCTTTCTTTGGACTCAGTATGGCACATCTTCTCAATCTAAGTTCTGTACTATCCACCTTCTTACCCTACTTATCCTCTATAGGGGGGTCTGTAGCACCCTGGTGGAGTCCTATCCGTCCCGAATGTGGGGGTTCTCAATGGGGGGGGGCTTACCTAGGGGAATCCTTTCCAGGGGTTCCCAAAGGTGTGGACGGAGTCGGCGAAGACTATCCACCCTCTTCCTACGGTGGAGTCCGATCTGTCCCGAGTGTGGAGGTTCTCAATGGGGGGGCTTACCTAAGGGAATCCTGTTCCAGGGGTTCCCAAAGTTGTGGACGGAGTCGGCGAAGACTATCCACCCTCTTCCTATGGTGGAGTCTGATCCGTCCCGATTGTGGGGCAAAGACTATCCACCCTCTTCCTACGGTGGAGTCCTATCTGTCCCGAGTGCGGGGCACTTACCTAGGGGTCCCTGTTCGAGCGCCAGATGCCGGGGTCCTGCCCCAGCGGGTCCAGGGGTTCCCCAAAGGTGTGGACGGAGTCGGCAAAGAAGGAATGACACAGAGGCAGCCTTCGGGTGATCATCATAGCCAGGTTCCTCTAGCCAGGTTCAGTAGCCAGGTTCTAGTCAGGTTCTCTTGTCAATTTCTGTAGTCAGGTTCAGTCCAGGATCCCTTGCCATGTTCTCCCGCTAGGCTCTGTCTCTAGGCTCCGAGGCCAGTCCCTCTCCAGGATCCTCCGGCATGCTCTCTCCAGCGAAGTTCTTCTGTCTCTAGGCTCCATGTAGGGTTCTGTCTTCTGAATTCTGTCTCATGAGTTCTGTCTCTCTCTGTCTTGTTACATCTGTATTTATACCAGTTGATTCAATCCTATCAATCTCTATTACAAAGGTTAGGGCGTTTCTTATCTCCATTCCAGGGAGAAAAGATTATGTAGTTTAAGCATGATTGTTCGTAGTTAAAGGGATTAATTACCCACCTGGCACTTAGTTGAGGGGTTTTATTCCCTCCCTAACTTCAGGGGAAAATCCCTACCTGGGGATTCAACCTTTCTCGGAGAGGTGACCTTGGTTAAAACACAGCGCCAAGAAGGTGAGCAAACATATTAAGAACCATATGCCATATATGCCAGGTCCCTTGAAACAGCAAGGATGGACCGGCTCCCGGCAAATTCCCCCTTTTTTATTTTTTAAAAACAAGCATTAAAAAGAAAAACCTGAAATGCTCTCTTATATCCATTTTAAGAGTAGGATTGGCGCTTTCTGCTATTACCTGAGTCCTGATCTATCACCCCAGGGAGAGCTTGCCAATCCTGCACTTTCCCGGGGTGGAAAGGCTGTAGTGGGGTTAAGGATAAGGCTCCTTGGGCCTACCTTCTCCCATGCCTCTACATTTACCTTTCCGGCACCTTTCCTTCCTCAGAAAAGCATGGACGTATTTCTTGTATAAAATGTTCTGTCTGACTGGGAGTAACCTTAATTCCTCTGCTAGCAAGCACATATGTTAAAAGATCAATACAGAGTCTTTTTTCTTTAGACTCAGTATGGCACATCTTCTTAATCTAAAGATCAATACAGAGTCTTCTTTCTTTGGACTCAGTATGGCACATCTTCTCAATCTAAGGATCAATACAGAGTCTTCTTTCTTTGGACTCAGTATGGCACATCTTCTCAATCTAAGTTCTGTACTATCCACCTTCTTACCCTACTTATCCTCTATAGGGGGGTCTGTAGCACCCTGGTGGAGTCCTATCCGTCCCGAGTGTGGGGTTCTCAATGGGGGGGGGCTTACCTAAGGGAATCCTGTTCCAGGGGTTCCCAAAGGTGTGGACGGATTCGGTGAAGACTATCCACCCTCTTCCTACGGTGGAGTCTGATCCGTCCCGAGTGTGGGGGTTCTCAATGGGGGAGGGGGGCTTACCTAGGGGAATCCTGTTCCAGGGGTTCCCAAAGGTGTGGACGGAGTCGGCGAAGACTATCCACCTTCTTCCTACGGTGGAGTCCGATCCGTCCCGAGTGCGGGGCGCTTACCTAGGGGTCCCTGTTCAGGCGCCATATGCCGGGGTCCAACCCCAGCAGGTCCAGGGGTCCCCAAAGGCGTAGACGGAGTCGGCGAAGAAGGAATGACACGGAGACAGCGTTCAGTTGATCAGCAGCCTAGCCAGGATCTCCAGCCAAGTTCTGGTCTTGATCTCCAGAGAGGTTCTGCTTAGGATCTCCAGCCAAGTTCAGTCACCAGATTCTAGTCAGGTTCTCTTGCCATGTTCTATAGTCAGGTTCAGTCCAGGATCTATTGCCATGTTCTCTCCAGCGAAGTTCTTCTGTCTCCAGGCTCCATGTAGGGTTCTGTCTTTTGAATTCTGTCTCATGAGTTCTGTCTCTCTCTGTCTTGTTACATCTGTATTTATACCAGTTGATTCAATCCTATCAATCTCTATTACAAAGGTTAGGGCGTTTCTTATCTCCATTCCAGGGAGAAAAGATTATGTAGTTTAAGCATGATTGTTCGTAGTTAAAGGGATTAATTACCCGTCTGGCACTTAGTTGAGGGGTTTTATTCCCTCCCTAACTTCAGGGGAAATCCCTACCTGGGGATTCAACCTTTCTCGGAGAGGTGACTTTGGTTAAAACACAGCGCCAAGAAGGTGAGCAAACATATTAAGAACCATATGCCATATATGCCAGGTCCCTTGAAACAGCAAGGATGGACCGGCTCCCGACAGAGGACATCTGTAATACTTTCAACAATGAAGATAAATTAAAAAAAAGAAAAGAAGTAGAAACTAACCATGTTCTATCAGGCTTGTCATGAATGTAGAAGTTTAATAAGGACATGATTTGACAGTTATCTGAACCATGCAACAGAGTTTATCACTCTGGTGTGTGCTTTAGCATTTAAAGATATTGTGCAAAACAAAATGCAGCACAGCCCACACTCCCTTAAATTGACATAATATACAAATTATATATTCAGCCTCTTATAGTAATATGCAAATAAAGCATCTTCATCAGCACAAAACATTTATTTTGTGCCTATTTTCTATAGGCATGCTAGAACAAAATGATTTTTGACAAATACAGTTTCCATTCTTTTGGAGTTTATGGTATACAAGAGATAACACTAAAATCTGTCTTATATGTAGACAGATGAGAGAGAGGGCCAGGAGTATTCTGAAGGCAAAATAAAAATGTTTGTACCAAGAGTGAATTCTTGGAAAATGAAGCACATGGCGAGGTAGAAATTAGTTTTAAGTGAGCGTGAATGAGCCATTTTGGATTCTTATCCATGTGCCAATAGATTTCCTTTACATTTAGTTGCCTGCGTTGACTACTTTTGTTTTACCTTTGAAGTGTGGTTTTTTTTTTCAAAGTTAGCCAGACTAGACTGCTAAGCCAATGTGGCAGAGCCCAGTGGTGAAATGCACCAGCATTTACCCGTATTTATAAGAAACTCGCCTGGCTTCCTGGTCCTGACGGTGGCTCTGGGTCAGTGGTTCTCCCGGAGGCTCTTCTGTGGGGGACTCTTCCCTCTCCACACCTGCATCCTCAGTCAATTGCATTGGGACCACCCGGATGCTCACACAGTGAAGATTCCTAGGCCAAAGGCCAGTCCTATGGATCATGAAGTTGGCAGGCGGGACCTAAGAAGTTTGCATTTTGTCATGGGCCTCAGATAATTGCTACCTACCCCAAACCATGACCTAGATCCTGCCCTCTTACCATTCCTGATAGCCTACGCCACCTCATTACTGCTGCTGCCATAGTTTATAGGTCTAGCCTGGCTACTATCATAGTCTTTTAATTGGCCTCCTAGTTATTTACTTTAAAATGAACTAATAAAATTCAAATTTCACAGTGTCAGGTCCTATGTAAATCCTGCAATACATTCCTGTTTTCTATCAAATAACTTTACATAGACAACTGCCCTCTTCTGCCTCAGGTGCTCAGCTGCCCCTGAAAGGCTTTGGGGCTTCCCTGGAGACCCCGGGCTGGGGCGCAGCTCCGAGCCGGCCTTCCTGCTCGAGCAAGGAGGAGCTCCTCGCTGGAAAATACCTACTCATCTTTAACAGAACAGCTCAAGCATTACTTCTTTTATAATGGTTTTCCTAACCCACTCCTTTGTGTGTATGACTGTCCTTCCCTCGAATCTGTGATGAGGCACTTGGAAAACTGCTCTGCAGTCTCTTGGTTCGGGCATAGTCGTGGGTGACACAGCCTCGTCTCATGCCTCTGGATATCGCAAGGAACATATTAATGTTTTCCAGAATGAATGCGTGAACCCACACATTGCACCAGGAGCCTAAACTCATTTCCAAACTAAATTTGCAACTCGAGAGTTGATTGTGCCATCTTTCCTTTGATGATGTATATCTTATCAAGAGTTTCAAAGATAGCATGTAAAATGAAACAAGTTAGAGTTTCCCATATATAAGTGGGCTCAATCCAGTTTGACTAATAAATACTAAAAATAAAGAAAGCCCATGAAATATTTCTTCTCTCCAAGTTATGGATATTAAAAAGGGATAGAAAGATTTAAATCAAACCAGTATCTTTGTTATATAAATCTCAGGGTAAACTGGGGTAAATGACCAATCTCTATGACTAATGTAACTGATTTTTCTGGAGAGCTATTTTATTTATTTGGTTGATTTTATTTTCTAGCAAATGAAATCTGAAAATACTATCCCTGAGTACCCTCATTTGCTACAAATACCTTCTCTTATCTAAACTTTATTTATTTCAATTAATATTCCATTATTCAGTAACTATCTACAACAATTTCAGTAATTCATATATTTCTTTCAAGGTTACAATTCAAAAATCAAACACAAAAAGTTAAAGACTTTGAATTCTACCATCTAAGATAATTTTAAGGATCAGTGGTTGCCCTCATGTGTGGCTGGTGGGAATGTGAGTGGGAGCAGCCACTTTGGAAAACAGTTTGGTGGTGAGTTTTTTAATGTTACACAAAAACTTAGTACAAGACTCATCAGTTCCACTCTTAGGAATTTACCCAAGAGAAGTGAAAATACATGCTCACATGAAGACTCAAGCATTAATGTTCACAGTAACATTGTTCAAAATAGCAAACAATGTAAACAATTCAAATGCCCATGAATTGGTAAATGGATAAACAAAATGGGGTATACTCGCATAATAAAATACTATTCAATAGTAAAAAAACACCAGTGGCACAAGCAACAACCTAGCAAACCTCAAAAATATGCCAAGTCAAAGAAGACAGACATGAAAGTTCTCATATCATGGGATCCCACTTATATGGAATGTCTAGAAAATGCAGATTTACAGATACAGAGAGCAGAGCAGTGGTTGGCTAGGGCAGGGGGGGTTGCCTAAGAATGCGGATTAGGTGCAGAAATCGACTGCAAACAGGCATGAGGGAAATTTAGGCAGTGATTGGAATGTTTTAAAACTGGATTGTGGTGATAGCTGCCCAACTGTATACATTTAAAAGTAATCCTTAAATTAGACAGTTGCAATGGGCGAATATCCTGATGTGTAAATTATATACCTCAATGTGTGCCGTGCCAGCATGGCCAAGGGTGAACCTGAGGAGGGGCGTTGAAGGATTGAAGAAAAAACAGACAAGAGAATACAGCTGGGGCTCGGTGGATCTCCCGTGCCTGGATGAGGACGCAAAAGACCCAGTCTGCAAGCCAATGCTTTATTTTATAGTCTGATTAAAACAATGGTAGATTAACAAGTATACAAATGTTCTTGTTTTGGCAACACTTGCTGCACCTCCCACAGCCCATTAGCTACTTGGGAAGGAATTAGTGAGGGCTACAAGGTCAGGCTTCATTATGCTAGGAGAGCTCTGCCCTCCAGGCTGGGACTTGTTTGTGGTCCTGCCACAGGTCAGCCTGAGCCTTGACCCTAGAGCCACTCCCTACATCAATGGACCTGTACAACTGATTAACTTGGTACTTTGTTACCTTCGTATTTTTATTTTAGTGATATTACAGTTTCAAAAACCTTTCTCAGATAATGTTAAAGAAATCTTTAAGCACAGAATCTAGATTTTAAGTTGGTTTCTTCCCTCTTTCCTGAACCCCTGAGACCCTTCATCTTGTATACCAGTGGAGACACATGCAGATTGTAAAACATTTTTCTCCTTCAAACTAAGCTCTGATTACATCAGCTGTATTTGCAGTGCACCTGATTAAGGCCATGATGTCAGTTAAATTCTTGAGTGATTAGAATGGCAAATTACCAGCCCAGTTCAGTAACAGGCATTGCTGCCTGGCTCTAGAACAGCAGAGGAAATGACCAGACTCAGCGTAGGTAACGGAATGCTCTAGGCCTCACCCCAAATCTAACAGGAAATGGTATTGGCTGTCAATGACAGACACTTGCCTATTTCGCATGGGGCAATGTTTCCTGTATTGAGGCAGCATTTCTAGGCGGCTCACCCACTATGAGTACACGAGGAAGTGCTGAGGAGGATGGAGGGACCCTGAGCTTTGACGTTGGACAGAACTGAGTTCAAATTCTGCCATTTAGCAGTCAGTGGTCTTTGGCTAATTATTTAATTTCTCTGAGCCTGCATATCTTCATCAATAATAGGGGATTCAATGATCTAATGCAAAGGATTTAAGAGCTAATTAAATGAGATGGCAGGTCCCTGGACCTATCATATAACAGGCATTTAACAAAAGGAAACGATTCATGTGATAGCTTAGATAAAGTGAGTAGCTTTGACTCGTCATTCAGTCAACAAATATTAACCAAGTGCCTATAAGTCATTTGTTCCTTCAAGTCAGTAAATATTTACTGAGCACCTACTATATTCCTGTTAATATTCTTAGTGTTCAGGGTACATTAATGAACTAAAAAAGACAAAAATCCACACCATATAGCAAAGCCTACTTAGACAATAAACTATATAAACATACTCTATAATTTTTATGTATGTTACAAAGAGCTATGTCTTATGAAAACAACCTCATGAATAGGGTAAGGGGGTCTAGAATGACGGAGGTGGGAGAAAGGATGAATTGGAATTTAGGGTGGTGAAGGGAGGGCCCAGTGAGTAGGTAAAAAGTGTGCAAAGTCTTAGAGTAGGTGAGTTGGCTAGGCGTCTTCCTGCAGATTTCAGAGGAAGAGGCTTGTGGGCCAAGTAACCAGCCAGTGGTAAGTCCCCAAGTAGAATGTACCCCAGGCACCTTCAGGAAGACCAGGGAGCCAGTTACTGTGTAGTCACTAGATATACAAGTAAATAACCAGTCAGAACTGTTCAAATTCTGCCTCTGTTACTTGCCAGTTCTATGATCTTTTGCTAATTATTTAGTTTCTCTGAGCTAATATCCCTTCACCTACAATATGAGATTCGAATATCTATTGTAAAGAATTATCTGTCTCAAAAAATTAAGACAGTCATTTGTCCCAGTCATCGTTTTTTAAAATATATTTTATAGATTTTTTTACAGAGAGGAAGGGAGAAGGGTAGAGAGTTAGAAACATCGATGAGAGAAACATCAATCAACTGCCTCCTGCACACCTCCTACTGGGGATGTGCCAGCAACCAAGGTATATGCCCTTGACCAGAATTGAACCTGGGACCTTTCAGTCCGCAGGCCAATGCTCTATCCACTGAACCAAACCCGTTAGGCCTGTCCCAGTCATCTTTGAAACTAGAATTTGTAGATCATGCTTCAGCAGAACAGAAACTATTATTTATTTTGTCTGGTCCTAATCCATTTTGCTGCACATGGAATCCTCTTACCCTGAGCTTATTCTGATACTGCAGCTCCCCTGGTGGGCAGCAAGGAGGGGGGCTGGCTGAAATAGAGGAGATTCTGAGACCAAGAAAGGATGAGAGAGACAAGCATTAATTCACTCATCCCATCAATAGACATGGAACCTCTGCTATAGACCCGGTACTTACCTCATGGAGAAGAACACTGTGGGGTGTGGTCATGAGTTTTAGGCACTGGAATGAAACTAAATTTTATCCACATATGAATGCATGCCTGTGTGTGCACGTGTGCTTATAGTTTTCCTTACAACCTGTGCACCAAAGGTGATTCAGACATTTATAGGTTTTTTTTTTTTAATCAGAGACTTCTGGTTAAAGAAAGGGAATCCATGCTGGCTCCTTCCCCATTGGCCTTCTCACACTTTTCCTTTGTTAACTCTGACTGGCTCTGAGTGAGGTTTTGGAAAGAATACTGGATTCAGAGTCAGAAGACCTTGGTTCAACAAATGCCCCTCGGAGTGTAGCTGTGTGGCTCAGGCTTGCCGTTTAACTCTCTGAGCGTTATTCTCCATAGATGGATCCCTTGCGTCCCTGCTCACTTATGGGTCTCACTCTCCACAGGCTGAGCTGCTCCTAAGTAGGGCCGAGGTTTTTGCAGTTTGTTCTCTCTCTGGTGCTCACCCCAGAGCTGGCTGCACAGGTGCTCTGTGTGTGTTATTGAGTGGAATGGTGTCGGCCCTTCCCACACACCACGGCTGGGGGAGGAAGACAGCCCGGAGTCTCGCGATGCTCCATAGCTCTTACTATTTGGGGAAGACTTGCATTTGGTTAAAGCATGAACATGTTTCTCTTCTTCAGTAACATTCACTTTGATTGTGCCGGTAGCACCAGCAAGGGGCTGGGCGTGGCTGAAAGGCAAGCACAGTGGGTCTCTGTCTATGAAGGCTCAGGGCTGCCAGAATAGTTTACAGGCATTTTCTGAGATGCAAATAGGTGTTTTTTTGAGCGGTAAAATATGTAAAAACAGATTTGATAAGTTTTTAGGAATTTTCACTCCTATTTTCAGTCCTATTCTATGACTTTGACTATAAACTATTGACTTCTGTAGTGACCACGTGGGAGTCTGAAACTTGGAGAGTCCCTACCCCCAGCATGTCCTGGAGCAGCTGTCGATAACTCTCTCTCCTCTGAGCTTCCTGCTGAAATGTCCTGATACTGGCTCAGTCATTATTTAGTCACGATCTGTTTATCATCATGTTGTTCTTCACGTTGCCTGTAGTGAAAACATTACATTTTTTTCTGATTTAATTTCCTTCTATATTTTATATACTTTAAATAACATAGGAGGCATGTGTGATTTTAATTTTTAGATTTTAAAATGGAAAATAATTTACTGGAAAATTTTAACTAATAAATTTAATTATTTTTATCACTAAGACTCAAATAGGATCTCCCAAATATTTTTCAACATATATCAGTTTTGTTATACTTTTCTGAGTGTATCGACATGAAGAAGGTAGGGCAACGCTGCTCTACGTTATGCTGTTGCAATTCCCCCTGGGGGACTGGCTGAAGTGGAAAGGTGGTACTGCTGGTGGGAGGGGTTGTTAGAGGGACCAGGATGGCACGTCCTCTCTCACTGTCTAAGTTCCATTTGCTGGAGTCGTGAAGTAAGGAGGGCAGTGCACAATGGTGGGCACTGTCTGATGGGTGTTTCTTCAGATTCCTGCTTTCCAGCTGGGTCTCCGGCTTCTTCCCGGGAACATAGGGCTGGAAGGGCGACAGGAACTGAAGGTAAATGCCATAGGCCTGCCTGCCCTGCTGGGAAAGGAAACAAGCATTTGACAGATTTCAAAGTGTTCCAGTCCCACAAGGCATAGAAGTCACTAAACCACATTTAAATCAAAAGTAAGTGATAACCCTCCTCTTTAGAAATAATTTAGCAAGTGTTTATATTAAACTGAAACACTTAAGCGCCATTTCCGTTGAATAAATACACCCAGTGAAGGAGAAAAAACCACAAAATGGATTTGACACTAACCTTAATTACTCTTTCTTTACCTCTTTACCTCTTTCTTTACCTCTTTACCTCTTTCTCTCTTTCTCTCTTCCTTTCTTCTTCTTCTTCTTCTTCTTCTTCTTCTTCTTCTTCTTCTTCTTCTTCTTCTTCTTCTTCTTCTTCTTCTTCTTCTTCTTCCTTCCTTCCTTCCTTCCTTCCTTCCTTCCTTCCTTCCTTCCTTCCTTCCTTCTTTCTTTTTCTTTCTCTTCCTTTCTTCTTAATCCTCACCCGAGGATATTTGCCCCTTGATTTTAGAGAGAGTAGAAGAGAGATGGAAAGACAGAGATAAACATCGATATGAGGGAAACACATTGACTGTTTGTCTCCTGCACCTGCGCTGACCGGGGCCTGGGCCGGGGAGAATCCTGTGACCAAGGTACGAGTCCTTGACGGGAATTGAACCTGGGACCCTTCGGTCTGCAGGCAGAGGCTCTGTCCACTGAGCAAACCAGCCAGGGCCTTAATTACCCTTGAGGTTCCGGAGAGTGATAAGTGTTGAGGAAGTGCCCTTGCAGCTTTGAATGACCCCCGACCCCACCCCGAGCAGGAAGGAGAGAAGGAGACATGGCTCAGTGGTCTCAGGAGGAGGATTGGTGTATTTAGCAAAGAAAAGTGCAAGGAAGCATGCAATTTGGGCTCTACTTATACTAAAAGTGATACATGGCTTATCTGAAATTCACATTCATTGAGCCTCCTGCTTTTATCTGGCAGCCCTGCTTAGGAGGGAGTGGGGCGGGAGGGACCTGGAAAAACACTGAGGAGAAGAAACGAGGAGCCCCCGAAATGGTGAGAGAACATTATGGCACAAGAATGGAGGCAGCGCCACTTTGATGTCAGGCCCTCGGCATGAGACCTGCACGGGCTTCTAAGAATGCAGGGACCAGGGCTACTCAGAGGCTCCGGGTGGCAGTGCTGGTTCCTAAGGACACTGGGACCTCTGAGGGGAGGGGTGGTGGCGGGAAGAGATCAACCAAAGACCTCGCATGCATATATGCGTAACACATGGACACAGACGAGAGGGTGGTGGAGGCCTGGGATGGGGAGGGGACATATATAATACTTTCAACAATAAAGATTAAGAATTTTTTTAAAATACTTGAGAGAGAGAGAGAGAAGACTCCCAAAAAGAAAGGTGGTGAGTTGAGGAAGGGCATTCTAGGCAGAACAAAACATGCCCAAAGGTACAGAGGGTGAGGCAACTCCGGCATCTGCTTCCACGGAGCCTTTGGCCCAGCAGAGGGATCCGTTCTCCTCTGCGCTCGCAAGGCCCATGCCGGAGCCGGGCTCTGCACCTTCTGCACTGAGGCAGCAGCGATGGGCCCTCAAGCACAGGCAGGAGGTTCCAGGACCCACCCACAGGCCGCGCGAGCGCAGCACAGCGGTGAGCCTCGCCGAGCCGACGTGCAGACGGCTGAGAACAAACCTGTCCAATGTTTTAACAAGTTCCAAGCAATGCAAGCCTTTGCACATTTGTGAATGTGCCTAAGTAACCGCCAAACAGTGATTTCTCTAACATTGGGCTTATGTCTCTGGGATGGTTTCCCAGTGAGAGAAGTAAACACAGGAACATCAACAAAATGGGACATGAGCAATTCCTCGCGTTCCCTGAGATGTGTCCTCATGCCAGCCTCCACAGCTCGTGTCTGAGGCGGGTTCTCCATGGCCCGTCTCAGCATCGCCTGCTTTGAATGTGGGATTTGGAGGAAAGATGCCGTCTTGCACGTTGTGTGGTAGGTTTACCCCGTGCTCAGCAGCCTCACCTGCTTGAAGCTCTTCAGCATTTGGTGCTGCCTGAGTAAGGCACTGCTTTCTGCCCGGTGGGGACAGGACCGAGGCGCCTGGGGCAGGGGGGGACCTGGCTGTCCCCCCCCCACCCCCTTCTCTCCCACTTGGTGTGATGGGGCCGCTGTCCCCGAGACAGGAAGTGGGAAGGTGTTTATCTAGCACAGTGGTTCTCAACCTTTCTAATGCCGCGACCCTTTAATACAGTTCCTCATGCTGTGGTGACCCCCAATTTCATTGTTACAAATTGAACGTAATTAAAGCATAGTGATTAATCACAAAAACAATATGTAATTATATATGTGTTTTCTGATGGTCTTAAGCGACTCCTGAGAAAGGGTCGTTCGACCCCCAGATTGGGAACCGCTAGTCTAGCAGCTTTCGGGTGTAGATAAATGTCGTCATTGTTGTTGTTGTTGTTAATACTGCTTTCAAGAACTTTACCAACCAGAATCAGTGCGTTTTGTTTTTGTTTCTGTCTGTTTTATTTCTTCTGTTGCCATGCCTTATTTTGTGTTGCTGGTGATAGGAGGAGGCTACCTGGGGATTTCACGTTACTCGTCACGGTATGAAGTCGCTGTGGTTGAACCTGTCATTTCAACTCCAGGAATGTTTATTTTGTCCTAAAGCTAATATTAGATGCTGCTTTTCTCTTTTGTTTTCTTTGCAAGTTTCCTAAAAGTGCTCCATCCAAAGCTTCTGCTCAGACTCTGCGGACCTGTCTTGACGTTCCTTTCCCTGGGAGCTGGCCACGTGGATTCTGGATTCTTCTTTGGCCAGGCACTTGCCTCTCCCAACAGCACAGCAGGGAGAGCCCGCCTTGCTCAGCCCAGCGTCTCCACTGAGGGTGGGTCTCGCTCTCCTGCGCCGCCTGCTGGAACCAGCGCCAAACGCAGCAGCTTTCCCAGTCTCTGGCCCTAGATTCCCAGCGGGAGCCAGAGCCAAAACCTCAGACAAAGCAGACAGTGTTTAGGCTGCCAGGATTCTGTCCTGTGCCTATCTCTGCCGCCTCCACTGGCTCGCCAGTTCAGAATTCCAATGTCCCCAAATGACTCGCCTCAAGTCATGCAGACCCAGAGCTCCTTGGCCAGAAGGAGGGAGTTCGCCAGCTTGGAGGCGGGGGCTCGCAGCCCTGCCAGCTTCCCCAAGGCGTGGTTCCTGGAGGCTGCTCTGCGCAGCAGAGAAGGCAAGTGGTTTCCTCTGCGGCAATGTCAATGTCAACATGCACAGGGCACTTACCCTTCCGGGGCCTCCACTGTGCCCCTCATGGGACCAGTCAGCTTCCCAACAAGCGGCTCAGGAACTGGAAAATGGTTTCTGCTTGTTCGCTTGCTTGCTTTTTAGCTACATTCTCACCAAACCTGGTGATTCTAAGGGACAGACGCCAAAGAAAGTGGAGTGCTGCTTTTTATTAAAAAGCGCCCCCGTTGTTTGTGCTTTAGAATACAGATCGCCTGTGGCAGGGAGTTATGCATTTGTTTGTCTCCTCACGCACAGCGTGGCACTTCCGGAAAGCTTGTTGAAATGCGCACATTCGCTGTGGTCAGAATTCTTCTTTCTATTCTTTTGTTAAAAGTAAACACAGTCAGATATGAGATTCTGATTGTTCATTCCTAGTTTAAACCCCCCAAATAAAGCTGAGGTGGTAGAAAGAAATGAGTGACAGTAGTGATTTCTCCTGTTACTCTGATTGGGGCGGGGGGGGGGGGGGCAGTACCCCAAGCTTGGAAAACTGGAGTACGCAGCAGCGAATGTATGCAGGAGAGAGTTGGGCTGGATATGAGACAGGACTTCCTGAGAGCAAGGTCATAGGCTACTCTTATAAAATACAAATGAGGAGCTTATGCCAGCAACTGCTCTAGAGATACAGACACATCCAGTTAGTTCAATAAACATTTATTATGCTCCTACATTGTACCAACACTGTGCTAGAAGCTAAAGTTAAAAAGACTAATAAAGTACAGTGCCCGCCCACAGGGAAGACAGAGACAAATAAACAGACAATTCAAATGCCATTTTCCTACACGACAGGAGAGAGGTGTGCCCACAGTGTGATGGAAGCACAATGAAGAGGCACTAATTCGAGCTGTGTAGTCAGGGAAGGCTTCCTGGAAGAGGTGATGCCTGTCCTTTGTGTGAGGAAAAACCTAGGTCAGTGATTCCAAGAGAGATGAACTGCTAGATCCTAATTAGATTCCTAATGCCGTGACCCTTTAATACAGTTCCTCATGTTGTGGTGACCTCCAACCATAAAATTATTTTCGTTGCTACTTCATAACTGTAATTCTGCTACTGTTATGAATCGTGATGTAAATATCTGATATTCAGGATGTATTTTCGTTGTTATAAATTGAACATAATTAAAGCATAGTGATTAATCACAAAAACAATATGTAATTATATATGTGTTTTCCAATGGTCTTAGGCGACCCCTGTGAAAGGGTCGTTCGACCCCCAAAGGGGTCGTGACCCACAAGTTGGCGACCCACAGGTTGAGAACCGCTGTGCTAGATGAACTGATGTAGAAACATTTTGATCATAGAACATCATGTCAGTCTTTGAGTTGTTATCTAGGAAATGCTATTGGCAAGAAAGGGATCGGATTTTTGTTCCAAGTTTGGTGTAACTCTATGGGGACAGCCTTTTGTAGATTTTCTGCATCCAAGAGGCAGGGTTCTTTAAGCAGCCTCTCTGTGCACCTGCAGAGCCGGCCATCCCTGACCCATCAGCGCTGAGATGTTCGGGGGCTGCCTGCACAGCCATGCTGGCTGGGCCCAGGGAAGGTGTTCGGGATATGATCCAGTAGCAACAGAGGAGACAGCGAGGGCTGGGCTGGGCTGGGGGCTCAGAGAAAACAGATTGGGACCTAGGAACTCTCCCAGCAGCTCTTGTTTGAACTCTTAGAGATTATCTTCCCAGACTCCCTTGTACAGATGAGAAAACCAAGGTGAAGGTCATGGAGCTGCTTCCTAGGCCTGGAGAACAGTGGGCAGCGACTACATGCTGGACGCCTCCCCTTTTTCACTTCAGTGCTGTACTTAGTACCTCCCCAGAGAAGAAACCTCTTCAGGGCATTTTTTCCAGAAAGAAATGTTTTTGAAAGGGGGGCCAGTTCATAGTGGGTTCTTGCTTCCTGGGTTGGCATCATAGGAGCTGGGAAGGGATCCCCCGCCTCCTCCAGGGAGGTCGGTCAATCCCAGCCATGGCAGTGGTGTCCTCCCCGCCCCAGACCCCAAAGGGAAAGGAAGGACTCTGAGGGGAAGCGGAGTGAGCCCTGCACCCCCACTCGCCAGGGCTGGCCCTGTGGGGCTGGCGCCAGGAGCTGTGCTGCTGCTCCGCCCTTTTCCTGGGCCCCAGCTTGTCTGCTGCTCTCAGATCCCCCGCCTCCTGAATGGGCCTTTGTGTGCCCAGGGCTGGCCAGGCAGGGCCCAGAGGAAACGCTGGACCGAGATGACCCCTCCGGTCCCGCCTGACCAGTTTCGCTGGGCTCTCTCCCACTCTTCCTGTGCACTTAGCCACAGAGGTGCCTGTGCTAATACTAATACCAACAGGCACATGAAATGCTCACTGCTCCTGGGCCCGGGCATTTGCTAAGGCTTTTCTTTAATTAAACCTTCTCAGCAAGCCTGTGGAAAATGTTATTTTATTATCCACATTGCGCAGGTGAGGAACCTGCCCTGGGAATTCTGAGACAGATCTGTGGCGTCCGTGCCCTTGTCCCCTCCTTCTAGCCTCCAAGGCGTCTCAGACAGCAGAGTCCTGAGCCACTCCACACCCTGCTGCCTGGGGCTCACCTGGCTCAGGGCACCCGCAGACCTAAGTGGGTGCCCACCAGGAATCCAAGCGACAACCTTCCGGTGTACAGGATGAAGCTCCAACCAGCTGAGCCACCCAGCCAGGGCGACTGGATGATTCTTCTATGTGTTATTCTCCAAGTTAATGTCTACAATCTGTATGCATCTCTGATCCCTCATTTAACCCACAGCTGTCATCGTGGACTGGTATCACCGTCTAATTGTGGTGACGTAAAATAATTGCCGTGTTTTGAGGAAACGGAGCCGAAGCATGTCAGGGAAATGCCATCAGGATCAAGATAACAGCCTGGATGCTGGTGGTCCCCGATGTCGGGGGCTAAACAAGAGCTGTCAATACCCTCCCCTTCCTTTCCTTATGGCGGGAAGCAGGCCGGCCACAGACCGAGGGTTCTCTGTGCCTGAGCTGGCTCAGCGGAGGCCCCTGCAGAGGCTGAGCGCTGAGCGCGCGGGGCTGTGCCTTATACACAGGCCTAGGTTCTGCGTCTCCCATACATGGCAGACATACACATTGTAGGCATTCTTCTACATCACATGCTAAGCTTCCGGGTGTCGTTTGCAGTTTGGGGAGGAGGGGTGTGCGCCCCATCCAAGCAGAGCTCGGACCCTCCACGCCCGAGGAGCCCCTCCAGAGGTCAGAGCTGGCGGTGGCCTCTCCCAATTCTAGGCAGAAGGGAGTCCCCCCTCCCCCCCTCCCTGGTTGCCTGTCCTTTGTGCTGAGGCCTGTTGCCCATGCTACAGGGGGAGGGGGAGAGGGAGGGTCCCTATCGCACCTAGGGCGCGGGGAGTGCTGCGTGCGCGCATGCTGCCCTCCCCTCCCTCCCCCGCTTCTCACTGTCCATCAGCCAAGAGGTGAGCAGATGACAGCAGCCCAGGGCAGGTTACCCTGGTGCAGCCAAGGGGGCTGTAGGCTCCCTACCTGCCTTCTCACTTTCAGCCCCAGCCCTGCTCCCTCCATAGGCCCTCGCTCTCGAGGGTTTTCCTTGGGAGTCACTTGCTTTTTGTCCACTTTGCCCGTCTCATTTTTGAGAGTGGAACTCACTTTCCAAACAAATCCTAGTTCAGCACAACAGAAATCAACAGCATGAGGGGTGATTCGGAATAGACAGAGGAAAGGACTTGTCAGGAAGATGGAGGGGGAACCCATTTGGATGAGAAGGTGAAATTACCTCTGGTGCATGGCGACTGTTAGAATTGAGGCGCCGGAATCCAGGGGTCCCGGTGCGTGCAGAGCCGCAGGGCCAGGCCGCGGGCACAGCTTCCCTCTGCAGGAGGCGCAGGGTCTGGGAGCACCTGCCCTGAGCTGGTCCCTCCACGTTTAATCCTGACCCACGTGACCCGTCCCTCACTCCTGATTGGAGCTCAGGCACACAGTCTTTCTCGATTGGCTAATTCAAAGGGAGGGGTTGGTCTTTGTGGTTTCCAGATGGGGCCCCAGGGAGCTGCAGGTCAAGCGGTCAACATGGCAGCTGCAAATCACGTGATCCAAATGACTGCCTCTTGCACGCCCCCTACTGGAGATCAAGTCCACAACTGGAGCATGTGCCCTTGACTGGAATCGAACCCGTGACTCTTCAGTCTGCAGATCTATGCCCTATCCACTGAGCCAAACCAGCTTGGGCTCACCTGATTCTTAAATATGGTATGAGTGAGGCATAGAGGGGGCGAGCTTGGGTAGAAGGCTTTCTCCTTCCATCATGAGCTGCATTATTTCCCTGAGCAGTAATGCCAGCCATCTTGCCCAGTCTGGCTGCCCACCAGTTGGTCCTTTTCCTCTGGCCCTGTTATTATTTTATTATTTCCTTCATTTTATTTACTGTGGGCTTTTCTTGTTATCTTTCTATTTTGTTTAGTTTTGTGTGTGTGTGTGTGTGTGTGTGTGTGTGTGTGAGCTGGGCTGCGCAGGCGGGGAACCTTGGCTTCCTCCATCACTGGAGCAAGCAAGCCTCCTGTTTGCTTCAGCTGCGTGGCTGCCGGCCGCCATCTTGGTTGGCAGTTAATTTGCATATCACCCTGAATAGCCAATGTGCCACGCCCAGCTCTGAGCCTGAAAGCAACAGCTCTGAAAGCAACTATGTTTCAATGATAGAAGCTAAACAAAGCCCAGATACCTGCTTTCAGCAGCCGAGGTCTCAGAGCTGGAGCTGCAACAGTGTTTCAATTATAGAAGCCAAACAAACCCCAGATACCTGCTTTCAGCAGCCGAGGCCTCAGAGCTGGAGCTGGCTCTCAGCTCCAGTGACAGCCATAGAAGGTAAATAAATCCCAGAATAAAAACAAAACAAAACAAAACAAAACAAAACAAAAAAAACAGAAAAAAAGGCAAGGTTTGGAGCTTCAGTCGCCCACCAGCCTGAAAACAGCCCTCAGCCCCTCACCTAGACTGGCCAGGGACCCCTATGGGGACCCCCACCCTGAAGGGGGTGCAACCAGATGCAAATACCCATCAGCCCCTCATCCAGGCTGGCCAGGCACCCAAGCGGGACCCCCACCCTGATCCAGGACACCCTTCAGGGCAAACCAGCCAGCCCCCACCCGTGCACCAGGCCTCTATCCTATATAGTAAAAGGGTAATATGCAAACTGACCTTAACATCCAAAGACTGGGAATGACTGGTCCTATGACACACACTGACCACCGGGGGGCAGACGCTCAATGCAAGAGCTGCCTTCTGGTGGTCAGGGCACTCCCACATGGGGAGCTCTGCTCAGCCACAAGCCAGGCTGATGGCTGCCAGTACAGCAGTGGTGGTGGTGGGAGCCTCTCCTGCCTCCTCAGCAGCCTAAGGATGTCCAACTGCAGTTTAGGCCTTCTCCCTGCTGGCAAGTGGACATTCCCTGAGGGCTGCCGGGCTGCCAGAGGGATGTCTGATTGCCATCTTAGGCCCAATCCCCCGGGGAGCAGGCCTAAGCCAGCAAGTGGTCATCCCCTGAGGGGTCCCAGACTGCGAGAGGGCACAGGCCGGGCTGAGGGCCCCCCCCCCCCCATCGAGTGCACAAATTTTTATATATATATTGCTATATTGTGTGTATATAAATTTGCCAGGGTTATATCCTCTTGTTGGATTTATCCCTTTAGAATTATGTTGTGCCCTGCTTTGTCTCTTGTTATGGCCTTAGCTTTGAAGTCTATTTTTTCAGGTATAAATATTGCTACTTTTTTTTTCGTTTGCATTTTCTTCAAATAGGTTCTCTATTCCTTGCTCACTTTTGTATCCTACTGGTATGCCTATAATGTCGATATTGTTATGTTCCATGTTGTTCCACATCTCCCTTAAACTGCTTTCCTGTGTATTAATTGTGTGTGTGTGTGTGTGTGTGTGTGTGTGTGTATGTTTCATTTTGGTTCTCTAATTGAGTGATATTTTCTACCCTGTCTTCTAATTCACTGATTCAATATTAGGCTTCCTCTAATCTGCTGTTTATTCCTTCCAGTATATTTATTTCTTCCATGTCATTCTTCATATCAGACTGGTTGTTTTTCATAGTTTCTATATACTTCTTCATGCTGTTGAGCATCCTTATAATCATTACTCTGAATTATATCTATACATATCTATATCTATCGATTTCTTCTCTCTCTACATATATATATCTGATAAATTGCTTATCTCCATTTCATTTAGCTCTTCTTGAGAATTCATTTTGGGTTTATTTTTATCCCAATTTTGGTGCCTATTTGGGTTTGTTTTATGCATTAGGTAGATCTTCTATGACTCCCAGCCTTGGTAGGCTGGCCTCATATAGTAGGTGACTTGTTGGAGTCAGTGGTGCAGTCTCCCTGATCACCAGACCTGGGTGCTCTAATGATGTCCCTTGTGCACATTGTGTGGGTTCTTCTGTTGTAATTGGGTCTTAATTGCTATTTTCTCATTCGAGCTTGGGCTTGTCCCCCAGGCTGGCTGACAGTGAGACTCAAGCCCCAACACATTGTGCAGGCTCCTGTGCTGGTGCTGATCACATGAAGCAGAATCCACCTCAGCAGGTTTGGTGCTGCCAGTATCTCCCTGTGGACATGCTGCTTGTGTAGCTTTTTGGATCCTGCTCTGTTGTTGCCTGAAGTGGCCACTGGGTTTATTAGTTTTGAGCTACTCTGGAGCATCTCTGGTACAGGCTAATGTAAGAAACTGTCTCTAACTGTTCCTGAGTACCCTGTTTGGAGCTATAAGTGATACACAGCTTGTAGTTCCCTCTGCTGGGGCTAGTTGCATATGGAAAGGACCAAGATGTGCACCAAGTTCAGCTTTTCCTAGCCCTGGGACCAGGAATAGGTCAGGCAAAGATTCAATGCATCCAAAGATCTGCCTCTGTCTGCAGTCTGATAGTTAGTCTCAGTCACATAATGAGCTTCAGGCTGTAGGACTCAGCATGGAGTAAACTCCACTGGGTGGGGTGAGAAGGTTTCCAATGGTGGGGCAATTGCTCCCCTCCCCGCTCCAGGTTAGGGCTGCATTAATGGGAAACTCTGCCTGAGAAAGATGTCTTCTGTAGGTGGGGGGATGCTCAGTGCAGGGATCCCGGCTGCTGTCCTCTCAGGTCTCTTCCCAACCATAGACTGTCCTCATACAGCTCTAGGACACTCTGTCCTCCCTCTGCCAGAGCCCAAGGTAAGGGCTGCATTTCTTTACCACATGAAATTTAGCTCACTTGTTCTTTAAGGAGGTGCCTGTGTTCCTAGCTGTCTCTCCCTGACAGACAGAACCCCCATTGCTTCTCAGAGCCAGATGTTATGTGGGCACCTTTCCCTGTGTTATTACTCTGGGCTGGGGACCCAGCTAGGGGTTTAGACCTCAGATTTATCAAGGGAATCCTCCCCTCCCCCGCATCTGAGCTATCCTTCCAGAATTTCAGCTGTTTCCTGTGGGGGTCCAGCCAGTCTCAAGACTCCGCACTTCCTACCAGCCTCAATGTGGTCTCCTCTTTATGTCTCTGGTTATAAGGATTCTCTCCAGCTGGTCTTCAGTTGGTTATTCAGGATGGTTTTCTATATTTTAGTTGTAATTCCAGTTTGGTCCTGGGAGAGTGTCAGTGTAGCTTTCACTTTATGTGCCATTTTGGAATCTTTTATTTTCTTATATTCTGCTTCAGATGAGAAATTTTGATTGAGAAAGTTTTCCCTTCAAATGCAGAGAGGGTCCTGGTAGCTGCCCTAGGATCCAGCACAGAGACAGCTGACTTTCAGTTGACAGCACCCAGACACTTTCTTCTTCTTAAAGACAATCCTCTAACATTTCTTATAATACTTGTTTGCTGGTGATGGATTCCTTTAGATTTTTGTCTGGAAATCTCTTTATCTCTCCTTTGATTCTAAATGATAGCTTTGCTGTGTAATTTGGTTTTAGATCCTTGCTTTTCATCACTTTGAATATTTTGTGTCAATCCCTTCTGGCTCACAAAGTTTCTGTTGAGAAATCAATTGACCATATTATGGGAAATACCTTTAACTAATTAACTCCTTTTTTCTTACTGTTTTTAAGATTCTCTCTTTGTTTTTATCTTTGTCATTTTAATTCTGAGGTGTCTTGGTGTGGACTCTTTGAGTTCATTTTGTTTGGGATTCTCTGTGCTTCCTGGACTTGTATGTCATTTTCTTTACCACAAGAGGGAAATTTTCCATGATTATTTATTCAGATAAGTTCTCAATCTTTTGCACTATCTCTTCTCCTTCTGGTTCTCCTATGCTGAAGATGTTTTCACCATTAATGTTGTCCCAGAGGTCCCTTAAATTATCCTCATATTTATTTATTTATTTATTTATTTATTTATTTTTTCTGCTTTAATTGGGTATTTTCTGCTACATTGTCTGACAAATCACTGATTTGATCTTCTGCTTCATTAATTTGTGGTCAATTCCTTCTAGTGTATTCTTAATTTCATTATTACATTCATAATTTCTTACTGTCTTTTTTTTATGGTTTCTTTGTCCTTTTATGCTGTTGAAATTCTAAGTTCCTTGAGCATCCTTATAGCCATTGTTTTAAGCTCTGTACCTGGTAGTTTCCTTGCCTCCATTTTATTTAGTAATTTTTATAGAGATTTCTCCTGTTCTTTTATTTGGGACATGTTTCTTTGTCTCCCCATTTTGGCTGCCTCTTTGTGTTTATTTGTGTGCATTAGGTAGACCTTCTAGTCTTGGTAGTGTAGCCATATGTAGTAGGTGTCCTTTAGGGCCCAGTGGCACAGCCTCCCTGGTCACATGAGCTGAACTCTTCAGGTTACCTACCCCTCATGTGGGCTGTGTGCACCTTCCTGTTGAAGCTGAGCCTTGATTGCTGATAGCACATCAATAGGAGGAAATAACCTACAGGCTGATTGGCTATGAGGACTCTGTGGTTACAGTGTTACAGTGGAGGGTCTGCTGTGCAGGAGCTGACCCCACAGAGCAGAACACACTTTAGCAGGTCTCTGGTGCATGTCAAGCTCTCTTCCTGAGGGCATCACTTATGGAGGTGGTTGGTTGGTGCTCCAGTGTTGTCTGAAGCTGTACACCAGGTACACTGGTTCTGAGGCCTTTTGTGAGGTATAGGGAAAGTTCATCTGCCACATGTGACCTGTCCAGGGACACTTGGTATGCACTACAAAGTGATCTGAGCCCTAACCAGTTTGGCTCAGTGGATAGAGCATTGGCCTGCGGGCTGAAGGCTCCCAGGTTTGATTCCGGTCAAGGGCATGCACCTTGGTTGTGGGCACATCCCCAGTAGGAGGTGTGCAGGAGGCAGCTGGTCGATATTTATCTCTCATCGATGTTTCTAACTCTCTATCCCTCTCCCTTCCTCTCTGTGAAAAATCAGTAATATATATATATATATATATATATATATATATATATATATATATATATATATATATATATAAACAAACCCAAAAAACCACCAAAGTGATCTGCAGATGGCTGGTACTTATGTTGGGCTTTGAGTACCTGGGAGAGGCCAAAATGTGAACTAAGTGACATGGGGCACACAGAGGTCAGATGCTGCTTGTTTGGGGTTAATGAACTTTTGAAAGAATTTAGAAATGTCCCCAGCATGAGCCAAGACAGTCCATTTGTATGGAAAAGCCACTGAAACCAGCTTGGGTGGGCCAGCAAGTTGGGTAGGATGGGATCTCAGATAATTGCCAGGGCAGGGTGAACAGTTAGGTTGATGGAGATCCCAATATAGAACCTAACTGGGCATACAGGGGAGGGCTCAGCAAACGAAAGATGGCTTCTGCCAGCACTTTTGTCTGTTAGAAAGCTACCTCTCTAGCCCTCACCTCAAAGCCAGATATTCAGTTCCTCCCTATATGTCCCTGGAACCTTTGATATGCTGCCCAGCACTGAAGCTCAGAGTGAGTAAGTCCATCATTGAGTTAGTCCATGCTCAGGCCATTTAAGAGGAACTCTTTGGACTCCAACAGTCCTCTGTCTCCCTCAGCCACAGCCCCCACTGGTTTTCACAGCCAGAAGGTATGGGGACTTTTCTTCCTGGCATTGGAAAGATGAGCTTGGGGGCCTGATAAAGGGTCAGGATCCCTCATTCTTCAGGAGGGACCTCCTCAGTAGAGACATCTCTCCCAATTTTTATCCATCATACGTGGGTGTGGGACAAGCCTGTTCCATTTCTCACCTCTCTTACCAGCCTTTTTAAAAAATATTTATTGTTCAGATTATTACAGTTTTTCCTCTTTCCCCCCCTTATAGCTCCCCTCTACCTGGTTCCCCTCCCACCCTCCGCCTTCACCTGCCCCCCCCCTCATCCATAGGTGCACGATTTTTGTCCAGTTTCTTCCCGCATCCCCCACACTCCTTCCCCCCCCCAAGAATAGCCAGTCTATTCCCTTTCTATGCCCCTGATTCTATTATAATCACCAGTTTATTCTGTTCATCAGATTATTTATTCACTTGATTTTTAGATTCACTTGTTGATAGATGTGTATTTGTTGTTCATAATTTGTATCTTTACCTTTTTCTTCTCCTTCCTCTTCTTAAAGGATACCTTTCAGCATTTCGTATAATGCTGGTTTGGTGGTGATGAACTCCTTTAGCTTTTCCTTATCTGTGAAGCTCTTTATCTGACCTTCAATTCTGAATGATAGCTTTGCTGGATAAAGTAATCTTGGTTGTAGGTTTTTGGTATTCATCACTTTGAATATTTCTTGCCACTCCCTTCTGGCCTGCAAAGTTTCTGTTGAGAAATCAACTGACAGTCATATGGGTACTCCCTTGTAGGTAACTGACTGTCTTTCTCTTGCTGCTTTTAGGATTCTCTCTTTGTCTTTTGCCCTTGGCATTTTAATTATGATGTGTCTTGGTGTGGTCCTCTTTAGATTCCTTTTGTTTGGGGTTCTCTGCGCTTCCTGGACTTGTAAGTCTATTTCTTTGACCAGGTAGGGGAAGTTTTCTGTCATTATTTCTTCAAATAGGTTTTCAATATCTTGCTCTCTCTCTTCTTCTGGCACCCCTCTAATTTGGATGTTGGTACACTTGAAGCTGTCCCAGAGGCTCCTTACACTATCTTTGTATTTTTGGATTCTTTTTTCATTTTGCTTTTCAGGTTGGGTGTTCTATGCTTCTTCGTATTTCAAACCTTTGACTTGATTCTTGCGATCCTCTAGTCTGCTGTTGGAACTCTGCATAATATCCGTTATTTCAGTCAGTGTATGCTTAATTTCTAGTTGGTCCTTTTTCATAACCTTGAGGGTCTCACTAGATTTCTTGAGGGTATCACTACATTTATCGGTGGTCTCACCAGTCTTTTTGAGGGTCTTACTAAATTTATCAGTGGTTTCTAGAAAGTTCTTGAAAAACCTTAAAAGTGTGGTTTTGAACTCTACATCCAGCCATTTGCTTTTCTCCATTTCTGTCATTTGTGACCTGTTTCTTTGTCTCCTCATTTTTTATGCTTCCCTGTGTTGGTAGAGTGGCTTTGTGTGCTAGGTGTCCTCTAGGGCCCAGTGGCTCAGCCTCCCCAGTTACCTGAGGTGGACACTCTTGGTGCACCCCCTTGTGGTCTTCGTGCACAGTCTTGTTGTAGTTAAGCCTTGATTGTTGTAGGTATCACTGGGAGGAATTGACCTCCAGGCCAATTGGCTGTGAGAGTCAGCTGTGTCTGCAGTGGGAGAACTTCTGTGCTGCAGACACCCTTATGAGACAAGACTTGCTTCAGTGGGGCTTTGGTGCTCACTGAGTCTGCCCCCTGAGTGTGTCCCTTATGGATCTGAGGAGTTGTAATTGGATGATCCCACTCTGACCACTGGGTACACTGGCTCTTGGATCTAAGGAGGTGCTAATTTAGCCTCTGCCTGAGGCTACCCAGCAGGAGCTACAAGGAGATCTGAAGATTCCCCTTCCTTGTTTGGGGTTTGGAGGTGCCCAAATGAGGCCCAGCTGTGAAGCAATGCAAGCTGCTGTGGAGCCTTGGGCCTTCTCTTGGAAGGTCTGGGTCTGTCTGGCCCAGCTGCAATTTGGTAGGTAATTTTCAGATTGCAAAGGGCCAGGGCATTCATATGAAAATTCCTTGGGTGGGGCAGGGTCTCAGGGAATCAACAGGGCGGAGCAAGCAGCTATGGCTGATCCTCAGTCCTGCCCTAAGGGGCCCCGTGTCTCAGTGTCCGGGTAATCGCTGCAAGCACCTTTGAGAGACAGCCGCCCATGAGTTCCGAGTTCCGCCCACTGCCAGACAGTCCAGTTTCTCCCCGTATGAGTCTAGGTCCCAGAGACTCACCCGGAACTGGAGCTCAGAGCAGTCGGGAGCTTGTGACTCCCTCCCGATTCAAAAAGACAGCCGCGTCCTCAGTGGCCAGCCCTTGCCGTGTGCTCCTCGGTACCTCTGCACTTCCACACCTCCTCTGAGTCTCAGTGTGCTTTTCTCTTTCCTTCTAGTTGTAGAATTTCCCCTCAGCCAGCCTTCCTGTGGTTCTGGATGATGTCTATTTTGTCTTTTAGTTGTATTTTTGAATTTGTTGTGGGAGGCAGCAATTTCCAGTGTTTACCTATGCCGCCATCTTGGTTTCTTCCCTACCAGCCTTGATGTGGCTTCTTCAGTATATCCTTAGTTATAGGACTTCTGTCCAGCTAGATTTCAGGCAGTTCTCAATGATGGTTGTTCTTTAGTTTAGTTGAAGTTTTGATGTGGTTGTGGGAGGATGCCAGCACCACATTTGCCCACCGCCATCTTTACTGAAAGCCTGCCCAGAGGTCAATTCTTTAAGGCTTGCTTCCCTCATCCTTCACCCTAGCCAGCTTTCCACTATTCTTTACATGTCTACCTCAGTTCGCATTATGTAAACAATCACAGAAACACGTCACCTACCAGCACTCCTTAAAGCACCATAAATTCCTTTCTTCTTTATTAGCAATCTTTAACTTTTTTATTTATCCTGCTCCTATTTTTTTACCTTCCCAACTTACACTGGAATGCTTGCATAAATATACAAAAGATTGTTTAGTGGGCAACAATTTCACCTACATGTTTACCTGTACCATGTGTCTTAAGTAGTGGCCAAAGTGCAGGTGGTATTTTTTTTAATTTACTGTAAGGCCAGCAGATAATTCCTGATTAATTTTAGGTCCTGTCTTTAAACTTTGACACTGTGAATACAAAAGGTACCATTTTTCTTTTCCTTTGTTTTCATGTCTTGCTGATGCATTTTGTATGTGTATATTTTGCTTATTTCTCCATTAAAATGATCTACAATAAAATTATTTTTGGAGGCAGGAAACAGAAATCAGGCAATACTCAATCAGGGAAGATATGGCAGGAATTCAGACATGAGTGCAGATGGCTTCTACACATCTTTTTTAAAACCTGAGATTCTCTTTAAACTAATCAGAATGTAGGAGTTTTGCCTTTTTCTCTGTGTTTTTCACTATACTATAGGGCATTTGACCCACTTTGGAGGTGCTTAAATATTGGAATTATCTGAGATAGTAAGATAAATAATTCTGTTTGAGGGAAAGAAAGGAGAGGAGGCAAACATGCTTTGGATTTAGATGATCATTGAACATATTAGACATGAGGTCTCCCAACAGGAATTCAATGCTCTCTGTGAGGATCTCATGTGTTTCTTTTATTCATATTCTCTTTTTGGATCTCAGGTAATTTATAGACCCAGATGCTCTCTGAACTGGTAATTTCAATCCAGTAGGTCTTTATGCTTGGGCATTCTCCTCGACCAAAAACCACAGATGGCAGGGCCCTTCTAACCTTCTCAAGATAGGAAGTGATCTTGCCAATAATTTTGGATTGAACTAGCAGAATATTTTTTCTTCCAGTGAGTCAAAAAGCTTTTTTGTGCATTTCCTCCCCATTGGTTCCATTGTACTCCATTCTGAGCTTGACAGAACAAAGATTATCTTTTTTCTACTTGAGAGCCTGGTGGATATTTGAAGACAGTAACTATTGTCTACACGAAATGTATATTTATTTGCCTAAACATTTCCAGTTTTCCAAATTCCTTAAGATATGATTTCCAGCCAGAACCGGTTTGGCTCAGTGGATAGAGCGTTGGCCTGCGGACTGAAGGGTCCCAGGTTCGATTCCGGTCAAGGGCATGTACCTGGGTTGCAGGCATATCCCCAGTAGGAGATGTGCAGGAGGCAGCTGATCGATGTTTCTCTCTCATCGATGTTTCTAACTCTCTATCTCTCTCCTTTCCTCTCTGTAAAAAATCAATAAAATATATTTAAAAAAAAAGATATGATTTCCATTCTCTTCTTTACTTCAGTTGCTGTATTTTCTGTGTTCGCCACTTTGCCTGACGTGGGGCCCAGAGCAGAACAAGACTCCTTCCCCCGCATTTGTTTCCTGTTTTCAACCCCTGATCCAGTAGCCTTCACATGCTCCAGGCATCATGATACTTTCCCCTTGAAAAGCAGTTCTGGACTTTTATTTCATTCTCATAATCCACGTGTATGAAAGGGATTTTTGTTTTTGCAGCTCTCCTTAAATTCTCCAAATCCTTGTTGCTGCTTTTTACTTGACTTAAATTTATGACAAAGTTTACTGTATTCAGGGCTGGTTGCTTTTTTCATATTCAGTCCAGAGCTCAATAAAGACCTAAGAAGTATTAATTGAGTTCATAGTCAGTAACTTGTACTGACTTGTCTTCATGTCAACATCATCATCATCATCATGTTAGTAGCACAGAGCTCCTTTGGCCTAGGCCTCATTGTGGTCGGCAAACTCATTAGTCAACAGAGCCAAATATCAACAGTACAACATTTGAAATTTCTTTTGAGAGCCAAATTTTTTAAACTTAAACTATATAGGAAGGTACATTGCTATTAACTTAATTAGGGTACTCCTAAGGCTTAGGAAGAGCCACACTCAAGGGGCCAAAGAGCCGCATGTGGCTCGCGAGCCGCAGTTTGCCGACCACGGGCCTAGGGTGCTTGTTTGTTTGTCTCCAATATTGTCTATGCTGTTTATGGAGAAAGAGCCCATGAAGAAGTTGTGGTTTTTATAAATGGAGTTTTATGATTTTAGTCTAAGTTCAGTCTTCTCATAGGGTTCAGTACAGAGCTGCCACCAACAGCAGGAGGGAGTGGGATTTAATTGATGTAGTTTGCTGACATTAATATGAGGTGTTTTGCATTGACCCCCTAGCCAGAGTTCCCTTGCCAGGATGGCTAAAACCATCACTGAGGCAATGCAATGTGGTGAGAAGAGTCCTAGGCTTAAATGGATGATTTAAATTTAGGTTTGGTTTCTATCTCTGCTACCCAGACTTCAGTTTCGTCCTGTATAAAATTGGAGTTAACCTAACTGAACAACCAAGATCTCGGCTCTGGTATGATGGTGAATGAAATAATGTTTCACACCGCTTTCAGTGAACTCTAGGCAGAGCAAGTGCCCTTATTCAGGCCCCACAACTGGTTCTGGGTAAATAAAGGACATTCCAGTTGGACTACTGGTCATTCAATACAATAAGAAATTCTCTCTGCAGCCTCAGGCTGGTCCCTAAGTCACACCCAGGATGCTGTCCTCACGGTGGGGAGTCAGTCACTCTTCAGGGTGCAGCTCATTGCCCTGTGGCGGAAGGTCAGTGAGCTCCTGTCCCTGTTGGCCAGCAGAGCGCAGCCTAGACACAGGGGCAGAGGAGCTGCGACACCCGAGCCCTTATCGCAGCTGTTTTTTTCTTTTTCAGTGCACTGGACTCTGTACTTGGGTGCATGAGCCTCTGGCTTTGTTTGCAGAAAGAGTAATGGGCTTGATTTCCTACCTGCCTGTCAGGGTGGGTGAGGAGGAATGACTATCTCTCTGGAGAAAGATACTATTTGGACAGCCAGTCTGTTTCCCTCAGGGGTGCGTGGGCAGTAAGTTCTCAGGGCTCCAAAGTCTGTGTGCTCACCCTGGCGAGAGCACAGGAAACTGGATAATCACCCTTCACTCAGATGGGGGACTACGCCTGTCTCCCCAGCGCAGCCCTGGGTGAAAGTCCCACTTCATGATACATTTGTGCCGGTGACGGAATTGGACACGAAGCAGAGGCAGATGGTTGTCAATCACCACTTCCCATACAGAGCATGAGCTGTGCAACCTCATGATTCATTCCATACTCACCTGGATCAGAGACCTCCAGGCACCTAGAACTCCGCCTCCCCAAGCATTGCCCTGATTAATGGGAGGCCACAGCACTTCAGCTCACACAGAGGCCTCATTTAGGGCTGAGTTCTGACTCCACACCCACTAGGTCACCCCTCTCACCCTTCCCCCAAGGAGGCACGGATGGTCTTGCCATACCCCACATCTCCCACAAGGGGGAGCCCCCGGAGGGCAGCGGAGTTTTGGAAGCTCTGAAATTTTCTTCTGTCCTCTGATTTTCAAGGACTCAACTGTGAGATTTCTTTGTTGCAATGTTGGGGTCTGAGATAACACTTCTGGAGGCTGCGTGAGAACCATAGCCAATACAACCTTTTATTGTTTGTTGTTATTAAAAGGAACAAAGGAACAAAGAGCTTGAGGACGTGCGTGGCTCACAGGCCCTGGATGCAGGCCAGCGGCACCAAACAGACCCAAGAAACATGAAGGCCAGGCAAGAGGTGCCTGTTGCTGCAAAGCTCAGGTAGGTCCCCTGAGAGGACTATGGACGGGAACAGGGGCAGAGGCACCGAGCCCCTGATGGTGGAAGAGTGCATGGAGCCCAGCGTGGCTCAGTGGTTGAGTGTCGACCTATGAACCAGGAGGTCAGGATTCGATTCCCAGTAGGGACACATGCCCAGGTTGCAGATTCAATCCCCAGTAGGGGGTCTGCAGGAGGCAGCTGATCAATGATTCTCATCATTAATGTTTCTATCTCTCTCTTCATCTCCCTTCTTCTCTGAAATAAATAAGAATATATTTTTTTTAAAGAGTACATGGAGCAGATAGTGGTCAAAATGAGAAGGTGTGCCTGAAAATCTATCTGATCATTCTGGTTGCGTGTCATGAAGCCACACCAACTCTGGGCTTCTGACCTAAACCAGAAGGAATTTTGGTCTGATGGTGCTTTCCATTCTGAGCTAATGTTTCAATCTCCCGTAGTTTCACTTGCAAATGGACTGGGAATCAGAAGTTTTCTGCTACTTTGCGAGATTAGCATAAGCCAGGAGACATTGGAGTTTCCTTTTTCCTCACCTACAAAGGGAGAGGATAATATATTACTGATAGCCCTTATAGGATTTTTCTGAGGATTGAATGAGTGTGATAATGTGAATAAATGCTCTTAATAGATCATAATTGCTAGCTAAAGAAAAGATGGCCTTAATAATAATTGATCAGTTAATATACCCCATATTCCTTTCAGCAGGGTGTCTTCCTATTGAGCTTTGCAGGAATGTGTGTGTGTGTGTGTGTGTGTGTGTGTGTGTGTGGAATTTAAATACACAAAAACATTTCCCTGGCACTTTCTAGAGGAACTCCTTGACAGATAAGCCAGAAACATGCTGTCCTTTCCCTTTAGCCACCTCCTCGGAGAGGGATCTATGTCCTGGCCTTGTGCTGCCTGAGTAAATGCCGCCTGTGTCACGGCACATGGTCGGACTGACTGTGCTTGGAAGACGCAAACCAGAGGCTGCGTTTATTATCCCAGCACCATATTCCTTTCCTGGGACGTTCTTTCCAGACCCCATGTTATTTATTCACTGAAATGTCTCAGATGGCAAATTGGGGTTCTGCATTCTCTGGTCAGGCTGGTCCAGTCAACCTGTGAAGGCCGAGGTGGCCTTCGCACACGGTGGACACGCTCACCCTTTCCTTGGATTCAGGGGCAGTGTAGTGTGTGGGGAAGGTGTGCAGACATGGGCAAACATCCTGGAGCCTAGCCCCCTCCTTCCTGCATCCAGATTAGATGTGAGTGCTCATGAGATTACGCCTGACACACCAAAAGCTTGCAACTCTAGTGCGATATAACTGCAAGGCATCATCATCATTCTGCTGCACGCTTCTTATTAGTGATTTGCCTATGTTTCAGAACCTTAATTATTTTAAATGCTGTATCTCCCTAGATGTTAACGAATCCTCCTACTTCTTTTATTCTTCACAAATTGACTGAAACATTGAGTATTTGTAGAGATGCTAAGTTTAAGACCGACACCTATCCATCTTGAAAGTTACCTAAATCATGATTAGATGCACAATATGTACATAGGATGTATTTTTCTGAGACCATCAACCATATATATATACCAACCCCTTGTCCTGTCAAGCATGCACTTACTCCCCTTTTAATACAATATATATATAAGTATATATTTGACCAATAAAACACACTGATGTTCACATGGCATACTCACTTAGCAGGTTTTAATGGGGTAGAGGAATGAACATATCCCTCTGTCAGCATCTCAGTTATTTTCAAGTCCAGAGTGATCACAATACACTATTCATGTTGCTAAAAAAATAATGAATCTATTTCTCTCTATTCCTAGTAATAACTATCAATATCTAGCCTCTTCCAGGCAGATTCTCGGCAGATTTAGATATTTTTAAATGAGTTTTTAAAAATAAATTTGTAAAGTCAATTATTTTGAATCTCATCTGAAGCAATTAAAAAACATCCTGACATTTAAGGTGATATTTTTCCCAAATAAAATAATTATAAATAATACTAATTATGAACAAATTACTCAGTTACTCTCACTTTGGCTCAACCTTTAGGTTAATAAACCAGTCAATTAAAACTAATCTTGATCAAAGGACCAATTTGTTAAAAAAAAAAAAACTGTAGCGACATTTCACCACAAGTGTGACTGATATTTTCTTAAACAAAGAGCTGTCTTCCCAGAAGATGTTATGGTCAACTGGTAGGCATAGAAAACTAGCGTTTTTTTATGCTTCTCTTGATAATGCTTCTCAGTTAGGTACAAAATGACAATAATGAAGAAAATGGTGATGTTAATGTACAAAACTAAACCTTGGACTTCAAAAACTACCTTAAAGAGATTTCTGAAAATCTCAGGACAATTGCTCACACAGACTGACAATATCAATCTGCACACTGGTAAAGATGTCAGATGTGTCTCTGTCTGCCTGCATGTTTCATTTTCTCCAAAGGTATAGGGGAGGGATTTGAAAATATGGCCCAAAGACCAAATCTAGTCCGCCACTTATTTCTGCAAATAAAGCTTTATCATAATAATGCACCAATTCTTTTGTTGCCAACCCCAGGTGTAGGGTAATAAAAAATACTAAAATCTAATTATCTTTGAATTTATAACATCAACTAATATTTAAACAAAACTTTACTGTTTATAAAATCTGACCACATTATTTTGTAACATGTATCATCCTCACTTACCTGATGAAGAAATTGCAAACTTTCCAGGTCATTCAGCCCTTTAGTGGTGCAGGTCAGACGCAGCCTCTGAAGAGGGAATGGCGCTGTCCTGACGGCAGCAGTGAAGGGGGCAGCTGTCAGTGCAGTAGGGGTCCTATCGCATTCATGTGCCCAGATGTGATCATTGCCATGTGATCATCGCCATGTGATCAGTGTCATGTGATAATTGCCCATGTAATCAGTGTCCAAGTGATCATTGCCCAGTGATCATTGCCATGTGTTCATTGACATGTGATTATTGCCATGTGACCATTGCCATGTAATCAAGTGTCCATGTGATCATTGCCATGTAACCAGTGTCCATGTGATCATTGCCATGTAATCAGTGCCTATGTGATCAGTGTCCAAGTGATCGTTGCCCAGTGATCATTGCCATGTGATCATTGACCATGTGATCAGTGCCATGTGATCAGTGCCCAAGTGATCATTGCCCATGTGATCAGTGCCATGCGATCAGTATCCATATGATCATTGTCATGTGATCATTGCCATGTGATTATTACCATGTGATCATTGCTGAAAGATGGCAAAGGAAGCAAAACTGGAGACTTTCATTCTGTTCTCTCTTTATCTGACCCTGGCCTGGGTGATTTTAACCTCATTCTGGTCTTATGTCCTCATTCTCAGAACCAGCACTAATAAACAAAAAGGAGATCAAAGTGCTCTGTAGTCATAGCTACGCTTCAGTGCATCAACTCTTGCTGTCCACACTGAAGAAATGCATTCACCCTGAAATTGGCACTGTGGCACAGAGAGTCTGAAATAACCAGTAACAGAAAAGTCTTTGTTTTGGGAATGTTATATTTTTTTAAAAGTTTGCTTTCTGAGACTGAAAATCCTATCTTACGTATTTTTCTCACTTTATTATAAAAATTATGTTTCTTCCCAAGCTCACTCAACTAGCAAGGTGGGCCACAAGGTGCTGGAACAAAGACAATGCCTTTGAGATATGCAGATATAAAACCAATTGTTTACAGAAAAAAAGTATTTTATTTTATTCTTGTTTTATTTTTCAAATTTATTTTTATTTACAGTTAGCATTCAATATCATATTAGTTTCAGGTGTACAACATAGTGATTACACATTTATATACCATAAAAATGATCACCTTGATAAGTTTAGTAGCCATGTGGCACTACACATAGTTATCACAATATTATTGAGTATATTCCATGTGCTGTAATTTCCATCCTTGTGACTATAATTATAACTGACAATTGTACTTCTTAATGTGTTCACATTTTTTACCCAGTCCTCTAACCTCCCCTTCCATCTGGAAACCATGAATCTGTTCTCTGTATCTATGAGTTTGTTTCTGCTTTGTTTATTCATTTATTTTAAGACTGCACATATAAGTGAAATCATCTGGTACTTATCTTTCTCTGAAAGACTTACCACAGCTATTAGACCCATCCCCATTGTCACAAATGGTAAGGTTTCTTCTTTCTAAAGGCTGAGTCATATTCCATTGTATATATGTACCACATCTTCTTTATCCATGTAATTGATACTTAGCTTGCTTCCATATTTTAGCTATTGTAAATAATGCTGCAGTGAACAACATTAGGATGCATATATATTTTTGAATTAGCATATTGGATTTCTTTGGGTAAATACTCAGAAGTGAAATTGCTAAAGGTCATGTCCTAGTTCTATATTTAATATTTTCAGCTAACTCCACACTGTTTTCCATAGTGGGTGCACCAATTTACAATCCCACCAACATTGCACAAGTGTCCCCTTTCTCCACATCCTCTCAAATCCTTGATGTTTCTTGATTTATTGATTAAAGCCATATGACAGGTATAAAGTGATATCTCATTGTGGTTTTAATTTGCATTTCCATAATGATTTGTGATGTTGAGCACCTTTTCTATTGGCATTTATATGTTTTTGGAGAAATGTCTATTCAGGCCCTCTGCTCATATTTTAGTGGTTTGATTTTTTCTTTTCTTTCTTGGTGTTAAGTTGTATTAGTTTCTGATATATTTTGGATATTATGCCCTTATCATTGGCAAATATTTTTCCCAGTAAGTAGGATGTCTTTTCACTTTGTTAATGGTTTCCTTCTATGTGCAGAAATGTTTTAGTTGGATTTAGTCCCATTTGTTAATTATTTTTTTTTGTTTTCTTGCCCAGGGAACCTAATAAAAAAATCTTGCTAAAAATGATGCCAAAGAGTTTACTGCCTATATTTCTCTCTAACAGTTTTATGGGTGAAGGTCTTACATTTAAGTTGTCAGTCCATTTTTAGGTATTTTTTATGTAGTATAAAAAATGGTCTAGTTTTATTATTTTGCATGAGTCTGTTCACTTCCCCCAACATTATTTATTGAAGAGACTGTCTTTACCTAATTGTACAATCTTACCTCTTTTTTCATAGATTAATTGACTATACAGGTGAGGTTTTATTCTCAGGCTCTCTGTTCTATTCCATTGATCTATGTGTCTGTTTTTATGCCAGTATCACACTGTTTTGATTACTATGGCCTTGTACTATAGTTTGGTATCAGGTAGGATGGTGATAGCTCCAACTTTGTACTACTTTTAAATATTTCTAGGACTATTTGAAGTGTTTTGGTGGCTTTGTATAAATTTTAAAATTATATAATTTAGTTTTGAAAAATGCCCTTGGTATTTTGATAGGGATCACATCAAATCTGTAGATTGCTCTGAGTTGTATGAACATTTTAATGATGTTAGGTTTTCCTAGCCATGAGCATGGTATAATCTTCCATTTATTTGTATCTTTTTCAATTTCTTTCTTTAGTGTCTTATAGTTTTCTGAGTATAGGTCTTTGACTTAGTTGATTAAATTAACATCTATGTAAGCTATTCTTGATGTAATTATAAATGGGATGTTTTCTTAATTTCTCTCTCTGATAGTTCATTATCCTATATAATAAAAGCCTAATATGCAAATTGTCCCCTCAACTGGGAGTTCAACTGGGAGTTCGACCAGGGGGTGACGCCAGCTAACCACCTGCAGCCTCTCCCCCTGGCTGGCCCACCCCCGATCGCCCTTCCTACCCCGATCAGGGGTGGGGCTGGCCGCCCAACCTCTGGCATCCCCTGCCCCTAGCCAGCCTGGCCCAATCAGCCCCGATAGGGGAAGGCTGGCCAGACCCCACCTATGGACGAATTTATGCACCAGGCCTCTAGTTAGTGTATAAAAATGCAACCAATTTTTGAATAATAAATTTGTATCCTGCTATTTTACTGAATTTTTTTACTAGTTCTCATAGTGTTTTGGTAAATTCTTTAGAGTTCTCTCTTTATAGTATCTGCAAATAATGACAGTTTTATTTCTTTTGTTCCAATTTGAATGCTTTTTATTTCTCTTTCTTGTCTGATTGCTGTGGCTAGGACTCCAGTACAATGTTGAATAATAGTGGTGAAATGTACATCCTTGCCTTATTCTGGAACTTTAAGAAAAAGGTTTTAGCTTTTCAAAGTTGAATATAATGTAAACTAAGATTTGTCATACATGGTCCTTATTATATTGAGGTAGTTCCTCTATCCCCACATTGCTGAGAGTTTTTATCATAAAGGGATATTGGATTTTGTCAAATGCTTTTTCTGCATCTATTTATATATTCATATTATTTTTATCCTTCATTATGTCTATGTGGGGTATCATGTTAATGTATTTATAGATATTGCTGAATTAGTTTTGCTGATATTTAGTTAAGGATTATTACATGTATGTTCATGAATGATAAATTCATTTTATTTTATTTTTCCATCACCATTCATCCCCTCTAGGCCCTCTTCCACCTCCTCACCCCTCTCCCCCCTCTTGCCATCACCACAATTGTCCATGTCTATAAGTTCTCTCCCTTTTTTATTCTTCTTTGCTCAGTCACTTCCTCTCCAACACCTCCCTGCACCAGAGCTGCCTGCCTGTTCTCTATCTATGACTCTGTAACTATTTTGTTTGGTAGTTCAGTTTGTTCATTAAATTCCACATTTGAGTGAAATCATATGATACTTGTCTTTCTCTAACTGGCTTATTTCACTTGGCATAATGTTTTCTAGGTCCATCCATGCTTACCCACAGGGATAGGGCCTAAACTGGCAGTCAGACATCCCTTTCACAATCTGGGACTGCTGGTTCCTAACCGCTCACCTGCCGGCCTGCCTGATCGCCCCTAACCACTCTGCCTGCCTGCCTGATCATCTCTAACCACCTCTGCCTGCCTGCCTGATCTCACCTAACTTCCCTCCCCTTCCAGCCTGATTTTACCCTTAACTGCCTCTGCCTGCCTGATCATCCCTAATTACCCTCCCCTGACAGCCTGATCTTGCCCCCAACTTCTGTCCCCTGCCAGCCTGATCTCACCCCCAACTGCCCTCCCCTGCCAGCCTGGGTGCCCCCAACTGCCCTCACCTGCCAGCCTGATCTTGCCCTCAACTGCCCTCCCCTGCCACCCTGATCACCCCTAACTGCCTCTGCCTCAGCTCTTACCACTATGGCTTTGTCCGGAAGGAAGTCAGATGTCCAGAAGATGGCCGGTCAACCCAGTCTAATTAGCATATTACCCTTTTATTCATATAGAATAATTATAAAGGATAGAATTGCTTAAATGGGGGGGGGGCTTTTTCAGCAGGAGGAGATGCTCTTGGCAGACAGAAACACATAATCCCTATATCTGGACTGACAGCCAACCATACGCACTATACTGCCAAACCGGTCATTAAAAAATTGAACCGCTTTCTTACACTTTACACCAAACATTTGTTGCCCTTAAAACTCCTCCTCAGCCCCCCACCTTAGGTTCTGCCTTTGCAGTTCACCCAGATTAGGTTCTGATTGGTTGGTTTCTATGCCAGTCAGCATCAAAAGCTCCACCTCCTAGGCAGCCATTGGCTCCTTGCAGTTCATCCAGATTTGGCTCTGATAGGTCGGTTTCTATGCCAGTCAGCATCTTCAGGCCTATCCCTGGGCCTGACCAGAGAGGCAGGGCTGCGGCTGCTGGCAAGTGCACTGAGAGCAACAGGCTCGGCTGCTGGCAAGGCCGGGAGAGAGGAGAGAGAAGCAGGGTCTGATCCTCACTGCATCCATGCCTTTGTGTTTTTCACTTTTCTCCTTGTGATTGATTTCAAGTTTCATAGCATTATGGTAAGAGAAGATGCTTGATATGATTTCAATCTTCTTAAATTTATTGAGACTTGTTTTCTTTCTTTAATGTGGTCTATGCTAAAAAATGTTCCATATGCATTTGAAAAGAATGTATATTCTGATGCTTTGGAGTGAAATGCTTGAAAATATCAATTTATTCCAATGACACATTTCCGACCACAGTCTCCTTCTTGTTTCACTGTTTGGAAGATCTATCCATTTATGTCAGTGGGGTGTGAAAATCTACTGCTGTGACTGTAGTACTGTCAGTCTCTTCCTTTATGTCCATCAAGATCTGCTTTACGAAATATGATGCTCCTACATTGGGTGCACAAATGTTTACAAGGGCTATATCCTCTTGTTGGACTGATCCTTTTAGCATCCTTCTTTATCTTTTAATATGGTCTTGGTTTTAAAGTCTATTTTGTCAAATATAAGTATTGCTAACCAAGCTTTTATTCCTTTCCATTTGCATGAAATATCTTTTTCCATCCTTTTTTTTAGTCTGTGTTTATCTATTATTCTGAGGTGGGTCTCTTGAAGACAGCATATGCATGGTGTCCCAAAAATGTATACACACTTTAATAGCTGATAGTTCAGTTTTTAAAATGAAATGTGTTTTAATAAACACTGCCCTTTATAATTATTCAAAATATGTGTATATATTTTTGGGTGATACCCTATATATGGGTATTGTTTTCTTATCTACTCAGCTACCTTTTTTTTTTTATTGTAGCACTTAAGCCATTTACATTTTTTTTTATGTCTCTTAGCACTGGGAGTTTATTTTATTTTATTTTTTTTATTGCTTAAAGTATTACAAAGGGTATTACATATGTATCCATTTTATCCCCCCGCCCTAGACAGTCCCCTAGCCTCCCCTATCCCCCAGTGTCTTATGTCCATTGGTTATGCTTATATGCATGCATACAAGTCCTTTAGTTGATCTTTTACCCCCCTACCTCCTGCCCCCGAACCCTCCTCGGCCTTCCCGCTGCAGTTTGACAATCTGTTTGAGGCAGCTCTGCCTCTGTATCTATTATTGTTCAAAAGTTTATAATGGTCTCTATTGACCATGAATGAGTGAGATCATGTGGTATTTTTCCTTTATTGACTGGCTTATTTCACTTAGCATAATGCTCTCCAGTTCCATCCATGCCGTTGCAAATGGTAAGAGTTCCTTCCTTTTTACAGCAGCATAGTATTCCATCGTGTAGATGTACCACAGTTTTCTAATCCATTCATCTACTGATGGGCACTTAGGCTGTTTCCAGATCTTAGCTATGGTGAATTGTGCTGCTATGAACATAGGGGTGCATATATCCTTTCTGATTGGTGTTTCTGGTTTCTTGGGATATATTTGACCCTGTGATCCCACTTCTAGGAATATATCCCAAGCCATTTACATTTGAAGTGATTATTGGTAGGGAATTATTCATTACCATTTAATTTTTTTAACTGTGTTTCATGTTGTGCTTTTTTATTTTCTAATTTTTTTCTTTTGCTGCTTTTTTTTCTTAAAATATATTTTATTGATTTTAGAGAGGAAGGGAGAGGGAGAGAGAGATAGAAACATCAATGATGAGTGAGAATCATTGATTGGCGGTCTCCCATATGCCCCACACTAGGGATTGAGCCCGCAATCCGGGAATGTGCCTTGACCAGGAAGCAAACTGTGACCTCCTGGTTATTAGGTCAATGTTCAACCCCTGAGCCATGCCTGCTGGGCTTTTCTTTTGCTTCTTAAAACAAGCCCTTTAACATTTATTTTATACTGGTTTGGTAGTAACAAACTCCTTTAGCTTTTTCTTATCTGGAAAGCTCTTAATTTCTCCTTCAATTTTAAATTATAGACTTGCTGGTAAAGCAGCCTGGCTTGTAGATCTTGTTTTTATGAAATTTTTTCTGTTGAGAAATTAATGGACAGTCTTTTGGGAGCTCCCTTGTATGTAATTGACTGCCTTTCTCTTGAGGCTTTTAAGATTCTCTGTTTTTTTAACTTTTGGCATTTTAATTATGATGTGTCTTAGTGTGGGCCTCTTTGGACCAATCTTGTTTTGGTCTCTGAGCTTCTTGGATTTGTATGTTTTTTTTTCCTTCGCCAGGTGAGCAAAGTTTTCAGACATACTTTCTTCAAATAGGTTCTCAATCCCGTACTCTTGTTCTTCTCCTTCTAGTACCCCTCTGATTGGATGTTGTTGAGCTTCATGTTGTTCCAAAGGTCCCTTAAAGCCTTTTTATTATTTAAGTCTTTTTTTCTGTTCTGATTGGGTGTTTTTTTCTACTTTGTCATCCAAATCACTAATTTCAACCTCTGCTTCATTGAGCCTGCCGTTTATTCCTTCCAATGTATTCTTTATTTCAGATATGACATTCTTCATTTCTGATTGGTCCTTTTTATTATTTGTGTATATTTTTTCACATTGTTGAGCATCTGTATAATCATTACTTTGAACTGTATACCAGCATCTGATATATCGCTTACCTCCACATCATACAGCACTTTTTCTGGAGAATTCTCCTGTTCCTTCATTTTGGGGCCTGTTTCTTTTTCTCCAGATTTTGGATGCTTGTTTGTGTTTGTTTCTATGTATTAGGTAGATCTTCTATGACTCCCAGCCTTGGTAGGCTGGCCTTATGTATTAGGTGATCTGTGGGACCCAGTGTTACAGTCTCCCTGATCACTAGAACTGGGTGCTCTAATAATGTCCCTTGTGCATGTTGTGTGGGCCCTCCTGTTGTAATTGAATCTTGATTACTACTTGCTCATTTGTGTGTGGGCTTGACAGTGAGACTCAACCTCCAACACAGCGTGCAGGCTGCTGTGCAGTACTGATCACATGCAGTGGATTCACCTCAGCAGCGATGGTGCTACCACCATCTCCCTGTGGCTGTGCTGCTTATGAAGCTTATTGGACCCTGCTCTGCTGTTGTCTGAAGCTGGCCTCTGTGTGGACTGGTTCTGGGCCTCTTCCAAGGATCTCCGGTGCAGGCCAATGTCAGAAGCTATCTGTGACTGCCCCTGAGAAATCTGCTTAGAACTATCAGTGGCTCCCTCTTCTAGGCCTGGGTTCATGTGGAAAGGACCAGGATGAGCACCAAGGTCTGCTTCTGCTAGCCCCAGGCCCAGGAGCAGTTCAGGGAAAGACACAAAGAACCATGGATACGCCTCTGCTTGTAGGCTGTCCATAGTCTCAGTCACTTAATGTGCCTCTGGCTGTAGACCATAAGGTACACAGAGTGGGATGAGAGAGATACCAATGGGTGGTGCTTTTGCTCCCCTCTCCCCCAGGCTAATGCTGCATGAATGGGAATGTTCTGGCTGAGAAAGATGGCTTCTGCAGTACGAGGGAATAACTCAGCACAGGGATCCTGGCATCTGTGCACTAGGCTCTCTTCCCAGAGCCACTAACCCCAGACTTTCCTCACACAGCTCTAATATCCTCTCTCTCCCTCTGCAGAAGCCAAAGGTGAGTAGTGGCAAATGAAATTTTGCGCATTTGGCTTTTAAGAGTGTGACTGTATTTCTAATTGTCTCTCCCTGGTGGATAGAAACCTCACTACTTTACAGAGCCTGATATTAAGTGTCATCTTTCCTGATTCTGGTGCTCTGGGCTGGGAGTTTAGCTTGGGGTTTAGACCCTAGACTTCTCAGAGGGAATTCCCTGTAGCTGAGATATCCCTCCAGAACTTCAGCTGCTGCCTGTGGGTGGCTGGGTAGTTCTTTCACACTTCTGTACTTCCTACCAGTCTCAATGTGGCCTCCTCTTTAAGTCCTTGATTATATGGTTTCTCTTTCACTTGTGTTCATGTGGTTATTCAGGATAATTTTTCTATATTTTAGTTTGATCCTGGGAGAAGGCCAGTGTAGCTTCTACCTAATCTGCCACCATCTTGGAATCAACCCAAGATAGAAGATATTTGATCCAAAAAACATGTAATTCTTCAGAAATGACAAAGTGAAGTTTTTGAATCAAGAATAATTTTTTAGTATCTTTATCTGGTTTTAGTAACAGGGTAATGCTGGCCTTATAAAATAAGTTTGGGAGCCTTTCTTCCTCTTCAGTTTTTAAAAAATTATTTGAGAAGGATGGGTTTCAACTCTTCTTTTAACGTATGGTAAAATTCACTGGTGAAGACATCTGGTCCAGAAATATTGTTTGTTGGCAGTTCTTTTGATTATTGATTCTATTACATTAGTAGTTATTGATCTGTTCAAATTTTCTGTTTCTTCTTGATTCAGGATTGGAAAATTGTATATTTCTAAGAACTTATCCATTTCTTGTAGATTGTCAAATTGCAGTATTTTCTCATCCTACATAATAAAAGCCTAACATGCTAAGTGTCCAACCGTTCTACTGTTTGACCAGTCACTATGATGTGCACCGACCACCGGGGGGTAGATGCTCGGACCAGTAGGTTAGCTTGCTGCTGGGGTACGGCGGATTGGGACTGGGTGAAACAGGCTGAACATGCCCTGGAACCCTCCTTTGGTCCCTCCCCAGCCCTGATTGTGCACTGGTTGGGCCCCTCAGCCTGCCTGTGCCCACTCACAATCCAGGACACCTCGGGGGATGTTGGAGAGCCAGTTTCAGCCCGATCCCCACAGATGAGGCCAAGGGACACCACCGGTGCATAAATCTGTGCACTGGGCCTCTAGTAATCTTATATTTCTGTGATGTCAGTTGTCACTCTTCTTAGTTCATTTATAATATTTACTAGTAGCCCAGTGCACGAAATTCATGCACATTGAAAGGGAATTAATTAGAGGAATGTAATTTGGACTCACTAATATCAATAATATGTGAGCATGAAGCAGTCCGCATTTCTGAAATTCAATGACATGAATTTTAGCTATTACTTTGCCAAATAAATGGACTTTACAGATATTTAAAAGAGCATTCAGATTCATATTAAAAACTCTGGCTACCAAATCAGGTCTGTTTTCAACTTTTTGCCAGCGTTATAAATTGTTTGCAATATCTGCCCATTTGGGGTTGCATGTTATAGTTATGAATAAATCAGGCTTGCCATACTTCGTTACAATTGCCATAGCATCCTGATATTGCTTCTGCATATTCCTGGGACTACCCTCAGAAGATGATGGAAGTATTATCATTTTACCAATTGGCACATTGTCATTTTCAGATCTAGATTTGAGATAATCCATTAAATCACTATATTTTTCAACTTTCAACTTAGATTGGTTTGCTTTGATGAAATTTATCTGATTGGCCTCCATTTTTGAATATGAATTCATGATAAACTGTTGAGTTAATTTTCCTGCATTTAAAATAGGATTGAATGTGTCCTTCACAGAGAGATGAAATCCATAATACTGCACTTGTGTGACTCAGGTCCTTACATTTTGTCTAGAATTATTGTCGATTACACTGTTGTCTCTGAGTCTTAATGCAATATCTGTTCCCAAGCCTTGTTCACCATGTGGAAAAAGAATAGGATATGTCATTGCATCTAATGTAGGAAACAGGATATTGATTTGTTTCATTTTAGTGGCATTTGGATTATTGGGATCTGGTTTACAATGAATGAGCAAGTCCCTTTCAAAAGGAGGTTCTCCATCTTCATTTCTGAATATGACAGCAACCTCGGTTACACAGGGAGAATTATATCTACCTGGTCACTGTTACGATGGTATTTAATTGCCATTGCTACTTCTGTGGAAGCAATACCTTTTGCTGCTGCTTCAGATTGGGCTTCCTTTTCTACCTCATGGAGCATCTTGTACGATTTTGTTAATTCACTTATTTCATGCATGAGATTGTTGATGTTGATCATGAGTCTTTCTGAGCAGCCCTGGTTTTCTGGCATTGCTAATCTTTTACTTGTAGCTTCGGCTATATCCAAAATATAGAGTTGAGCAAGCTTCCAAGAAACACCATCCGAAGGATGTAAAGTTCCAGTATGGTGATAAACTTGTCCATGTATTCTAAAACAGTATGGCCCATATCCTGATGGCGATGCAATATTTGTACCCATGGAAGCAAAAGCAAAATAACTATTTATGGAATGAATATTTTTCATGAAACTTTTACTGTCAGAATCTTTGTCATTAATCTTTTAAAATATGCCGTGTAATCTGGAAAATGTATATCATTTGGACAGACTTTTCCTTTGCTACAACATCGAGTAAATTTCCCATCGGATGGTTTTTCATCAGCGAAATTTAGTAATAGGCAAAATTCACATCGAACAGTCATTCCACCACAACTATGTTCGAGGATTGCATCCTCATGTACTCCATTTTTGCTGAGAAGGCAGTTCCTACTGGTATTGGTAATACTTGTTGATGACTGTTCTCTCGACATATTCTGTCATCGCCACTGCCTTCTTTCAACTTCAAAGGCAAATTGGTCTTTAGACATTTTCAGAGTGACATTTTTCCAGTAGCTGGTGTTCAGATACATCCTGTCGCAGGTGCTACCTTTTTTCAAGATCAGACACACGCTGCTCTGCAGACACTTTCTGTCAATAACGCGGCATCTGTTGGCTGCAGAGCTAGGTTGTATCAACAGTTTAGATATAGTCCCAGCTCCCTACTGTCACGGTCTGAGATGCAGGTGAATGAGAGTCCTGGCTACCAGGCCGCTGAGAACTGTCTGACCAATAGCTGATTCTAGCTGATTCTGTGGGGGTGGGACTTCTTCCTCCCTGCTGTCAGTTTCCACAGCTGTGATGAGGAAGCTAGGGTGACAGAGGGAGCCACACTCTCCAAGCCGCCTTCTCTCTCACTCTGCTCTATGTCCAGCAGTCTTCGCTCTGCCAAGTCCTCCAAACCTCCCGCTCTCCACCGGCAAGGTCCCAGGAGCCCGCGAGCGTGGCTTGGTGTGCCTCCCGGAGCTGGCAAAGGTCCTGGGAGCCCACGGCCGCGGCCGCCATCGCCTCCTGGGATGCTTGACACCTGCGTATGCAAATTAACCTCCATCTTTGTCAGATAATTTGCATAGTCACTCAGATTGGCTGGTGGGACATGGCTTGTGGGTGTGGCTTGAGCCTAGCAGAGGGATGGTTAATTTGCATGTTTCTCTCTTATTATATAAGATTTGAGTCATCACTCTTTTTCTTTCTTTTCTTTATGAGTTTGGCTAAAGTTTTGCCGATTTTCAAAGAATCAGGTTTTGGTCTCATTAACTTTTTCTATGGTTTTAAAATTCTATTTGATTTTTTTCCTCTATAATCTTTATTGTTCCCTTCTTTCTACTGAATTGGGTCTTTGCTTATTCTTTTATTTCTACTTACTTTAGATGTAGGGTGATACTGTATATTTGATATGTTTGTTGTTTCTTGAGGTAGGCCTGCATTGCTTCTAAACTTCACTCTTATAACTGCTTTGACTAGTCTCATAGCCTTGGGTTATTGTGTTTTCATTTTAATTTGTCTCAATTTATTTTTTAATTTCTTTCTTGATCTGCTTGTTAACTCAGTCATTGCTTAGTAACATGTTACTTAGCCTCCATGTATCTCTGTGTTTTTCATTTTTCTTGAATTGATTTCTAGTTTTATACAATTGCTATCAGAGAAGATGTTTGATATTATTTCAATATTCTTAAATTTATTGAGACATTTTGTGGCATAACATATGGTCTATCCCAGAAAATGCCCCATGTATACTATAAAAGAATGTATATTCTGATGCTTTTGGGTGAAATGCTCTAAAAATATTAATTAAGCCTATGTGGTATAATGTGTCATTTAATGCCACTTTGTTGATTTCCATCTGTATTATCTATTCATGAATGTCAATGGCTCTTAAAGTCCCGTATTCTTATTGTCTTATTGTCAATCTCTTGTTTTATATCTGTCATTATTAGCATTAAGATTAGGTGCTCCTCATTGGGTATTTAAGTTCAAAAGAGTTTAATCCTTTTGTTGGATTGAGGCCTTTATCAATATGAAATGTCCTGGAGAAACTAAGATGACGGCATAGGGAAACACCGAGATTGCTGCCTCCTACAACAACTTCAAAACACAATAAACAGACAACACGGACATCATACAGAACTTGCAGGAAGGCTGGCGGAGTGGACCTTCTACAACTAGAAGGAAGGAGAAAAGCACATTGAGAGTCAGGAACTGCGGAAGTAAAGTGCAAAGGTACGGAGGCTCATGTGCGCGGAAAGGGCCTGGTACCTGAGGATGCAGCTGTCTTTTTGAATCAGGAGGGAGTCACAAGCTCCCAACTGCTCTGAACCCCGGTTCCAGGAAGTCTCTGGGGACCCAGGACTTATACAGGGAGAAACTGGACTGTCTGGCAGCGGACAGAACTCAGAACTCGAGGGTGGCTTTCCCTCAGAGGTGCTTGCAGCAATTGGATTGTCAGGACACTGAGACGCGCGCGGCCCCTTAGGGCAGGGCTGAGAATCCGCCATAGTTCCTTGCTCCACCCTTTGATTCCCTGAGTTCCCGCCCCACCCAGGCTTTTGCATATGAATGCCCTGGCCCTTTGCAACCTGAAAATTACCTAACAAATTGCAGCTGGGCCACAGACCCAGAACTTCCAAAAGAAGACCCAAGGCCCCACAGCAGCTTGCATTGCTTCACAGCTGGGCCTCATCAGGGCACCTCCAAACTCCAAGAAAGGAAGGGGAATCTGCAGTTCTCTTCATAGCTCCTGCTGGGTAACCTCCAAGAGCCAGTGTACCCAGTGGTCAGAGGGGGACCATCCAGATTACAACTCCTCAGATCCATAAGGGACACACCCAGGGGGCAGACTCAGTAAGCACCAAAACCCCATTGAAGCAAGTCTTGCCCCAGAAGGGTGTCTTCAGCACAGAAGTTCTCCCACTGCAGACACAGCCAATTCTCACTGCCAATTGGCCTGGAGATCAATTCCTCCCAGTGATCCTACAACAATCAAGGCTTAACTACAACAAGACTGTGCACAAAGCCCACACGGGGGTGTACCAAGAGTGTCCACCTCAGGTAACTGGGGAGGCTGAGCCACTGGGCCCTACAGGACACCTAGCACACAAAACCACTCTACCAACACAGGGAAGCATAAAAAATGAGGAGACAAAGAAACAGGTCACAAATGACAGAAATGGAGGAAAGCAAATGACTGGATATAGAGTTCAAAACCACGTTTATAAGGTTTTTCAAGAATTTTATGGAAACCGCCAATAAATTTAGTGAGACCCTCAAGAAATCTAGTGAGACCCTCGAGGATATGAAAAAGGACCAACTAGAAATTAAGCATACACTAACTGAAATAAAGAATAATATGCAGAGATCCAACAGCAGACAAGAGGATCCCAAGAATAAAGTCAAAGATTTGAAATACAAAGAAACAAAAAATACCCAACCGAAAAAGAAAAAAGAAAAAAGATTCCAAAAATATGAAGATAGTGTAAGGAGCCTCTGGGACAACTTCAAGCGTACCAACATCAGAATTATAGGGATACCAGAAGAAGAGAGAGGGCAAGATATTGAAAACCTATTTGAAGAAATAATGACAGAAAACTTCCCCTACCTGGTGAAAGAAATAGACTTACAAGTCAAGGAAGCACAGAGAACCCCAAACAAAAGGAATCCGAAGAGGACCACACCAAGACACATCATAATTAAAATGCCAAGGGCAAAAGGCAAAGAGAGAATCTTAAAAGCAGCAAGAGAAAGACAGTCAGTTACCTACAAGGGAGTACCCATATGACTGTCAGCTGATTTCTCAACAGAAACCATGCAGGCCAGAAGAGAGTGGCAAGAAATATTCAAAGTGATGAACAGCAAGAACCTACAACCAAGATTACTTTATCCAGCAAAGCTATCATTCAGAATTGAAGGTCAGATAAAGAGCTTCACAGATAAGAAAAAGCTAAAGGAGTTCATTACCACCAAACCAGCATTATATGAAATGCTGAAAGGTATTCTTTAGGAAGAAGAAGATGAAAAAGAAACTCTTACCATTTGCCACAGCATGGATGGAACTGGAGAGTGGATAAATACCACATGATCTCACTCATTTGAGGAATATAATGAACAACATAAACTGATGAACAAGGACTGATCCAGAGACGGAGAGGCATTGATTGGACTGTCAGGCCTTGGAGGGAAGGTAGGGGAGGGTGGGGGGTAAGGGGGAAAGATCAACCAAAGGACTTATATGCAAGCATATAGGCCTAACCAATGGACACGGACAACGGGGAGGGTGAGGGCATGAGCGGGGGGGGGGGGGTAGGGGGTAACGTGGGGATAAGGACACATATGTAATATCTTAATCAATAAAAAATATATTTTAAAAAAATATGAAATGTCCTTTTTTGTCTCTTGTCTATTTTATCTGATATAAGTATTATTAACCCAGTTTTTATTTTCATTTCTACTTGTGTGAGGTATCTTTTACCATCCTTTTACTTTCAGCCTGTGTGTGTGTGTCATTTGATATGAAGTGGGTCTCTTTTATGGGTCATGTTGTTTGTATGGGTCTTGTTGTTTTAACCCATTCAGCCAGCCTATGTCTTTTAATTGGTGCATTTAGTCTATTTACATTTAAGTAAATTATTCATTGTTATGTAATTATTACCATTTTATTATTTTCTGAATATTTGTATTGTTCTTTCTGTTCCTTTCTTATTTACTTTTCTTATATATTGATGTCTTTCTGTAGAGTTTTCTTCAAATTCTTTACTCTTTATTTCTTATATTAGAGGCCTTGTACATGAAATTCATGCACTGGGGAGGGGGAGGGTCCTTCAGCCTGGTCTGTGCCCCTTCACAGTTGGGACCCCTCGGGGGATGTCCACCTGCCAGCTTAGTCCCACTTGGGGAGCAGGCCTAAGCTGGCAGGCGGACATCCCTCTCTCAGTCCAGGACCCCTTGCTCCTTACTGCCCACCTGCTTGTTGCTCCTTACCGCTCAGCTTGCTGCTCCTTAGTGCTGTCTCAGAGGTGGGAGAGGCTCTTGCCACTGCTGCTGTGCTCACCAGCTGTGAGCCTGGCTTGTGGCTGAGTGGCGCTCTCCCTGTGGAAGTGCACTGACCATCAGGGGGCAGCTCCTGCGTTGAGCGTCTGCCCCCTGGTGGTCAGTGCACATCATAGTGACCAGTCATTCTGCCGTAATGGTTGTTTAGGCTTTTATTGTATAGATTAGAGGCCCAGTGCACGAAATTCATGCATGGAGAGGTGTGGGTGTCCCTCAGCACAGCCTGCACCTTCTCCAATCTGGGACCCCTCAGAGCCTAAATTGCTGTTGGAACATCAGTAGGTGGATTTGACCCTCACAGGTAACTGATTGTGAGGTCTGGCCATGACTGCAGCAAATGAGCTGTTTTTTTGGGTGTCGGGGAGGCAACCCCACAGAGTGGTAGTCATTTTAGCAGGGTTCTAGTGCCAGCTGAGTCTTCCCTTTGGGAGTGGTATTTATGGACCTGGTTGGGTGGTTTTCTGATGTGTACTGAAGCCAGCCACTGGGTATGATGTTGTGATGTTTCTGGAGGCTCTTAGGAGGGGCTTTATTACAGGCCAAGGTCAGCTTCTCCTTGTGTCTTGCTTGGGGACTCTTGTAGAAGCTACCTAGTGATCTGAGGATGGTTGCCACTTGTGCTGGGCTTAAAAGTACTTGGTAGAGGCTATGCTGCAAACCAAGGCCAGATGCCACTGTGCTTGGCTTGCTGTCCTTTGGTGGGCCCCATGATATGAACTGAGGCCAGTTACCATTGGTGATTGGCTTGTGGATTTTTTAGTTGAAGAGTGTTCTAGGCCAAGATTAGCCATCACTATGTGAGGCTTGTGGCCACGTGATGGGAGTAGTAATGCAAGTTGTAACCAGTGCTGCTTATGCTGATCTTGGGACTTTTAGCAAGACCTGGAAGGCATGCTGAGACCTTCTGTTGCTTGTTTAGATTTTGTATAACTTTAGAGATTTGGGGAAAGTCCACAGCATGAGCGAAGGCAGGCTGTTTGGAGGATCTGCTAGAAGAGACTCAGGCAAGGCAGTGATTTGATGGGGTGAGGTCTCAGAATTACACCAGGGCAAGGTGAATGTGTTAGCCAGGTTAATAGAGATTCAGATTGGGTGCTCAACTGTTCCAGGTTGACTAGTTTGGAGGAGAGTTCAACAAATGAACTATGGAGCCTGCCAATGCTTCTGTCTCTGATGGGAGTTGCCCCAATCCCTGACTCTCCAGTCCTCACTTTGAAATTAGTTAATTTAGTTTCTCCTCATAGTCCCTGGCATAGGTTGAGCTGTGCTCTTGCCCTGGAGCTTAGAGTGAGTAGTTTGTGAGCAAGTGAGTTGTGTGCTGGCCCTTTAAGAGATGTGCTTTGATCTACAACAGCCCTTTTTCTTGCTCAGAGGCAATTCCTACTGGTTTCCATAGCCAGATGTTGGGAACTCCTCTTCTAGGCACTGGTGTTTTGAAACTGTGTGGAGCTGGACCTGTAGCTCCTCAGCGGGCACCCCCTCAACTTAAATATTGCTCCTGATTCTTCATCTCCACCCTGTGGGTTGGGTTCTGTCCATTTTGTCTATACCCCTCCTACCAATTTCAACATGGCTTCTTCTTTAAATCCTTAGTTATAGTAATTCTGTTTAGCTAGTCTTCATGTTTTTCTCAATGATGGTTATTCTATAATTTAATTGTGATTTTAATGTGGTCCTGGGAGGTGGTGAGCACAGAATGTACCTACTCTGATGTCTTGACTGGATGCTTCAAATTTTCTTTCCTTGGAAAGGGAGATAAGGGATAAAACATGAGACCAAAGAGTAAGACACTCTTATGCTAATCCTTTTCTAAAGGTTCCCAGCCAAAGCTAAAGATTTAAATAATTGAACTATTTCAATTTCCCCACTCAACCAACTTTTATATTGAGTGTCCACTCTGGCTGACATTGTAAGGAGTTGAAAGACAATCATATTGACTAAGATTGAGATATATTATAGGAAGTGACTCAATAGAAATATGAACATGTTCTTGCATATTTATAATACACACTAGAGGCCCAGTGCACAAAATTCGTGCATGGGTAGGGTCCCTAGGCCTGGCTGGTGATCAGGGATGATCTGTGGGGTGACTGGTGGAATGATCAGGGGGTCCCCACTGGCACCTGCCTTGGCTGGCCTGGGGTCTGTGAGCTGGGGGCAGTTCCTGCATTGAGTGTCTGTCCCCTGGTGGTCAGTGAATGTCATGGCAACTGGTCATTCCACCAGTTGCTCTGCCATTCAGTCAATTTGCATATTAGCTTTTTATTATATAAGATTAGAAACAAAAATGGAATAGGTGTGTAGATAAAAATCTGAGCAGTCTCTAAGGAGAAGTATTATTCCTGATTGGACAATCACTGAAGATATTGTGGAGGTAGTATATTTG